>NC_081557.1:9462672-9540642 GCF_022355385.1 Mustela nigripes | reverse complement strand
AGTGAGATTAAGAGTCTCTTATGGTTTGTCTCCCTCCCAATCCCATCTTGTTTCATTTATTCTTTTCTTACCCTCCAAACCCCCCAGATTGCATCTCCACTTCCTCATATCAGGGAGATCATATGATAGTTGTTTTTCTCCAATTGACTTATTTCACTAAGCACAATACCCTCTAGTTCCATCCATGTTGTCGCAAATGGCAAGATTTCATTTCTTTTGATGGCTGCATAGTATTCCATTTTATATTTATACCACCTCTTCTTTATCCATTCATCTGTTGATGGACATCTAGGTTCTTTCCATAGTATGGCTCTTGTGGACATTGCTGCTATAAACATTCGGGTGCATGTGGCCCTTCGGATCACTACATTTGTATCTTTAGGGTAAATACCCAGTAGTGCAATTGCTGGGTCGTAAGGTAGCTCTATTTTCAACTTTTTGAGGAACTTCCATGCTGTTTTCCAGAGTGGTTGCCCCAGCTTGCATTCCCACCAAGAGCGTAGGAGGGTTCCCCTTTCTCCACATCCTTGCCAGCATCTGTCGTTTCCTGACTTGTTAATTTTAGCCACTCTGACTGGCAAAAGGTCATATCTCATTGTGGTTTTGATTTGTATTTTCCTGAAGCCGAGTGATGTGGAGCACTTTTTCATGTGTCTGTTGGCCATCTGGATGTCTTTTTTGCAGAAATGTCTGTTCATGTCTTCTGCCTATTTCCTGATTGGATTATTTGTTCTTTGGGTGTTGAGTTTGATAAGCTCTTTATAGATTTTGGATACTAGACGTTTATCTGATATGTCATTTGCAAATATCTTCTTCCATTTTGTCAGTTGTCTTTTGGTTTTGTTAACTGTTTCCTTTGCTGTGCAAAAACTTTTGATCTTGATGAAGTCCCAATAGTTCATTTCTACCCTTGCTTTCCTTGCCTTTGGCAATGTTCCTAGAAAGAAGTTGCTGTGGCTGAGATCAAAGAGGTTGCTGCCTGTGTTCTCCTCAAGGATTTTGATGGATTCCTTTCTTACATTGAGATCCTTCATCCATTTTAAATCTATTTTCATGTGTGGTGTAAGGAAATGGTCCAGTTTCATTTTTCAGCATGTGGCTGTCCAATTTTCCCAACACCATTTGTTTCCTGCTTTGTCGAAGATTAGTTGACCATAGAGTTGAGGGTCTATTTCTGGGCTCTCTATTCTGTTCCATTGATCTATATGTCTGTTTTTGTGCCAGTACCATACTGTCTTGATGATGACAGCTTTGTAATAGAGCTGGAAGTCTGGAATTCTTTGGCTTTCTATTTCAATATTTCTCTGGCTATTCGAGGTCTTTTCTGGTGCCATACAAATTTTAGGATTATTTGTTCCATTTCTTTGAAAAAATGGATGGGATTTTGATAAGGATTGCATTAAATGTATAGATTGCTTTAGGTAGCATAGACATTTTTACAAAATTTGTTCTTCCAATTCATGAACATGGAACATTTTTCCATTTCTTTGTGTCTTCCTTAATTTCTTTCATGAATACTTCATATTTTTCTAAGTACAGATTCTTCGCTTCTTTGGTTAGTTTTATTCCTAGGTATCTTACGGTTTTGGGTGCAATTGTAAATGGGATTGACTCTTTAATTTCTCTTTTTTCCGTCTTGTTGTTGGTGTAAAGAAATGCAAGTGATTTTTGTGCATTGATTTTATATCCTGACACTTTACTGAATTCCTGTATAAGTTCTAGCAGTTTTGGAGTGGAGTCTTTTGGGTTTTCCACATATAATATCATATCATCTGCCAAGAGTGATAGTTTGACTTCTTCTTGGCCGATTTGGATGACTTTAATTTCTTTTTGTTGTCTGATTGCTGAGGCTAGGACTTCTAGTACTATGGTGAATAGCAGTGGTGATAATGGACATCCCTGCTGTGTGCCTGACCTCAGCGGAAAAGCTCTCAGTATTTCTCCATTGAAAATGATATTTGTGGTGGGTTTTTCATAGATGGCTTTGATGATAGTGAGGTATGTATCCTCTATCCCTACACTTTGCAGAGTTTTGATCAGGAAAGGAAGCTGTACTTTGTCAAATGCTTTTTTGGCATCTATTGAGAGTATCGTATGGTTCTTGTTCTTTCTTTTATTAATGTATTGTATCACATTGATTTGTGGATGTTGAACCAACCTTGCAGCCCTGGAATAAATCCCACGTGGTCATGATTAATAATCTTTTTAATGTACTGTTGGATCCTATTGGCTAGTATTTTGGTGAGAATTTTTGCATCTGTGTTCATCAAGGATATTGGTCTGTAGTTCTCTTTTTTGATGGGATCCTTGTCTGGGTTTGGGATCAAGATAATATTGGCCTCATAAAATGAGTTTGGAAGTTTTCCTTCCATTTCTATCTTTTGGAACAGTTTCAGGAGAATAGGAATTAGTTCTTCTTTCAATGTTTGGTAGAATTCCCCTGGGAAGTCATCTGGCTCTGGGCTCTTGTTTGTTGGGAGATTTTTGATGACTGCTTCAATTTCCCTACTGGTTATGGGTCTGTTCAGGTTTTCTATTTCTTCCTGGTTCAGTTGTGGTAGTTTACATGTCTCTAGGAATGCGTCCATTTCTTCCAGATTGTCAAATTTGTTGGCGTAGAATTGCTCATAATATGTTCTTATGATTGTTTGTATTTCTTTGGTGTTGGTTGTGATCTCTCCTCTTTCATTCATGATTTTATTAATTTGGGTCCTTTCTCTTTTCTTTTTGATAAGTCTGGCCAGGGATTTATCAATCTGATTAATTCTTTCAAAGAACCAGCTCCAGTTTTGTTGATTTTTTTTTTTTCTATTTCATTGAGTTCTGCTCTGATCTTTATTATTTCTCTTCTGCTGGGTTTAGGCTTTCTTTGTTGTTCTTTCTCCAGCTCCTTTAAGTGTAGGGTTAGGTCATGTATTTGAGACCTTTCTTGTTTCTTGAGAAAGGCTTGTTCTATTATATATTTTCCTCTCAGGACTGCCTCAGCTGTGTCTCACAGATTTTGAGTAGTTGTGTTTTCATTACCATTTGTTTCCATGAATTTTTTCAATTCTTCTTTAATTTCCTGGTTGACCCATTCATTTGTAAGAAGGATGTTCTTTAGTTTCCATGTATTTGGATTCTTTTCCAAATTTCCTCTTGTGATTGAGTTTTAGCTTCAGAGCATTGTGGTCTGAAAATACGATCAGGGAATGATCCCAATCTTTTGATACCGGTTGAGACCTGATTTATGACCCAGGATGTGATCTATTCTGAAAAATGTTCCATGTGCACTAAAGAAGGATGTGTATTCTGTTGCGTTGGGATGGAATGTTCTGTATATATCTGTGACATCCATCTGGTCCAGTGTGTCATTTAAGGCCTTTATTTCCTTGTTGATCTTTTGCTTGGATAATCTGTCCTTTTCAGTGATGGGGGTGTTAAAGTCCCCTACTATTATTGTATTATTGTTGATGTGTTTCTTTGATTTTGTTATTAATTGGTTTATATAGCTGACTGCTCCCATGTTAGGGGCATGGATATTTAAAATTGTTAGATCTTCTTGTTGGACAGACCCTTTGAGTATGATATAGTGTCCTTCCTCATCTCTTATAGTCTTTGGCTTAAAATCTAATTTATCTGATATAAGGATTGCCACCCCAGCTTTCTTTTGATGTCCATTATCATGGTAAATTGTTTTCCACCCCCTCACTTTAAATCTGGAGGTGTCTTTGGGTCTAAAACGAGTTTCTTATAGACAGAATATTGATGGGTTTTGTTTTTTTTAATCCATTCTGATACCCTGTGTCTTTTGATTGGGGCACTTAGCCCATTTACATCAGGGTAACTATTGAAAGATATGAATTTGGTGCCATTGTATTGCCTGTAGGGTGACTGTTACTGGATATTTTCTCTGTTCCTTTCTGGTCTACTACTTTTAGGCTCTCTCTTTTGCTTAGAGGACCCCTTTCAATATTTCCTGTAGAGTTGGTTTGGTGTTTACAAATTCTTTTAGTTTTTGTTTGTCTTGGAAGCTTTTATCTCTCCTTCTGTTTTCAATGATAACCTAGCTGGATATAGTATTCTTGGCTGCATATTTTTCTTGTTTAGTGCTCTGAATATATCATGCCAGTTCTTTCTGGCCTGCCAGGTCTCTGTGGATAAGTCTGTTGCCAATCTAATATTTTTACCATTGTATGTTACAGACTTCTTGTCCTGGGCTGCTGTCAGGATTTTCTCTTTGTTGCTAAGACTTGTAAATTTTACTATTAGATGACGGGGTGTGGACCTATTTTGATTGATTTTGAGGGGGGTTCTCTGTGCCTCCTGGATTTTGATGCTTGTTCCCTTTGCCGTATTAGGGAAATTCTCTACTATAATTCTCTCCAATATACCTTCTGCTCCCCACTTTCTTTCTTCTTCTTCTGGAATCCCAATTATTCTAATGTTGTTTCATCTTATGGTATCACTTATCTCTCGAATTCTCCCCTTGTGGTCCAGTAGTTGTTTGTCTCTCTTTTGCTCAGCTTCATTATTCTCTGTCATTTGGTCTTCTTTATCACTAATTCTCTCTTCTGCCTCATTTATTCTAGCAGTGAGAGCCTCCACTTTTTATTGTACCTCATTAATAGCTTTTTAAAAAATTTCAACTTGGTTAGATTTTAGTTCTTTTATTTCTCCATACAGTTTCTCTAATATCTTCCATACCCTTTTCAAGCCCAGCTAGAGCCTTGAGAATTGACTTTCGGAACTCTAGATCTGACATATTACCAATGTCCATATTGGTTAGGTCCCTGGCCTTCATGAAGTACTGCCTCTTGTGCTTTTTTTTGTGGTGAGTTTTTCTGCCTTGTTGTTTTATCCAGATAAGAATATATGAAGGAATGAATGAAATACTAAAAGGGTGGCAAAGACCCCAGTAAAATGTGCTTTAACAAAAAAAAAAAAAAAGAGAGAGAGAGAGAGAGGGAGACCCCAAATCGTGGGTGGAAGAAAGGGGTAAAAAGAAGTTCAGAACGTACCTATAGTTACTTCTAGCTAGTATCTATTTCTGGACTTTCTTTAAAAGAAAAAAGAAAAAAAAAAGAAGTTCAGAAAAAAATTAAAAATAAAAGAAAAAAATATATATATATTAGACTGGTGAATAGAACAGGGTCACCCACTTAATTTGGGGAGTATTTTGATCTCTTAGAAGAAACTACCTCCCAAAATTTTAAAGAATGAAAAACATATAAGGGTAAACATGATGAAGGAATGGAATATGACTATAAAGATGAAAAATGCCTTTTTAAAATTTCTAAAAATGGAGTTGATAAGATACGTTGGTTGAGAGAATAAAAAAAAAGAAAGTGGAGAGAATTTGCTCAGGCTGGAGACTAGAACATAGCCCTATGCTAGATTTAGTGTATATTTTGATCTATTAGAAGAAGTTGTATCCCAAATTTTTTTTAGAAAAAAAAAAAAAACACTGTGTGTGTACAAAAAATAAAGTGAGGTACAATAAAGAATAAAATATGACTATAATAATGAAGGTTCAAAAAAATTTTTTTGAAAGGTATTGTTAAGATAAACTAGTTTATAAACGTTAAAAGAGGAAAGGGTAAATTTACAGTTAAAAAAAATTTAGCAGAAGAAAAAAATAAAATAAAATAATTAACTTTGCAGAACTAAAGAATCATGGAGAGAACGCCATGAATTCCATGCTTTGCTTTCTCCTCCTCTGGAATTCTGCTGTTCTCCTTGGTAAGTAAACTTGGTCATGGCTGGTTTCTTGCTGATCTTCTTGGGAAGAGGCCTGTTGCAGTGATTCTCAAGTGTCTTTGCCTGAGGTGGAATTGCACCGCCTTATCAGGGGCCAGGCTAAGTAATCTGCTCAGGTTCGCTTTCGGGAGCTTTTGTTCCCTGAACACTTTCTGTAGAGTTCCGAAGGACAGGAATGAAAATGGCGTCCAAGAGGAGCTCAGAGCTGGGGGCCCCACTCCTCAGTGCACCTTCAGAGAAAAGCGCTCAATCACTCCCATTTCCCTGGCCTCCGGCCGCGCTCCATGCTCACCCAGCCTTAGACCAAGTGTTTGTCTCTGGCACACAGCCCTGCCTGGTGTCTCTGAACCCCACAGATCCCTGCACTCTTCCAGGGGATTCTCCCCGGGTCTTGTGGGTCCCCGCTCACAGAGCAGTGGCCTATGCCATGGGTCAAAATTTAAGATAACCCCTAGTTGAGAGCTCACTCCTTGGCTCTGTCTCTGTAGCTGGTTTCCCCACTCTAATACCTGTGAGCTCTGTGACCCCCAATCCTTCTGTGACCCCACGGGACCTGAGACCACGCTGTCCCCACATGGGCTTCACTCTGGCTTAGCTTCTGGAGCAATGTCCCTCTGTAGAGCAGACTTTTAAAAGTTCTGATTTTGTGCTCCATTGCTCGGCAGCTTGCCGGGAGCCGGCCCTTCCCCTCGTGGTCTATCTTCCCATTGTTTTGGATTCACTTCTTGACCAGTCCTACCTTTCAGAAAGTGGTTGATTTTTTGTTTATAGAATTGCTACTACTCTTCTCTTTGATCTCCTGTTGGATTTGTAGGTGTTCGGAATGGTTTGATAAGCTATCTAGCTGATCTCCTGCTACCTGATGTCATCTCAGCCTGCTACTTCTCTGCCATCTTGACTCCTCCCCCACCCAGTGAAAATATTTCTGAAAAACGAAGACCAATAGTGGTGGTGGTTGTGGGGGTGTTTAAGGGATATAAAGGAACTCTTTATTTTTTACTCAATTTTGCTGTGAACCTAAAACTACAAGTAATCTATTTAAAAAAATGAAGGCAAAATAAAAATATTTTCAGACAAAAAGGCTGAGGGAATTCACCAGTAGGATTTCATTACCAAAAAAAAAAAAAAAAAAAAAAAAAGTAAAGCAGGTTCTTCAGGTTGAGAGAAAAGGATGCAAGATGGAAATGGGAATGTAAAGCACCAGAAATGGTGCCTGTGTGGGTAGATAAAAATTTTTTCTCATTTATTAAGTTTCTATCAAAAGATAACTGTTTAAAGAAAAAAATATAATACCATATTGTGAGGTTTATGACAATGTAACAGTATTGCACTACATGTGAAGAGATACAATATTAATTAATGATAGACTGCTAAGCTATGGATTTATATTGTATTTCTTTACACAACCTTTAAAACAGAGTATATCTAAAAACCTAGTGGAAGAGATAAAATGAAATACAAAAAGAAAAAAAGCAAGAAAAGGATAAAGGAACAAAATATAGAAGAGACAAAGAGAAAACAAATAATGAAAGGGTAGACTTAACTCAGTCATATCAATAATTACACTATATATAAATGGACCATATATTCCAGATCATCAAACTGAACAAAAGAGCAAGACACAGTTATGTACAAGAGTGCATTTTGAATATACTAACACAGATAAGTAAAAGAATGGAAAAAGATATGCCATGCAAATTCTAATCATAAGAAAGCTGGAGTGGCTATATTAATCTATAGCAGATAGAATAGATTGTGAAATTAAGAGTGCTGCTAGAGGGATTTTCTTAATAAACAATTCATCAAGAAGAAATAAAAATCCAAAAATTATATATATATAAATATATATTTTATGTATTTTTATATATACACACTTAATAATACATGTAATAATGTAAATGTCTAATAAATATTTCAAACTGAGTGTTAGAAATGGAATTTGGGGGGCACCTGGGTGGTTCAGTCTGCTGAGCATCCAACTCTTTATTTTGACTCAGGTCATGATCTCAAGGTCATAAATTTAAGCCCCAAGTTGAACCCTGCATTGGGCTCTGCACTCAATGGGGAGTCTTCTCGAGATTCTCTCTCTCCCTCTCCTCTGACCCTCCCCCTTAAAATAAATAAATAAATCTTTTTGAAAATGAAATTTTTTATTTTTTCAAACCTACAGCTGCTCCACTGCCCCATCTCAGTAAATGGTGTCATTATCTACCTAGTTCTTAAGCCAAAGTCCACAAGTTTTCTTTAATTTCTCTTACTCCTTCACCACCACCACCACCACCACCACTTCCCTGGTACATCCAATTCATTCGTAGGTCTTAATTGTACCTCCAGAAGATTTTGAATTTATCCACTTCCCTACATCTTTATCCCTTCTGTCCTTATTAAAGCCACTTCTGTCTTCTGCCTGGAGTTCTCCAGTACTCTCCAAATCTGGCACTATGTTTCCAATCTTCCCACTTTACAATCCATTCTTTAAACATAGGCCAAATTAATTGTCTTAAAAAATGTCAGATCATTCCTCTCCCCTGCTTGATATCCTCCAGTCATTTCTCAGTGTACTTGAAATATAAACACTTGCCAAAACTTTTAAGATCTTGAGTGCTCTGGGGACTGCTTCCCTCTCAAACCCCATTTACATCTGGTTCTCATGCAGTTACTATATATTCTGGCCACACGGTTCCTTTTGTAGCCTAGATGCTCCAAATTCACCACCCTTTTGTTCTCTCTTCTTGGAATGCTCTCCCCTCAACATCTTATAATGTGGCTCCTTCTTACTCAGTTCTTAGCTTAAATAAATGTGCTTACCTCAAAAAGGTCTTCCTGACCTTCCTGCAATGTTCCAGATTAGATAAGAGACTGGCAAAAAGAGAACACACATGCACACACATTCAGAGACATACAGTTCTACTTTAAATTCCTAATTTATGTAGCCTATGATACAGGGTTTGTAGGAAATGATGTAGATGTAGAGTGGAGACCCCATCTGTCTCAACTTTTCACTTGTTCCCCGATCCCACTGCACAAGGAAGGTCCTGCCAGAATTGAGAAGAAAACCAGATTCTTGCCACATCACTGCTTTTTTAAACTCAGGCTTACGTCACCAGGTGGGAAGGCTACACTAACAATCTATGTGCTTCCATTTAAGGGCATCTTTATACACACTGGTCTGCTAGTTCCTAACCATATTCTGCACCAGCAAGATTGCATCCTCCTCTAGGGGATGGACCACATCTTTGCTTCCAGCTCTCTAATACTGCACATAACCTGTCTCCCTTTGGCACCCTATCTCTTCCTACCCTCTGTCAGTTGCTCTCTGTTACCTGGTTTTTGTTTCTTCATAGCACTTTTTTCTCTCTGAAGTTAGTTCTTTGTTATCTGTCTCCCTAACTAAAATATAAAGAACACAAGAGTGAGACTTTTTTCTTTCTTGTACACAGCTCTGCTTTCGACATGTAGAACAGTACTCGCTATATAGTAGGTATTCAATAAATATTTGTGGAATGAAGGGGGGTTACCTCCGACATCCCATCTTCCCACTCTCTAATTTCCTTTTTCCCATGGCCAGTCAACCTCCTGGCTGTTCACTGCCTTGAGATAAAGCCTAACTCCTTAACATAACTTGCAAAGCCCTTTGTGAGCTATTCCTTCTTGCCCTTTAAGCCCCATTTCTCTCTCTCCTTGCCTGAAATTCTCCCTTCCATTCCTCCAGCCCTTGACTAGTCTCTGTGTTCCAGACCTACTGAACTTCTTTCAGATCCTCATAACTGCCAAGTTCTCTCTCACTTCTGTGCCTTCAGCAGTCTCTTCTCAATTCCAGAAACATTTTGCTATCATACCTCAATCCCTTTTCATCTACCCTTGTGGCTCTCAGGTCAGTCTAGAACCTATTATCTCCTTATAAACTCACTATCTTGTGACTATTGTGTAGTGCTGTGTTTCCTCCATACTCGGATCTCCATGAGACTAGGGCTATTCCATTTAATTATACATGTGTTTATACATACACACATGTATCTTGAGGAAAGCTCACAGTGCCACTAAAGGAGGTTGCTTCTAGGTGGACCGGATAAGCTTTTTTAAAAAAATGTTTTAAAATGCTTGTCTTTAAAAATTGTTTATCTATATTTTCTGATTTTTAAGATGAAGATTTCTTGTAATACTATTATAAATAACAATTTCAAGACATAACTATAAAGCTACACTAATTATAACAGTGTAGCATTGGCAAAATAATAGACAAATTAGATCAATGGAACACAATAGAGTCTAGAAATAAACCCACACAAATACAGTCACTGGCTTTTGACAGAGAATCAAAGGAATACAGTGGAGAAAAGATAGTTCTCAAACAAATGATGTTGGTACAACTGGACATCAATATACCAAAAAAAAAAAAATTCTAGACACAGACCTTAGACCCTTAACAAAAAATAACTTAAAATGGATAATAGACTTAAATGTAAAATACAAAACTATAAAAATCCTAGAAAATAAAATAAAATAATAAAATATCAATCCTAGAAAATAACAGGAGAAAATCTCGATGACTTTAGGTTTGGTGATGGAATTTATATCACCAAAGGCATGATCCATGAAAGGAATAACTGATAAAGTGGACTTTATTAAAATTAAAAAGTTATGCTCTGTAGAGGACACTGTCAAGAAAATGAGAAGACAAGCCACAGACTGGGAGAAATTGTTTACAAAAGACATATCTGATAGAGGACTATTATCAGAGGACTATTATCTAAAATATCCAGAGGGGCACTTGGCTCAGTCAGTTAAGAGTCTGACTCTTAATTTTGGCTCAGGTCATAATCTTGGGGTTGTGAAATGGTGCCCTGCATCAGTTTCTACACACAGCACAGAGTCTTCTTGTCCCTCTCCCTCTATTCCTGCCCCAGTTCATGCATGCATATGCACTCTCTATCTCTAAAACCAATCATTCTTTTTAAAAAAATAAAATATACAGAGAACTCTTACAATTAAAAAATTAAAAAATGAATGGGAGAAAATATTTGTATTTATGTATTACCATATATATGATAAGGGGTTATTATCTAAGATATGTAAGGAACTCATACAGCTCAAGAGCAAAAAACCACATAATCCAATTTAAAAATGGGTAAGGACTTGAATAAACATTCTTCCAAAGAAGATATACCAATGGCCAACAGGTATGTGAACAGGTGCACAACATCACTAGTCATCAGGGAAATGCAAATCAAAACCACAATGAGATACTACTTCACCTGCTGGGATGTCTGTTATCAAAAAGATAAGACATAACAAGGGTTGTTGAGGATGTGGAGAAAGAGGAACCCTTGTGCTCTGTTGGTGGGAATGTAAGTTGGTACAGCCACTATGGGAACCAATATGGAGGTTTTTCAAAAAATTAAAAATAAAACTGCTATTTGACTCAGCAGTTCCACTTTGGGTATATGTTCAGAGGAAATGAAAGCACTATCTTAAAGAGACAATCTGCACACCAATGTTCATTGCAGCATTATTCACAATAGCCAAGATACGGAAATAACCCAAGTGTGTATTGATGGATGAATGGATAAAAAATGTGGTATACGCAATATAATATTATTCAGCCACAAAAAGGAAATCTTGCCATTTGCAACTTTATGGATGGACCTTGAGGGCATTATTCTAAGTTAAATAAGTCAGAGGAAGAAAAAAAAGGAAAGAAGTCAGAGAAAGGCAAATGCTGTACAAGTTCACTTATATGTGGAATCTAAAAAACCAAACTCACAGAAACAGAAAGTAGATTGGTGGGAAGATGGGGATAATGGGTAATTGTAGTCAAAAGTAAGAAATTCATCCAGTTGTAAGGTAAATAAGTTTAGGGGCTCTTATGTACAGCATAGTGACTATAGTCAACAATACTATATTGTATCCTAAGAGTTGCTGAGAAAGTAGATCTTAAATGTCCTTACCATACATACACACAAAAAGGTAAATATATGAGATGATGGATGTGTTAACCAACCTTATTCTGGTAATCATTTTGCAGTATATATGTATATCAAATCATCAATATGTACTGAACTTATACAACATCATATGTCAAACCTATCCCATGAAGCTGGAAAAAAATAAGAAAACAACTGGATTTAAAAATGGGCAAAAGATTTTACCAGACACCAGAGAAGATCTACGGATGGCAAGTTAGCATATGAAAAGATGCTCAACATTGTATGATGTTGCAATTAGAGAATTTCAAATTAAAACAACAATGAGATATCATTTCACACCTATCAGAATGGCAAAAATCCAAAACACTGATAGTACAAAAATGCTGGCAATGATGCAGAGCTACAGGAATTCCTATTCATTGCTTGGTGGAAATGCAAAATGGTATAGCCACTTTGAAAGACAGTTTGGCAGTCTTTTACAAAACTAAACATAGTCTTACCACACAATCCAAGCATTGCACTCGTAGGTATTTACTCAACTGGGTTGAAAACTTATGTCTACACAAAAATCTGCAACCAGTGTTTACAGTGCTAAAACAAATGCTTGGGGGCGCCTGGGTGGCTCAGTAGGTTAAGCCTCTGCCTTTGGATCACATCATGATCTCAGGGTCCTGGGATCGAGCCCCGCATTGGGCTCTCTGCTCAGCAGGGAGCCTGCTTCCCTGTCTCTCTCTCTGCCTGCCTCTCTGCCTACTTGTGATCTCTGTCTGTTGAATAAGTAAATAAAAGTCTTTAAAAAAAATGTTTGGCTTTATTCATAATTACCAAAACCTGAAAGTGACTGAGATGTCCTTCATTAGGTGAATGGACAAACCAATCATGGTTCATCCAGACAATGGATTTCTTTCTTTTTTTTTTTTTTAAGTATTAAAAAGAATGAGGTTCAAGCCACAAAAAGACATGGAGGAAACTTAAATGTATATTGCCAAGTGAAAGAATCAGTCTTAGTCTCTTCAGGCTAATATAACAGAAATACCACAGACTGGGTATCTTTTAAATAACAGAAATTTATTTCTCATATGGAGGCTGGGAAGTCCAAGATCAAAGTGCTAACAGAGTGGGTATCTAGTGAGGGGTCCACTTCCTAGATGCTGTCTTTTTGCTTTCACCTCCATGGCAGTAGGGTGGAGTGTTTCTTTTAGAGGGTCCCATTCATTTTTCTATCCCATTTATGAAGGGTGCACCCTTATGACTCATGACCTTATCACCTCCCAAAGGCCTCATCTCCAAATACTATCACATTGGGGATTTAGGTCCAACATAATGAATTTTGAGGGAGACACAAGGATTCAGTTCATTGCATAAAAGGTATATGATTCCAATTATATGACATGATGGAACCAAGGCAAAATTATGGATTTTTTTTCTGAAATATCAGTGGTTTCCAGGGCTTTAGTGGGGGCAGTGAGGGATGAACAGGTGGTGCACAGAGGATTTTTAGGGAATGAAGCAATTCTGTATGATAGCATCATGGTAGATACATGTCATTACACATTTGTCCAAACCATAGAATGTACAGCCCTTAGAGTGAAACCTAAACTATGGACTTTGGGTGATAATGATGTGTCAATACAGGTTAATCAGTTGTAACAAATGTACCACTGGTGGGGGATGTTGATAGTGGGAGAGGCTGTGTGCATGTAGGGACAGGGGTTATGTGGGAACTCTCTGTACTTTCTGCTTAATTTGTTGTGTGCCTGAAACTGCTCTGAAGAATAAAGTCTATTTAAAAAAAGAAAGAACTTAAAAATAAAAAACCATCTGTTCCATAGCAGAGGTAATACCATTAGGGGGTCCAACCTGGACTATCTCCGTAGTATCCACTTTTTTTTTCTTTTCAAATTTTTGCTTAAACTCTAGTTAGGTAACATACAGTGCAATATTAGTTTCAGGAATAGAACTCAGTGATTCATCACTTGCATAGAACACCCAGTGCTCATCACAAATGCCCTCCATAATTCTTTCCACTATAATATAGTGCTGTCTCCTTCCTGGGACAGAAACCCATCTCCCACCCAGCTTCCTCCATCAGACCTCAGTTTGTTCTCTATAGTTAAAAGTCTCTTTTGGTTTGTTTCCTTCTCTGTCTCTTTACCCCCCACCATAGTACCCACTTTTTTTTTTTTTTTAAGATTTATTTATTTCAGAGAGAGAGCGAGAGCCAGTGTCAGTGGTGGGAGGGGCAGAGGAGGAGAGAGAAGGAGAATAAGTATCCCAAGCAGACTGCACACCCAGTTTGGAGCCCGACAAGGGGCCTGCTCCCACAACCCCAAGATCATGAAATGAGCTGAAATCAAGAGTTGGATGCTTAACTGACCGAGCCACCCAGGCACCCCTGTAGTACCCACTTCTTAACTCTAGGGCTTTGAGCAAGTCATGGAACTGCTCGAGGGCTTTGTTTCGGTTCTACTTGAAAATGAAGAAATTATTGAGATCTGTTCCTGAGCTTTTGATTTTTTCATCAAGAAGTAAATTTAAAACAGAAATCAATGTCGGGTTATCAACTTTTCATTTTGTCAAATACATTTTTTAACACTCTATCTACTGTTACCATTTCATTATTAAAAAACCAGTACAAAAAAAATTAGGGCTTAATTTTTACTTATTTTTTACCTTTTTAGGATGTAACTTTTAAACAAAAGGTAATTATTTAAGTTGAATACCTTTAGTTTTATGGAGAACTCTATATTTTCCTTTATTTTTCTGAGTTTTCCATTAATTGTTGCAAACTTTATCATACCTGGTACCAGTTTCTGGACCAGCACTTGGACTGACTACATATCTTCCAACCCTAATAATCTGTGACTTTATACACAAGTAGATTTTGTGTTGCAGAGATGTCCACAGTAGATATCTTCAGTGTGGGTTCTAAGCTAGACAGTGAAGAATAATTGTCAGCATGGAAACCTGCTTCCTAGACATATTAATGCTTATATTTAAAACAACCCTATATTGGGGCGCCTGGGTGGCTCAATGGGTTAAAGCCTCTGCCTTCAGCTCCGGTCATAATCCCAGGGTCCTGGGATTGAGACCCGCATAGGGCTCTCTGCTCAGCAGGGAGTCTGCTTCTTCCTCTCTCTGTCTCTCTGCCTGCTTCCCTGCCTACTTGTAATCTCTGTCTGTCAAATAAATCAATAAAATCTTTAAAAAAATAAATAAAACAACCCTATAGGGTAGATATTATAGGTGACAAAACTGAGACTCAGAAAGTGTCAACACCACTTTTAAAAAATGGCTCCTTCCATCATTACTTGAGATCAATCTCCAGGCCATAGTAGATTCATGTAAGATTCATGCATCATTCATGCGTGATTCCTTGGAACTTGATCCAAAGAGTGCCAGCCACTCTTCTTATGCTTTTGTTTACAAAACTCAGTGATAATGATAAGATTAGAAGGCATTGCAATTCAATGCGGCAAATCGTAAGATCTAAGACCTGGTGGTTTACAGCACTCTGTCCACCAGAAACTGGTCTTCAAGGAGAGAAAATGACATGACACCAATAAGAAACAGGAGGGGGAAAACTGGAACCTTCAAGTCTAGATCCATTTGTTCCTGAGGTCTCCCTCCACCCCCACCTTTTCCATAGATTGTTCCACCTTTCCTTTGAATTTCGTGAGGCAACACATTCCTCCTTTTTTCCTGAACCAATTCAAGTTTTGTCACACACAATCAACATAGCATAGATCCCAGAACTCTCATCTTTCTGCCCCAGGAAGGAGATAGCATGATATTACAGTGGAAAGAATGTGAACTTAAGAGAAAGATCCTTGGAAAGATGAGGACAGAACAGTGCTTCATAGTGAGAGCTTTGGAAACTGTTGGATGCACTTATATTAAAGCCACCACAGAAAGGACAAGAGACTGGGCTGTTGTTTCAAACATCAGTTAGTACATTTAGACTGTTGTGCTGGAGGACAAAGGTCTTAAAACTATTTGAGAAAGGAAAACAAAACAAGCTCATTTTCAGTTGTATGTTTATTTTCAGTTAAGTTACTTTTAAAAAAAGATTTTATTTATTTATTTGACAGAGAGAGAGAGAGTAAGGGGAATGGCAGGCAGAGGGAGAGGGAGAAGTAGGCTCCCTGTTCTGACTTGGGGCTTGATCCCAGGACCCCAGGATCATGACCTGAGTTGAAGGCAGATGCTTAATTGACTGAGACTCCCAGAAACCCCCAGTTCAGTTACTTTTGAAGTAATAACAAAAAGTACATTTTATGAAATGACACTCTCTTCTCCATCAGTCATGTTTTATAATTTTAACATTTTATAATTCCATTTATTTTTAAAGGACATATTATGTATATTCATATGGTTCAAAATTCAAAAGGTCCCAAAAGGAATACAGTGAAATTCTCCCTCTCATCCCTGTACCTGATCCAGTCCTCCCTATCCCCAAGACAACCAGTGTAACCTGTAAAGAAATCTTTCCAGAGATACCCCATGTACACATATGCTGCATATATAGCAAAAGAGTCACTTCAAAACTTAACAGCTTAAAACAACAAGCATTTGTATTCACTCAAGATTCTATGGGCCACTGCACAGTGTATGACCTCTTTTTAATATAGCATTACTCTGAGGTGTAGGAAACAACAAGCTTTTGTAACACATAAAAGATAGAAACTTAGCTAAAATGACAAGATGGAAGAATTCTCCTCCCAAAAGTCAGAAAGATATCACAGCTAGGGAATTGTTCAAAACAGATATAAAAAATATATCTGAAAAAGAATTGAGATGAACAGTCATAAGACTACTAGCCTGACTTGAAAAAAGCATAGAAGACACCAGAGAAACCCGTGCTGCAGACATAAAAGACCTAAGAATTAATCAGGCTGAAATAAAAAGTGCTATAACTGAGATGCAAAACCGATTGGATATAATCACAACAAGGATTGAAGAATCAGAGGAGAGAATAGGTGATTAGAAGATAAAATTATGAAAATAATGAAGCTGAAAAGAAGAGGGATGGAGAGCTATTAGATCATGAAAATAGACTTAGGCAACTCAGTGATTCCAATAAAATGAAATAATATCTGTATCATAGGAGTCCCAGAAGAAGAAGAGTGGGGAAAATGGGGTGGAAGGTTTAGTTGAAAAAATTATAGCCAAGAACTTCCCTAATCTATGGAATAGGCATTCCAGTCCAAGAGGCACAAAGAGTTCCCCTGAAAATCAACAAAAACAGGCCAACACCAGTACATATTAGAGTGAAATTTGCAAACATACAAAGATAAAGAGAGAATCCTGAAAGCAGCTTGGGAAAAGTCCTTTACAAGGGTAGACACATAAGGCTGGCAACATACCTGTCCATAGGGACCTGGCAGACCAAAAAGGACTGGCATGATATATCCAATGTGCTAAATGGGAAAAATATGCAGCCAAGAATACTTTATCTAGCAAGGCTGTCATTTAGAATAAGAGAGATAGAGTTTCCAAGATAAACAAAAACTAAAGAAGTTTGTGAACACTAAACCAGCTCTGCAAGAAGTATTAAAGGGGACCCTTTAAGTGGGAAAGAAAAACCAAAAGTAACAGAGACTAGAAATGAACAGAGACAATCAACAGGCACAGTGACTTTACAGGTAACACAATGGCACTAAACTCATATCTTTCAACATTTACTCTAAATGTAAATGGACTAAATGCTCCAATCAAAAGACACAGGATATCAGAACGGATGAAAAACAAGACTCATCAATATGCTGTTTACAGGAGACTTACTTTTGACCCGAAGTCACTTCCAGATTGAAAATGATGGGGTGGAGAACCATTTGTCACTAATGGACATCAAAAGAAAGCTGGAGTAGCCATACTTATATCAGACAAACTAGATTTTAAACCAAATACTGTAATAAAAGATGAAGAAGGACACTATAACATAATAAAGGGGCCTATCTAGCAAGAAGATCTTACAATTGTAAATATTTATGCCCCTAACTGGGGAGCAACCAAATATATAAACCAGTCAATAATGAACTTAAAAATACTCATTAATAATACAATAATTATAGGGGACTCTAACACCCCATTCACAGCAATGGAAAGATCATCTAAGCTTATCAACAGGGAAGCAAGGGTTTTAAATGACTCACTGGACCAGATGGATTTAACAGTTATATTCAGAGCATTTTACCCTAAAGCAGCAGAATACACATTCTTTTCGAGTGCACATGGAACATTATCCAGAATAGATTACATGCTGGGTCACAAATCAGGCCTCAACTGGTACAAAAAGATTGAGATCATACCATGCATGTTTTCAGACCACAATGTTATGAAATTAGAAGTCAACTACAAGAAAAAATTTGGAAAGACCAGAAATACATGGAGATTAAAGAATATCCTAGTAAAGAATGAATGGGTCAAAAAAAAAAAAAAAAAGAACAAATGGGTCAATCAGGAAATTAAAGAAGAATTAAAAAATACTTGGAAGCAAATGAAAATGAAAACATGACAGTCCAAAGCCTTTGAGATGCAGCAAAGGCAGTCCTAAGAGGGATATAGCAATACAGTCCTTTCTCAAGAAGCAAGAAAAGTCTCAAATACACAATCTAACCTTACACCTAAAGGAGTTGGGAAAAGAATAGAGTATAAATCCAGCAGGATAAAGGAAATAATGAATATTTTAGTAGAAATCAATGACAAATTTTTTAAAAAACCCAGTAGAACAGATCAATGAAACTAAAAGCTGGTTCTTTGAGAGAATTAACAAAATTGATAAACACCTAGCCAGCCTTATAACAAGAAAAGAGAAAGGATCCAAATAAATCAAATCATGAATGAAAGAGGACAGATCACAACCAACACTGCAGAAATACAAACAATTATAAGAGAATATTGTGAGCAATTATATGCCAACAAATTAGGCAATCTGGAAAAAATGGATGCATTCCTAGAAACATATAAACTACCAAAACTGAAACAGGAAGAAATAGGAAATCTGAACAGACCCAGAAGCAGCAAAGAAATTGAATCAATAATCAAAAATCTCCCAACAAACAAGAGTCCAAGGCCAGATGGCTTCCCAGAGGAATTCTACCAAACCCTTAAAAAATAATTAATACCTATTCTCCTAAACTGTTCCAAAAGATAGAAATGGAAGGAAAACTTTCAGACTCATTCTATGAGGCCAGCATTACCTTGATCCCAAAACTAGACAAAGACTCCACTAAATAGGAGAAGTGCAGGCTAATATCCCTGATGAACATGGATGCAAAAATTCTCACCAAGATACTAGCTAATTGGATCCAACAGTACATTAAAAGGATTATTTGCCACAATCAGGTGAGATTCATTCCTGGAATGGAGGGGTGGTTCAAAATCTGCAAATCAATCAATGTGAAACACCACATTAATAAAAGAAAGGATAAGAATCATGATCCTGTCAATAGATGCAGAAAAGGCAAATACAGTATGCTTTCTTGATAAAAAAAAAAAACCCTCAAGAAGTAGGGTTAGAAGGAACATACCTCAATATCATAAAGGCCACATATGAAAGACCCACAGCAAATTTCATTCTCACTGGAGAAAAACTGATTTTCCCCTAAGGTCAGGGACATGACAGGGATGTCTACTCTCACCACTGTTGTTCAACTTAGTACTGGAAGTCCTACCCTCAGCAATCAGACAACAAAAAGAAGTAAAAAGCATCCTATTTGGAAAGGAAGAAGTCAAACTTAAACTCTTCTCGGACAACATGATATTCTATATAGAAAACCCAAAAGACTCCACCAAAAAATTGCTAGAACTGTTACAGGAATTCAGCAAAGTTGCAGGATATAAAATCAATGCACAGAAGTCTGTTGCATTTCTCTACACCAATAATGAAGCATCTGAAAGAGAAATCAAGGGACTGACCCCATCCACAATTGCACCAACACCCAAGAGATACTTAGGAATAAATCTAACCAAAGAGGTAAGAGATCTGTATCTAGAAAACTATAGAACACTTATGAAAGAAATTGAGGAAGAAATGGAAAAGAAATGGAAAAACATTCCATGCTCATGGATTGGAAGGACAAATACTCTTAAAATGTCTATACTACCCAAAGCAATATACACATTCAAGGCAATCATTATCAAAATAACAGCATTTTTCACAGAGCTGGAACAAACAATTCTTAAACAATATATTTTTAAAGGCTTTTATTTATTTATTTCTCAGAGAGAGAGAGAGAGAGAGAGAGTATAAACAGGGGGAGCATCAGAGCAAGAGGAAGAAGCAGACTCCTCTGTTGAGCAAGGAGCCCGATGTGGGACTCCATCCCAGGACTCTGAGATCATGACCTGAACCAAAGGCAGATGCTTAACCCACTGAGCAACCCAGTAGTCCCTGGAACAAAAATTCTAAAATTTGTATGGAACCAGAAAAGACCCTGAATAGCCAAAGTAATGTAAAAAAGAAAACCAAAGCAGGTAGCATCACAATTCTGGACATCAAGCTGTATTAAAAAGCTGTGGTCACCAAGACAGCATGGTATTGGCACAAAAGCAGATACATAGATCAGTGGAATAGAATAGAGAACCCAGACATGGACCCCCAACTCTATGGTCAAATGACCTTCAACAAAGCAGGAAAGAATATCCAATGGAAAAAAAGACAGTCTCTTCAATAAATGGTGCTGGGAATATTGGACAGCCACATGTAGAAGAATGAAACTAGAGCATTCCCTTTAAACCATACACAAAGATAAACTCAAAATGGGTGAAATACCTCAATGTGAGACAGAAATCCATCAAAATCCTGGAGGAGAATACAGGCAGAAACCTCTTTGACCTCTGCCATAGCAACTTCTTACCAGACATGTCTCCAGAAGCAGGGGAAAGAAAAGCAAAAATTAACTATTGGGACTTCAAGATAAAAAGCTTCTGCACAGCAAAGGAAACAGTCAACAAAGCTAAAAGACAACTGACAGAATGGGAAAAGATATTTGCAAATGACATATCAGATAAAGGGCTAGTATCCAAAATCTATAAAGAACTTAGCAAACTCAACACCCCAAAACCAAATTTCAGTTAAGAAATGGGCAGAAGACCTGAATAGACATTTCTCCAAAGAAGACATCCAGATGGCTAACAGACATGTGAGAAAAATGCTCTACATCAGTCATCATCAGGGAAATACAAATCAAAACCGAACTGAGATACCACCTCACACCAGTCAGAATGGCTAAAATCAACAAATTAGGCAATGACAGATGTTGGCGAGGATGTAGAGAATGGGAAACCCTCCTACACTGTTGGTGGGAATACAAAGTGTTGCAGTCACTCTGGAAAACAATACGGAGGGTCTTCAAAAAGTTAAAAATAGAGGTTCCTGGGTGGCACAGCTGGTTAAGTGTCTGCCTTCAGCTCAGGTCATGATCCCAGGGCCCTGGGATTGAGCCCTGTGTCTGAGCCCTGCTCAGCTTCTCCCTCTCCCTCTCCCTCTGCCCCTCCCCCCAACTTGTGCTCTCTCTCACTTGCATGCTATCTCTCTCTCTATCAAATAAATAAAATCTTGAAAATAGAGCTACACTACCACCCAATAATTGCTGTATGAGGTATTTATCCACAGAATATAAAAATAGTGATTTGAAGGAGCACATGCACCCTAATGTTTATAGCAGCAATGTCCACAATAGCCAAACTATGGGAAGAGCCCAGATATCCACTGACAGATGAATGGATTAAAAAAGACGTGAGATATTTTATATATATATATATAATATATATATTATATATATATTTATATATATTTTTTCTTATATATTTTTTATCCATTTTATATCCATTATATACATATATATATATCCATTGGATATAGATATAGATACAGACACAGATATAGATATATCTATTGGATATATCCTATATATATATATATATAAAATATCTCACGTCTTTTTTATCCATTCATCTGTCAGTGGATATATATATAAATAAATATATATTTATATATATAAAATACATATGTGTGAGAATATATATATTGAAATATTACTCAGCCATCAAAAAGAATGAAACGCTGCCATTTGCAATGATGTGGATGGAACTAGAGTAGACTATGCTAAGTGAAATAAGTCAGTCAGAGAAAGACAAACACCATATGATTTTACTCTTATGGAGAATTTAAGAAACAAAACAGATGAACGTAGGGGAAGGAAAGGAAAAAATAAAATAAGATAAAAACAGAGAGGGAGGCAAAGCACAAGATACTCTTAACTCTAGAGAATAGACTGAGGGCTGCTAGAGAGGAGGTGGGTGGGGAGATGGCGTTCCTGGAGGATGGGCATTAAAGAGGGCACAAGATGTCAGGAACACTGGATGGCATATGCAACTGATGAATCACTAAATTGTACTCCTGAATTTAATAATACACTATATGTTAACTAATTTGGGTTGAAATAAAATCTAAAAAAAAAAGAAAGAAAATATTCTATGGGCCAACAAGGCAGCTCTCATCCAGGATTGCTCAGTGGAGTGAAAGTCTAGAATGGCCCTGGTGACATGCCTGGCAGTTGGCAGGCTGTTTGGATGAGGGAATCTTCACATATCTGGAAGTCGGCTCACTGCCAAGTGGCAGGACAGCCTCATACTTCCCATCATACAGGTACACATGTGATGACAGAAGAGCTCCCAGCAGTGAAAAAAGGTACAACCCAATGCAACCTCTGCCTTCATTTGTTTGCTAATGGCCGATGAAACTCTGACCAAAGTAAATTAAATCAAAGAAAATGGCTAAGATTGGACTTAAGGGGTCTGAAAAAGTAGACTCCACATCTTGGAGGAAAGAGCCATAAAGTCACATTGTAAGAGGGTATATGTTCACGTATGAGAAGGGTTAGCAGTGTTCCATAGGTATGTTTGTGGATATTAGTGCCTGTGTGTATGTGTTTGCTTTTTACTATTTTTTACATAAATGGTAGTATACTGATATATGGCTTTTTACAAATATTTAAAACCTGTTTTACAAACCTTGTTGTCTATCAAAACAGAAGTTTATATTTTAGGTGGTAAAGCCAGAATGTAGTCAAACAATTTGACAAGAGGAGTGCCTGGCTGGCTCAATCAGAAGAGCATCACTCTTGATCTCAGGGTCATGAGTTTGAGCCCCAGGTTGGGCGTAGAGATCATGTAAACAAACAAACAAACAAACAAACACAACCGGTTTGACAGGAGAGTTGTTCTTTCTTTATGTCAAATAGTAGGAAGCTATGGAAGGATTTGTAACCTACAGCAGAGGACAGAACAGATGGAACTGTAGCTTTATATGCCACTTTTGCCTGAGCTGATTTGTCAGCTAATCAAGGATCCTACTATAGCTCTCTGAGATTGGAAAGTCATCTCACAGAAGTACCTAGAGAGTGTCTGAATAATCAATCAAAGCACTTTCTGGTCCAAGGACTTCCTTCAGGGTGTCCAGTTCATTAATGCTGATTCCCCCTCGAAAGAACACTCATTTACTCATTTTTTAAAAGTTATCCTTTATCTAAGAGGGGGCTTGTATTGTTCTTTGGGTCCCACATGACACCTTCTTCAGAAGGCCTTCCCACCTGTTTTAAAGGAGTACTCCATTTCAACTTCTAGCTCCTCCCCCTTTCTAGTTTTCTTCTTCTAGGTAACACAATCTCCACCCAATATACTATATTTTCATCTCTTTGTCCTCCACCTATACCTAGTCTAGGAGGGCAGGGATTTTCTCTTGTTTAAGCCTGTGCCCCTGGCCCTCAGCACAGTGACACATAGAAAGCCCTTGATTAATATTTATTGAATAAGTGAAAAAGAGTAACTATTTCCACATATTGGTTGCCTTTCCAAGTCCCAATTGCCTTGTATTTAAGATGGAAGTTTTCAGCACCTCCATCATTAGATTTCCATGTGGAGTAAACAAGTTCTGTATGGACAATAGTTTGTGAATGTTGACATCCAGAAAGACCTCCGTTGCTCTTGCCTTCACATACACGAGGGCATAAATGTTTCTAACAGTGAGTAGCACTTCTCTTGGGACATCTGAACTTTGATGTGAATTAAAACCTTGCAAAACAAGGCTTGCCTTTTGTGAGGTTGCTCTGGACATCCATTGCAACATAGTGAACTGAATACATGTCTATCTCCACACACTCCTCATCCCCATCTTGATATTCCATTAACGTTAGAAAAATAAACAGAAAGTTAAACTCAGAAAACTGAGGAGAATAGGATGGGCTTTCAGTAGACAGGGGATTTCATGAATTTCTGGAAGATATAAAGTAGCTAGAAATGTCCTGATGGATGAAATGGAGCCAAGAATAAGCATACCCTATAACCCAAAGCGTAACCATTCATCCCAAAGCAACATAGGCAAACCAACAAGCCCTACCAGGGTACACAGATGGACTAGTCAGGAGAGAGGCTTTGTGGGGGAAGAGGAAATTACCCACTGGCTACTAGGATAATCAACTTTGCCCTCATTAATAAATGTAAAGTGTCAATTAAGGAAGAAGACAACGAGCATGGAAAAGAAAGACAAACCATTCCTGCACAGAGACCAAAACTAGGTCATTCACTCAGTCCTGGGACAGACTTCTTAGAGGGGGAAAGAAGATGGACAACAGGGAAAGAGGAAATAAAGGAATGAGAGGAAACACTTTATTAAGCACATATGTCTCCTCTTGGGGAACAGAGAAATGGCCGACAATCTGCTGGTACAGGAGTAGGGCTGGAGGGAGAGTGTTCAGGATGGCTGACGGGCTTTCATTAATCTTTGATGCACCTTCCCATGTTGCTCCCAGCCTCATTCATACTTGCAGGGATGGGGGAAGGCTTCACAGAGGGTGTTTGACAGGTTCTTAGATGGTTAATTTTATGTATCAATTTGTCTGTGCCATGGTGTCCAGATATTTGGTTAAACGCTATTTTGGATGTTTTTGTGAGGTTGTATTTGGGGTGAGATTAACATTTAAATTAGTGGACTTGAAGTGAGGCACATTGCTCTCCATAATGTGGGTGGGTCTCATCCAATCAGTTGAAGGCTTTAATGAAACAAAAGACTGACTTCCCCTAAGCAAAAGGGAATTCTGTCCAAAGGGGGCCTTCAGGCTTGAACTGCAACATTGGCTCTTCTATGGGTCTCCAACCTGCCCACTCTGCAGATTCTGGAGGTACCAGCCTTCAGTATCACATGAAATAATTATTTTAAATAATCTCTTTCTATATATGTATATACACACCCATTCTGTTCTGTTTCTTTGGAGAGTTCTGATTCATCCAGTGAGTATGTCTGCCCCTCTCCAAGGGCTCTCCTGGCCCATTTTACTTATAGAAAGGATGGGTATTTGCTGATAGATACTAGAGGGGCAACCATGGACTAAGTTGAGATAGTTATTCTATGCCAAGGAGGAAGCAATCAAGCCAGAGAATTGTTCGTCACAACAGAGATAGTTTGAGAACAAGATGAAGGTAAGCACTGAAGTCTCATCTCCGCCACTTTCTAACTTAAGGCCTGAGGCACTGCACTAGCCTGAGCATTGGGGATGTTGTGATGAGCACAACTCTAAGGAAGAAAGCATTAAAGATTAAAGTCATAGCTGATTTATCTTTTTTTAATATATTTTTTTAAATTTTAAAAGATTTTTATTTACTTATTTGACAGAGATCACAAGTAGGCAGAGAGGCAGGCAGAGAGGGAGAGAGGAGGAAGCAGGCTCTCTTCTCCTAGGACCCTGAGATCATGACCTGAGCTGAAGGCAGAGGTTTAACCCACTGAGCCATCCAGGTGACCCTTAACTGATTTATCTTAAGTGTGCAAAATGCTGTCAAGGAGCGGTGTGGGTGCTCAGGGTGCTGAGGGCACTGTGACCGGTTGGGAGGTCAGGGAGGCTTTCTCTGAGGATGTGATATTTAGCTGTGATTCAAAGGAGGGGTAGGAGTCAGTTGGGAGTGGGAAGAACCTTCCAGGCAGAGAGAACAGTATGTAGAAAAGCCCAGGCTGGGAGGAAGTTTGCAGAGCTGAGAAGTCCTGCACGGTTGGAGGGAAGTAGGTGAAGGAGAGGTTGATGGAGCTAACTAACATTGGAGAGGTGGGCAGGGGAGATGAGTAGAATCTTGTAAGGCAACATAAGGAATGTGGGCACTACATAAAGGTACATGGAAAATGACCACGCAGTGTTCACTAGGAGAGTGACCTGATTATGCTTTCAGCTACCTTTTCTGTCTCTCCTTCCACAACTCCAATAACATGTATGTGAGAATGGTTGATATTTCCACAGGTAACACATGTAACCACAGGTAACCACAGGTTCTACTCATGTTTTGTCAGTCTTTTTTCTCTCCTTCCTCATTTTGGACAACTTCTATGGCTATGTCTTCAAGTTCACTGACCTTTTCTTCTGCAGTGTCCAATCGACTGTCCCATCCAGAGTGGTTTTTGACTTAGATATTGTAGTTGTCATCTCCAGATGGGTCTTTTTTATGTCTTTCTTTTCTCTCCTCATCTTGTTCCTGTCCCCCTCTAGTTTCTTAAACATATGGAATTTATATGATATGATTTTTATGATAGCTCCTTCCTGTCTTTGTCTGCTAATTCCATTAGCTCTGTAAATACTAGATCTATTTTCCTCCAGGATATGGGGAACATTTGCTGCTTTTTTGCATATCTAGTAACATCTGATTGGCACAGACATTGTCAAATTTAAAATGATGGATGATGGATTTTGTTTCACTTACATAGTGCTGACCTTTGTTCTTGAGCCCAGTTAGTTACTTGGAATCCGTTTGGTCCTTTTGAAACTTGCTTTTAAGCTTTGTTGAGGCAGGTCCATAGCAGCCTTTAATCTATGGCTAATGAATTTCCACCACTAAGTTGCTACCCTGGGCATTGTGAGGTCTCCTCTTTCGTCTGCTGGAAATATTCCCAGTGCTGTGTGTGCTTTAGGAATGATTTTGCTTACAGCTTTGTGGTGGTTCCTTCCCTGGACAAGTGGCTTCCTCTCATGTGTGTTCTGGTCAATGCTCAGCCAGACTGGAGGAGATTCTCCTGCATTTCCCTGTGCAGTCCTCCTACCTAACATGGGACTTTCTTGTGACTTAATCCAGATGAGTTTAGGATAAAAACTGTGGTATTGCTTCCCCTGTCCTATTCAGAGATCTTGGCCTGGCACCCTGGCAAATAGCTCTTGCTGTCCTTGATCCTCTGCTCACTTTCCTATTTCATCTAGAGGGGATGGGTTTCCGGGAACGAGATACCATGGTACATGGACGTTTTTTTAACCTGGAATTATACTGCTTACATAAAACAACAGAAAGTGGCATTTTAGGTAATCCCCATCTGAGGAGGTCTCCTCTGCAGCTCTGTCCTGAAATTATTCCCTGAACCAAAACTTATAACCTGACTTTTGACTTGGGGTCCTTTGGCTCTATAATAACACAAGGGGAATCTTGGGTTTTCTGATCTGCCCTAACTAAAATCCAAGGAATTCAGTCAACTGAACCTATCCAAGTATCATATTTTAAAACAAACCTCTCCAGAGGAATCTTCTGGGTTTTTCTCCCTCCTTTTTTCTGGAGCAGTGATAGAGCCAGTGATGGGAGACCGGGCCGTCCCACATACTCTGGAGCACCAAGACTTAGGGCCCAAGGTTTAGACTGATGTGTCAGAAACTTCTAGAGATAGATTTTTAAGGAAAATTAGTGGAGGGTTTATCTGTCCTAGAAGGCTAAATCTCTTGCTGTCTTAGTGAGGGCATCAGGGACTTGATAAAAATGGGAAGGAGTACACACCACACCCAGCCCATTCGAGGCAAAGCCCTTTTATTTTCTTTATTCCTTTTTTAAATTAAAGTAAAATTCACATAACTTAAAATTAACCAGTTTGAAGCGTACAGTGCAGTGACAGTACATTCCCAAGGTTGTGCAATTGTCACCTCTAATTCCCAGCTGTTTTCATAACCCTAAAAGGAAATTGCATACCCAGTAAGCAGCCACGCCCATCCCCCACCTGATCGCAAGCCCCGGAGAAAAGCCCTGTTTTGCACAGGATTTCTAAGTGCCAGGGTTGGCATTAAGAATATTTTTTCCTGGGGCACCTCGGTGGCTCAGTCAGTTAAACATCTGACTGTAGATTTCGGTTCAGTTCATGATCGCAGGGTGGTGAGATCAAGCCCTGCGTTGAGTTCTGTTCCGAGCATGGGGGCCTGTTTAAGATTCTTTCTCTCCCTCTCCCCCTTTTAGGATTGCCAAGTGCCACTACCTTTTGGAGTTCTCTGCCTCTGAGATGCTTCCACTGGAGCATCGTGATGGCTGGGAATGAGTGGAAAGCCTGCACCTGGGCCATGCTTCTTCTCCTGTGGCCTGCAGAGCCTCAGAGGTAGTGCCCCCCCCTCCCGCCCCAGCCCATCCAAGAGGCACAGCTATGGGATATTCACTGGGTTCCCCCCACTGTCCCCTGCTGTGTGGGAAAACTCCCTCCCATGTCCTTAGGGCACCCACCCAGGCTTTCACATTACCGGTCACAGTGGGTTCTGTGTTTCCCTGGGGTATAGTCTGTGAACTCTGTAAGCAGATGCTGAAGCTTGAAGACAAGCTGGTTCTGGGACCCCTGGCTGGAGAAGAGAGGCTCCAGGAGGTGGGCTCGGCTGGAGCCTGTTTCTGTAATGCTGATGAAGAGTAGATTTCTGGGGTCTGGGCAAGTTTCCCAGGGTCAGAAAGCCATGATTTATTCAGAAGACATGATTTGCTGGACTTCAGAGGCTCTGGGAGAAGGGGCATGGGTCTCTTAGGGACAGGGGAGTGGAGCCGAAGGAGTGGCAGGTTTGGCTGGATCCAGGGTCAGAGCATTTTCACAGTGAGTTTTGGAGTTCTCCTCTGATTAGAGTCTCAAGTCTTGTCAAAATTCAGTTTTAAGGGGCGCCTGGGTGGCTCAGTGGGTTAAAGCCTCTGCCTTCGGCTCAGGTCATGATCCCAGGGTCCTGGGATTGAGCCCCGCATCGGACTCTCTGCTCAGCAGGGAGCCTGCTTCCTCCTCTCTCTCTGCCTACTTGTGATCTCTGTCTGTCAAATAAATAAATAAAATCTTAAAAAAAAAAAAAAAAAACTTCAGTTTTAACCTCCTTGCTATTTTCTGGCAGGGAAGCCATAGCCCACAAACGACTGATTAGCCAGAACTCTCAGTAAGGCTCTGTCATGAGTCTTCCTGAGGGGCTTTTTGCTTTTCAGAATGAATGCAGGGGGTGGATGTCATCAGGGACTGTGGAAATCCTTCCCAAGCCTTGGGCTAACCTCTGGAGGGCATCTCTGGAAGGAAAAGAGGAAAGGGGAGCCAGCAGCCCTGATGACCAGTGGGCTTTGGTTTGCCCTCACTCTCTCTCACCCCCCAAGCCCCCCACCCCCAACCCCGCTTCCTTTTCCCTGACAATGACAATGGACTTCTGGAGAAATGTGCAGCTTTTTTGTTCAACCAGAGATAGGTCGGCCTTGCCATTTGTTCTGGTAGTTTCTCCTGCAGTTTTGTGTAATGCGCCCCATCTCCTGGGAGGAACAGGAGCGAGCAGACGGCGAAGGCAGGCCCACAGCACCACGCGGATGGGAGAAGGGGAGGACGTCTGAGAACTTAGAACTCAGAACTCAGAACGGAAGCCGGCCCGGGCTGTGGGAGAAGACTTGCAGGTAAAACAGCCGGGAGGCAAGATGGGAGTGATAAGGAAGGAGCTAGTCCTAGGACCGCCCCGTCAGTAAGCCACCGCCAGAGATTGGGACTTCTTTCTACTGGTAACGAAAAGTCAGGAACAGTCTTAAGGTAGAGAGGAGCATGCTTGGACTTGCCATGGAGGACCTCTGGCTGCCGCGTGAGCATGGCTGGTGGTCTGGGTGGCGTGATGGTGGCGGAGTGGAACAGAATGGACCGGCAGGCCTTAATGTTGAGGGAACTTGGCAAGGCGGAGAGAAACCGAGAGTGACTTTCTGTTTTGGGCCAACATGGTGCCCTTGGCCGGTGGGAGGAAGATGGGGGTGGAGAGCAGGCTGAGGGACCGTGAGGAGTTTCAGTTTGGATATTCTGTGTCTGAGAAACCTTTTGACACCCAGGCAAGGCTGTCTAGTCAGCGTTTGGGGAGAGAGGTCTGCTTAGATATGGGTGGTAAGAGAAGGCAACGAACAGCTGAGTTGCCGGGGACAACGTGACAAGCGAACAGGGGCGCCTGGGACAGAGCCCTGAGGCAGGTCTACAGCCCGGTGCTGGGCTGAGGAAAGGGAGCTGGAAGAAGAGGCGGAGAAGAGGTGGCCAGAAAGGAAGGTGGAAAAGCAGGTCTTGGCAGCTGAGGCAACTTCGCATTTCCAAAAGGAGAAAGTGGGCAACAGTACTAGAACCTTCCAAGAAGCTGTGAACAGCCTTTTGCAATCTGGGACCACAGATAGTGTTGGTGAGAGTGGCAGAGTGGCACAGAAAGACACAGACATAACGAGCTGGGAGGTAAGGAGTGCAGAAAAGCCGACCCTTAGGAAGTTGGTCTGTGAAGTCAAGGCAACAGGGCTCCCCTTGGGCGTATGGAATCGGGGGGAGGTTACAGACACGAGAGACTTCAGCATGCTTGTATGTTTATGGGAAGGACCAAATAGAGAGCAGGAGATTAGCCATTCCCCACTGAGGATATTGGGTGTTTCCAGTTCCACTCTGATAAGAGGATGGACAGCCGTGTGTGCACCTTCTTGTGCCCTTGTCCAGTCGTGTCCTTAGAATAAAATCCTAGAAGGGAAACCACTGGGTCAAAACCTACATACATTTTATTTATTTTTAAAGATTTTTATTTATTTATTTGACAGAGATCACAAGTAGGCAGAGAGGCAGGCAGAGAGAGAGAGGAGGAAGCAGGCTCCCTGCCCAGCAGAGAGCCCTATGTGGGGCTCGAACCCAGGACCCTGAAGCCATGACTTGAGCTGAAGGCAGAGGCTTTAACCCACTGAGCCACACAGGCACCCCCCTACATACTTTCTAAATTTCATTATATATTATCAAATTTCCCTCCACAAACTGAACTGATTTAGGCAAGTGTGTATTGGTAATGACATTCTCACAAACTTTGAATATCATCTGTTTTAAGGTCTTTCCCAATATGACTGACCAAAAGTATTTCTTGTTGCTATTTGTTTTAAGATTTTATTTATTTATTTATTTGACAGAGAGGTGGGGTGATCATGAGCAGGGGGAGCGGCAGGCAGAGGGAGAAGCAGGCTCCCTGCGGAGCAGAAAGCCCGACACAGAGCTTGATCCCAAGACCCCAGATGCTTAACCGACTGAGCCATCCAGGTGCCCTCTTTGTTGCTATTTTATATTGCATTTCTTTGGTTATTAATGGGGTTGAGCATCTTTTCCTACATCAGTGATGGTTTTTATTTTCTAAATTACCTGTTCATGTCCATTGTCCATTTTTCTATCAGGATGGTAGTCTTGTTTTTTACTAATTTGTAAGAACTCTCTACTAAAGATTGCAACATATTTTTACCTGTAAATTTGTTGCATGTCAGTTACTTTTACTTACAGCTTTTCATAACAAAGTTGGAAATCATTTTGTAGACAGCTCTTTTGTTCTCTTACCCTTGGTCTAGAACCTGTTGCTCTTGTTCAGCCCTACAGTGTTTTGGCAACCTCTCCTTCTGGCTGGCAAGAGTTTTGCCATATTTCCTTTTTTTTTTCTCTTCTTCTCTTGGCCTGCACTTGTCTTCTTCCCTAAGGCTCACTGGGATCCATGGAGTTTGCACAAGCCTTTTGTGCTATTTCCTTTGGGGGGGGGTCTTTGAACTTTTTCTGGGACAAGCAGGCACTGTGAGTTTGCTTGCCTTGGACTTGGCTGGACACGTTCTCTTTGATAGACTGGCAGAAATGCATGCTGTTTGGTCATCAGGGCAAGGTCCCAATAGCAAAATTTCAAGTGCCAGTGAAACTCCAACCTGTGCTCAACAGCCCCTGGGGAAAGTCCTGCCATCTTGGACCCTTCCTCCTACACCACATGTTCATTGTTTTTATTCTCTCAGGTCTCAGGAGGTGGGTGTCACCTGTCAGGTTCTCCTGTTGCCACTTTGCAATTCTTAACTGCTTTCCTTTCTCTCTGCCCTTCCCCCAGTCTTTTTTATGACCTCGGTTTGGATTACAGACCGAGATTACTGGTTATCAGAAAATAGGATAAAATGTGTTGGAGGGGGGCGCCTGGATGGCTCAGTCGGTTAAGTGTCTGTCATCCACTAAGGTCATGCTCCTGGGGTCCTGGGATTGAGCCCTGCGTTGGGCTCCCTGCTCGGTGGGGAGTCTGCTTCCCACTCAAGACATAGACAACATAGTTGTCTACTTCTCCTCCCCCTGCTCATTCTCTCTCTCTCTCTCTTTCCCATAAATAAATTTTTAAAAATGTGTTGGAGAGAAAAGTTGTCAGAAATAGCATGTGGAAGAAGAGGGAAAGAAATGTTCACCTTATTTAATGGCAAAAAATGTCAAGCCTGTTAATAGTAGCCAGGAGTGGACAAATAATGAACCCTCCCGGGCTCATCTCCCACCTTCAGCAATTCACAGCCAGCTCCCTTTTATCCCATATATTTCTCCATCGTATTCTGAAGCAAATAACTGACATCATAATACGTCATCTTCTGCAAATATTTTGTTATGTATCTCTTACAGATTAAAAAAAAAAAAAACAAGACCGGGCCACCTGAGTGGCTCAATGGGTTAAGCCTCTGCCTTCGGCTCAGGTCATGATCTCAGGGTCTTGGGATCGAACCCCACCACATCGGGCTCTCTGCTCAGCAGGGAGCCTGCTTCCCCTCCCCCACCCTCTCTGCCTGCCTCTCTGCCTCCTTGTGATCTCTCTCTGTGCATCAAATAAATAAATAAAATCTTAGAAAAAAAAAAAAAACAAGACCATTATCGCACACCTAAATAAACATTATCACTAAGAGATGGCAGTGTTTAAGTGGCTGGAACTTAAAATAACGTGGGTTTTCTCATTCTAATTTGCTGTGTAAGACCTCAGGCAAGACAGTTAACTTTTCCATACCTGAGTAGAAATAGGAGCACTTGCTTCAAATTAATAATATGGGTTGTATTTACAGAAGGGCTTTCTTTGCTAAAAATAAAATTTATTTAAGTAGCTTTATGTTTTAAGCTCTCTAGGTAACTTTATCTGGCATTTTCTTTATATTACCAAGGTGGGGGAAGGTAAGGGCTATTTTTCAGATAGAGAAACTGAGGGCTGAAGTGGTCGAGCCTCTTGTTCATGGTTCTGGGTAGAGCCAGAGTTAGAAGGGGCTCTCGGGTGGGGGGGGGGCATAAAAGGAGGACACCTCAGCCCTCCCCCTCTTAGTGCACCCTGAGGAGAACTGGAAGGGTAAGGGGCAGCCCTCTGGGGCATGACCTGCAGTGCCCTCTGCTGACAGGATGGGCAGGGTTGGCTCACGGTGTTCCCAGGGCAAGACTTGGGCCGCCCACACCTCCCAAACCTGATAGATTGAGCACATAACCAATAACACACACTGAACACAAAGTTTAAAGACAGCAACAAAAGAGGGGAAAGAAAAGGAGCACAAAGAACCTTGACATTGAATGCTAACATGAAGTTCGGGGGCAGGAAGGTCCAAACTCCTTTTGCAGCTGAGACCAAGGTCTAGAGAAAAGTGAGGTCACTGCAGTGCATGGTCAGCTAGGCCTGACTAGGCCTCCCCACTGGGTCGCTCCAGCCTCCAAGGCAGCTGGCTCTCTTCTGGGCCAACAGAGGTGATTTGAAATCACCAAAAGAATGGGAGAGGATCTCTTCAGTGTCCGTGTTCCCAGAAGTTGTTAAGATGCCAGTCTAGGGGCGCCTGGGTGGCTCAGTGGGTTAAAGCCTCTGCCTTTGGCTCAGGTCATGATCCCAGGGTCCTGGGATTGAGCCCCAAGTCGAGCTCTCTGCTCTGCAGGGAGGCTGCTTCCTCCTCTCTCTCTCTCTGCCTGCCTCTCTGCCTACTTGTGATCTCTGTCTGTCAAATAAATAAATAAAATCTTAAAAAAAAAAAAAAGATGCCAATCTAACCATCTGTGATCTGGGGCATGGGAAAGGGGCGATTCATCCTAAATACTCTGGTGACCTGGGTCTTTGGCAATCCTGCTAGGAGCCTTTCCAGCAGGCTCCCCCGAGATCCTTCCCTCCCCCAAAATCCCTGGCCTCTGAGAGGCAGAGAGGTGAGTTTTCAATTCATCCTAAAGGACGGCGTCTTTGACATTGAATGAGGGTTTCTGCTTTGTCTGCTATTAATACTGCCTTTTTCATTTTGCATTTGCATTTCCCATCCCATTAATTTTTAACCTTTTGAGATCACTTCATTTTAGGTGAGTCTCCTGTGAACCACCTAGAATTGGACTGTCATTTTTATTGCATTTCTAGTCTTTGTTCTTTTTATTAGGGGAACTTAAATCGTGGACAACTATTGCCCAAACTGGTTTATATGTGGTCTACCTCCTCCAAAACCCATAACCCCAGTCTAATCATGAGAAAAACATCAAATCAGGGTGCCTGGGTGGCTCAGTGGGTTAAAGCCTCTGCCTTCGGCTCAGGTCATGATCCCAGGGTCCTGGGATCGAGCCCTACGTTGGGCTCTCTGCTGGGCAGGGAGCCTCCTTCCTCCTCTCTCTCTGCCTGCCTCTCTACCTACTTATTATCTTTCTCTGTCAAATAATAAATAAAAATCTTAAAAAAAAAAAGAAATACATCAGATAAGTCCCAGATGAGGGACATTCTACAAAATATCTGCCCAAGGGATGCCTCAGTGGTTCAGTTGAATAGGTATCTGACTCTTGATCTCTGCTCAAGGCTCGATCTCAGTGCTGTGAGTTCAAACTCCATGTTGGACTCCGTGCTGGGCATGGAGCTACTTAATTTAAAAATATATATATATATATATTTCTTAAATATATGTATATATATGTGTACATATACATATATACGTGTGTGTGTGTGTGTGTGTGTGTGTAACCAGTACTTCTCAAAACTGTCAAGGTCATCAAAAATAAGGAAAGTCTGAGATATCATTTCAGCCAAGAAAGGCCCAAGGTGACATGATGACTAAATGTAATGTGGCTGCCTGAACAAGATTCTGGAACAGAAAAAGGGCATTAAGTTAAAACTAGGAATTCTGTGTAAAGTATGGATTTCAGTTTCTTTTCATTTTGTTGTTGTTGTTGTGTTTGCCTTAAAGCTTTCCCACAAAACCAAAACAAAACAAAACTCTAGGCCCAAATGGCTTCACTAGAAAATTCTACCTAACACTTAAGGAAAAGATATTCTCAATTCTACACAAAATCTTCCAGAAAATAGGAAATGAGGAAATGCTTCCCATGTAAAAAAAACACAAAACAAAAACTGTAAAAGAATCATAAGCCTAAATGTAAGAGCTGAAATGATAAAAATCTAGAACAAACACAGGACAAAATCCTGGTGACTGAGTTAGGAAAAGATTTCTTGATTATAACAAGATGGCAGGAACTCTAAAAGAAAACAATTAACAAATTGGACTTCATTAAGATAAAAATGTTTTCTCTTCAGAGGCATCTGGGAACCATAGGGGGTTGGATGCCGGACTCTTGGCTTCAGCTCAAGTCAGGATCTCCAGGTCACAAGATGGGGCCCTAAGCCGTGCTCTGTTCTCCGCAGGGAGTCTGCTTGGACTTCTTCCTCTCCTTCTGCCCCTCTTCTCGCTCATGCTCTCTCTCTCAAATAAATAAATAAGTCTTTTCCTCTTAAATATATTTTATTTATTTATTTGAGAAAGAGAGAGAACACAAGGAGGGAGGAGGGACAGAGGGAAGGGAGAAGCAGGCTCCCCACTGAGCAGGGAGCAAGACACGGGGCTTGATCCCAGGACCCTGGGGTCATGACCTGAGGTGAAGGCAGACATTTAACCGACTGAGTCACCCAGGCGTCCCAATAAATAAATCTTTAAAAAAATGTTTTCTTTTCAAATGACATGGATCATCAAATTAAATGTGGAGTCACAGACTGAGGGAACACGTCTGTGTGATATTATCCATACACATAATATGTAAAGAACTCATATAGATCACTTAGAGGAAGATAAAAAGCCAATGAAATATTGAGACAATATTGGCAAAATATTACAACAGACACCGCACCAAAGGTTAGAGATATGTGGCAATATGTTTAGGTTAGAGATATGTGGCAAATAACATCATTAGTCACTGGGAAAAATGCAAAATAAAACCACAATGAGATAGCTAAAGTTGAAGACAGAAATATCAAGTGTTGGCAGGATGTGGAGCAGCTAGAACTCTTATGCACTACTGGTGGGAACGCAAATGGCCCAGTCACTTCAGAAGACAGTTTGGAGGTTCTTAGCAAGTTGAGCATTGATTGACCATATGACCAAGCAATTACACTCTTGGGCAATGCCCAAGAAAGAAGAAAACATTTGTCTGTATAAAGACTTGGATAGAATGTTCATAGCGGTGTTATTGACAAGAGCCCCAAACTGGAAACAGTCTAAAAGCCTAGTACCTGGTGACTGGAGAAAATGAGTGTGAGTTAGCCACGCAGTGGAGTACTACTCAGCAGTGAAAAGAAAATAGCTACTACTATTGGGCAACAGGATGGGTGAATCTCAAAAGTGTTATGCTTAATGAAAGAGGTTGGACACAAAGAATTACATACTGCATGATTGCATTTATGGGAAATTCTAGGAAAGACAGAACAACAGTGATAGAAAGCCCATAGTCGTTGCCAGAAGCCAGAGGGTAGGAGGAAAGGTTTGACTATAAAACAGCTTGCAGAAACTATAGAATATATGGCAATGTTTCATAATAAGATTATGGCAGTGGTTACATTACTGTACATATTTGTCAAAACATAAAATTGTTCACTTAAAAATAGTGAACTTTATTGCACATAATTTTCCCTCAGTGAAGATGACATAAGAAATCGGCAAAAAGCATTTTCAGATGTGTTTAGTAGTAGTGCCGAATTTTTCCTTGTCCTCTTGTGTCACAAAAGTTCTGTCTTGGGGTCTGGGTGGCTCAGTCAGTGTGTTGAGCATCTGCCTTTGGCTTGGGTCGTGATCCTAGAGTCCTGGGATCGAGCCCTGCATCTGGCTCCCTGCTCAGCGGGAAGCCTGCTTCTCCCTCTCCCACTCCCTCTGCTTGTGTTATATCTCTCGCTGTGTCTCTCTCTGTCAAATAAATAAATAAAATCTTAAAAAAAAGTTTTATCTCGTGGGGTGCCTGGGTGGCACAGTTAGGTAAGCATCCAACTCTCGGTTTTGGCTCAGGCCATGATCTCAGGATTGTGAGATCCAGTGCCATGTTGGGCTCCGCGCTGAGAAAGGAGTCTGCTTGAGGGTCTCTGCCTCTTACTCCCTTGCCACGCCCCCCCACTCCCTCTCTATCTCTCACAAATAAATAAATAAATAAATAAATAAATAAATAAGTAAAGTCCCTGTTTTTTTTTTTAGTTCTATCTCTTTGTGATGAATGGGGCATTTAGCCCTGCCAGGATGATGACTTATGTTCTTGCTTATCCATTTACATGAAGACCCCCAACGTGATCAGGAACAAACTATAGTTTGCAGTTTAATGGGACTCTTGCTGAATCTTCTTCTTCTTTTTTTTTTTTTTTTTAAAAGACTTTATTTATTTATTTGACAGAGCGAGAAAGAGAGAGACCACGAGAGAGGGAATACAAGCAGGGGAAGTGGGAGAGGAAGAAGCAGACTCCAGAGAGCAGGGAGCCTGATGCGGGGCTTGATCCCAGGATCCTGGGATCATGACCCGAGCTGAAGGCAGACACCCAATGACTGAGCCATCCACGCACCCCTGAATCTTCTGATGGCAGTGTTCTACTTCTAAGAATCAGGACTGCTAACCTCACATTGCTCAGAGTTCCAGGATTTGGACCTACAAATTTCCCAAGTGGGGTTACTGGGCCTGGTGGTCAACAGGGCCTCTTGCATTTCTACCACTTGATTCTTGGAGCCATGTATTCTACCTATAGGGAACATAGCTTTGTATAAAGGTTATGGATTGAGGGTGTATACTGCCTCTTGGGGAATGGTAACCCATTTTTGGAAGGTATTGTCTACAAGGTGATAACTCAGCCATGCCTTCAAAAAGCTGTTCCATCACTCTGATAGGCCACCAGCTTCTAGGTGTTGCTGTATGTGATAGGGCCAGTGGATTCCATAATCATGTACTCATTGTCACACTTCCTTTGCTCTCATGGATGTTCCTTAGTTCCATATCAGATAATGTGAGGGCTTGTGGTAGTGAATGGGACCTGTCAGCCCTCAGATAATACTGCTGGGTGAGACCCTATTGGCAGAAAAGGTTTTGATACATGTGTCGATTATAGTCAATATAAATTGCTGACAGGTTTAAGGTTGAAGAAGTCCAACGTAATCAACTTGCCACCAAGGGGCAGGTTGGTGTCCCCAAGGGATAGCACCCTATCTGGGGCTCAGCTTTGGTCTCTGTTGAGTAGTATTCTGGGTAAATATTTCATGACCTGTTCTCTGAGCAGGGGCAGGGTGGGAGCTGATCTGTAGCATCTGCTAATTTTCATGTCATAAGTACTCCCACCATAGCCAGTTTCAACCTACCAGCATTATGTCAACTGACTCACAAAATTCCTGAAGAGTAAACAGTTGGCTCTCCCAAACCAGGTCGGATATTCAACAGTGACATTAGAGGGTAAGGAGTGAGCCCACACTGATGAACTCATGTGTACCTCCATCTTGGCCACCATGGCTACTCTGTTCATGCACAGCGGTCTCAGCCCTGGAATGGGGATAACATGCGATGCAAGATATTCATACTTTGTACTTACCACCACAGGATTCCTATCCTCCAGACCCCATGACCAACCAGCCAAGCCATCATCACCATCCATGAGTTTACATACATTCTTAACCAAGGCTCCTTCCCTTTCCACACAACGTGAAGTTATGCCCATTGGGAGAACCAAAAATGGAGAAGTCCATTTTTGCTTTGCACCCACATATCAAGCCTACCTATATGTGAACCTAGTTGGCCATTTTTCTTCTCCATCCGTGGTCACAAAGGACTGAGCTTGTAGTCATACATGTGAGCTAAGGAGAGATACTAGTATAATAGTCCCAGATGACATGGGAATTTGGGCATTTGGCCCATTCAGCTTTCTTGCACCCTCTGATCTGTCTTACAGTGTGTTGCTGCTTGACCCACATGACCTTGTGACCCAGTGGCTCTGACAGCAGCCAGATCATATGGGCAGTCTGGCCACATAATTATTTGATGTCCCATGGTCAGTCATTCCATCTCTACCAGGAACCAAAGCATGCCAGGAGCTCGTTTTCAAATTCTTTGCTGAAGACAGCATAGCCTTGTTTCAGAGCTCTGGGGTTTATGATGTGATTTTCCTTTTGGAATTTGACATCAGCTCCACTTATCTTTTCAGAGCACAGAAAATGCTAATATTATGTTAGAGGTCTGCCAGTATTTATGAACCAAGCAGTAGGGCTTCCTGCATTTCAGCCTGGGCCTATTGTAGAAAAATTTCCCTATACTGACCCAGACTTAAAACTAGCCTGCCTTCTGTGTCACACAACAAATGGGTCAGAGTAGTATTCCCAAACAGAATGTACAGCTTCCAGATTCTGAAGAGTCCTACCAGCCATTATACTTCCTGTTTCATGGTTAGGGATGCAATGTATCCTTTACTCTTTTTTTTACTTTGAAGAGGATGTCCTAAAATAATGCAAGATCCCTAAAAAAATCACCAATATAGTTGGCCTTTCATTTTTTTAATAGCCTTTATTTTTCAGAGAAGTTTTAGATTTACAGCAAAATTGAGCAGAAGGTACAGAAATTTCCCAGGTAGCCCTGGCCCCACACATGTCCCTCCCTATATCAACATCCCTCACCGAGTGGGACATTTGTTACAATTGAGGAACCCATACTGACACATGATAATCATCCGAAGCCCATAGTTTACATTAGGGTTCACTCTTGGTGTTGTACATTCAGTGGGCTTGGACAGATGTGTAATGACACGTATTCACCATTGTAGTGTCATACAGAATAGTGTCACTGCCCTAAAAACCCTCTGTACTGTGCCTAGTCATCCCTCCCTTCCTACCAAGCCCTGGCAACTACTTATCTTTTTACCATCTCCATAGTATTGCCTTTTCCAAGTGTCATATAGTTGGAATCATGCAGGAGGTCACCTTTTCAGAGTGGCTTCTTTCACTGAGTACTATGCATGTAAAATTCCTCCATGTCTTTATGGCATGATAGCTCATTTCTTTTTAGCACTGAAGAGTATTCCATTGTGTGATTTTTTTTTTAAAGAGTTTTTATTTATTTATTTGACAGACAGAGATCACAAGTAGGCAGAGAGGCAGGCAGAGAGAGAGGAGGAAGCAGGCTCCCCGCGGAGCAGAAAGCCCGATGCGGGACTTGATCCCAGGACCTTGGGACCATGACCTGAGCCGAAGGCAGAGGCTTTAACCCACTGAGCCACCCAGGCGCCCCTGTCTGAATGTTTATATATCCATTCATCTGCTGAAAGATACCCTATTGTTTCCAAGCTTGGACAATTATGAGATAAATTGCTTTAATATCTGTCTACCTGGTTTGTGTGTGTGTGGCATGTAGACATAAGTTTTTAACTGGGACGTTGATTCTTCGTAGGATTTATTTTCCATCCTTGGACACAAATATATCTTGTCAAGACTCTAATATACTTTTCACTTTTGTTCATTGATACAGTGGATCAATGAGGTATTCTGCAGAATATACAGATTTTCCAAATCCTGTTTTCATGACAAAGGAAAGAGCATTAACACAGCCCTGGGACAAGACCATAATGGATGCTGTTGCTCATCCCTTGTGAATGTGAACGGCTTTCTGTATTCCTTCCAGATAGGACTGAAAAGAACTTATTTGCCGTATCAATGACTATATACCATGTACCTGAATGGGAAAGACTCCCCAAAGTTGACTTAAATTGAAGCAAGAGGACTGAGACTTTGTCTTGCTACCAACCACCTGATTGGGTGAGTCAGCTCCCTTCAGGTGAGGACAGTTCTTAGGGAAGGATTCAGCTATGAACAGACAAGACTCCCTACAGCTCAGGGATGGGGGTTTTGGACCTGGAGAGGAAAATTCCAGACAGCATCCCACATCATCCACTTTAGGTATTAGTTAAACAAGTGGGGGTGTTGAGTAGGCAGGGGAGTTGGGAGAGATAGCTAGGGTTGGAGATAAAAAGGTGGGAATCCTTGTCACACAGATGTCACCTGTAATCAGCTGTGAAATTAGATGAGCTCACCAAGAGCGTGGAAGTAGATTAAAACAAGAGAAGGGGAACCAAGGACTAAGCCCTGGGGCCCACCAACATTAAAAAAGGAGGGCAGGAATCTTTGTCCTTTTGTTCATTTATGTATCCTTAGAACACAGTAAGTGCCCAATAAATATTTGTTGATTATGCTAAATAAAGTTCAGGAAAAAAAAATGTTAGAGATGGAAGAGAGATTCAAAATCATGTCATGTATCTGGGAGGAATTATTATGTGTGATAAACTTAATGTTTGTGTCCCCCCCCCCCACCACCCAATTCATATGTTGAAAACTTAATCACAATGTAACAGTATTTATAATGAGATCTTTGGGAGATAATCAAGTCATGAGTGTGGGGACCTGGTCTGTTGGGATTAGTGCCCCCCCTTTAAAGATTTTATTTATTTATTTGTCAGAGAGAGAGCGTAAGCAGGGGAGGCAGCAGACAGAGGGAGAAGCAGGCTCCCCACTGAACAAGGAGCCCTATGTGGGACTCAATCCCAGGACCCTGAGATCATGACCTGAGCTGAAGCCAGATGCTTAACTGACGAAGCCACCCAGCAGCCTGGGCTTAGTGCCCTTATAAGAAGAAATGCCAGAGAGTTTGAACTGCCTCCCCCTGCCCCCCATTCCGGCACCCAGGAATTATCATGGAAGACACAGCAAGAAGGCGACCCTATCTGCAAACCAGGAAGAACGTCCTCTCCAGAATCCCACCACACTGGCACCCTGATCTCAGACTTCCAGTCTTCAGAACTTGAGAAAACAAATTTCTGCAGTCTGTGGTGTTCTGTTATGGTGCCCTGAGCTGTATTATGTATCCGGAAAGAAAATCTCAGTAGGGAGAACAAACAAAATTATCAACAACCAAGAACAATCAAGTTTAATTCTAGGCCAGGTCCCGTAGTAAACAAGTTCCAAAGAGCAAGACACTGGTGATCAGAGGGCCTGACGACCAGCCCTGGTCTGCCACAGGTTTGTCATGTCATCTTGGGCAAAACACTGCCACATCTGCCCTGACCTTCACTCGTGCTCAAACCAAAATGGTTGAACTGTATGAGTTTTGTGAATGCATACTGTGAGAATTTTAAAATACAGAAGTAGTTCATGTTCATTTTAAAAACCTTAACCATCACAGAGAGACGTGGGGTAGAAGGTGAACATTCCCTGTGTCGTTCTGTCTGCAGAGTTAACCACAGTTCCCCGGGTAGCATACAGCCTCCCAGACTTTTTTTTTCTCCCGCCATGGCCCTGCTCAAAGTTTCACCCCTTCATGCAGGTCCCGTATTATCCTGCTAGTTTCCCCCTTGGCGCTCTGTGTGGGCAGACAGAGGCTAAGAGAAGCAGTTGCTTCTGTGGACCGGTCATGGAGGCAGCCATTCTGAGCATCACACGCTTCCAAGCAGGAAACCCCTGAACAGCCATTTCCAGAACTGCTCAACCCAGGACCTAGCTGACAAAGAGAGTAAGTGCAGGTGGGATCCTTCCATGGGTTGGGAAAGAGCCAGAACGAACACCTTCAAGGACAATTCTGAATGCATTTTGTCATTTAATTGTTTTAATTGAGGTACACCATACAGACAGTAAAACACACATATCTTAAGCATACAGTTTGAAGATTATTACACACACACACACACACACACACACACACACACACACCTATGCAAGTACCACCCAGATAAGGAACATTTCTAATACCCTGGAATTTCCCTAGGTCCCTTAGTGGGCCGTCCCCGAGCCCCGGGTGATCACTCTTCTGAATTGTATCCCTGTCCTCATGCTGGCTGTTCTTGGATTCCATCTAAGCAGACTCTCACAGCACATAGTATTTTATGCCTACCTGCTTTTGATCATCGTTGTGTCGGTGAAATTCCTCCAAGTGGTTATTCCTCTTACTGTTGAATAGTATCCCATTGGAGGACTATATCACAATCTGTTTATGCTTTCTACAACTGACCAACATTTGTTGTATTTCCCATTTGGGGCTATTACGAGTACAGCTACCCTGCCTGTACTTGTATGTGTTTGTTTTTTCAGATTCTATCTGTGTGTGTGTGTGTGTGTGTGTGTGTGTGTGTGTGTGCACTTAACGCATGAGGACGAGAGAGAACCAGAGAGAGAGAGGCATGCAAGCAAGTGAAGGGGAAGGTGCAGAGGGAGAAGCAGATGCCCCACTGAGTAGGGAGCCCGATGCAGGTCTCGATCCCAGGACCCTGAGGTGAAAGCAGACACTTAACAAGACTGAGCCACCCAGGTGCCCCTTGCAGGTGTTTTTGATGGGCCACATGCTCGTTTCTCTGGTGGATCTCCCTACCAGTGGAAGTGCTCCCCCGTGGTAGTTCCTTAAGGAAATGTTCAGGGGATCTGCGGGGCTCTGCGCTGGCCGTGGATGCTGAGGCCTCCGAAGGAGCTCTGGAAGGGTGAGATCCGTGCTCGACACGGTCATCCCCCTCTCGAAGGGGCAGCAGCCAGAGGCTAACCTGAAGAGCTCCAGGACGGCACAGAGGTTATCTTGCTCCAACCCTGCCGCCAGGAGCGAGAGTGAGTGGCCCATTCCAAGGCCAGCGGTTCTCTGACTTCCCTGGCTGTTTATTTGTTATGCCCCATGACTCAACCCCACGGCTCAGTGAGTGATTTGGGGGAGTGAGTTCACATCCTAGAGCTGCCGACTGGCTCACTAGGCTCAGGCCAGGGTCCATTCCTGCCTAGGGAAGGACTTTGAGTTTTCAGGAATGAGCCCTGATCAGCAGGAAGCCTGGGGACAAATCAGCAGCCCCAGCCCCAGCGGACCAGAACTCCTGAGCCGTTCACCTCGTGGTACCACCACGGCCGGCGAATCAGAGTCTGCAAACAAGGGAGGCAACAATCTCCCCAGGAAGCAGATGGATAGCCTTCCACACCCCCCCGCACCTCCCAGCCTGCCAGGTTCAGTCTGGGACACCTGAGGCCTCTAGCTGCAGCCCTTGAGAGCACTTTGCACAAGCAGACACATCATGATGTCATTGAAGTTGGCCTGGAAACAGATTTCAGGGACCATTCTGCTTACTGTCCTCGGATTGAGAGCAACCTGTGCAGCCCCTGGGCCCGCAGCACAGTCCCTGGGGTTCATACAAAGGAGGCAGGAGGAAGTGGGAGACAGGAATCACCATCAGCCAGACCCTGGAGCCTATGTCCCTGCCTGACCAGCAACTGCCCTCGGGAACCACAGTTCATTCAGGGCTAATGGGCTGACAGTTCCCATTCCTGTGTATGCCCAGAGTTATTTTGAGACCTCCCTAATCATTGTTGTTCACTGGAAAGAGTAGATATGACTCTATAATATATAAAATATGATATCAGCAATTGTTTATGGTCAGAGTGAAGGAATGATCATTGACCTGGCGTCCACCCAGGGCCTCAATGTCACCACCTCCCCACCCCCGACCTCCCCAACCCACACCATGGCCCTCACCTTCCCAGGCTGAGAGCCTATGGCTGTGGCATCTGTTTCAGCCCATTGGAGGAGGGAACGGTCCTGAGAGCAGGTGTGCTCAGAGTTGTGGCGAGCCAAACAGGAAAGCATGTCCCCTTCAGGGACTTGAGTCAGAAGGTTACTAAATCCGCAATTATTATTATCTTTGTTTGTAGATGAGGAAACCGATGGTTAGAGGTCAAGCAATAAAATCAGGATTGCACGGTCTTGAGCAGAATGGAAGCCAGGGTCCTCCTCCCAAGTTCCGCCTCTTTCCGCGGTCTCTCCTGAGCAGCATTGATCCCGATCCCGATCCCGATGTGGGCTGACCTGGGCAGAGGGTCACATGAGGCCCTGAGAGCAGGTCTGAGATTCCTGAGCTGATGTGCACTGGAAGAGCTTCTCAGCCGGGTTCCCTGGTCCGGGCTGGGCCACCTCCCCAGCCTTCTGCTGATCTGTACCAGTCCCCCAAGCCAGCCAGCCTTCTCCACCTTCTAGGTCCTTTCCAAAGGCTGACGCTTCCAAGAATCCATCTCTGATTGCCCTGGCAATTTGAATCACCCCTTTTCTGATCTCTTGGGGTTTTTGTCGTGTGTTGTGTTTAAAGAAAGAACAAAGGAAAAAAAAAAAAGAAAAAAGAAAAGAAAGAAAGAACAAGAAGTTATTGAGCTCATTCACGAGGGTACCAGGAAGACACTCAAGATGGCTCCCAGGAGAATTTAAAGAACAAATTTCTATAGGCATTGTTAGAATAAGTTTGGTGGGGGTGTTGGTATTGTCTTCCAGGGCGAAAATCCTTAACCTTTGGAATGATCTTTTCTACCTGAAATCATTTGCACTCTGTTCGACCAGAGGCAACACATATACATGGCACTTTATAGACCTAGAGCCGTCTAGCCGTCCTCAACAGAAAGTCAGATACTGATGTGGACTCTTAGATCAGGAGTCAGCAACCAAAAGCCTGTGGCCCAAATTTGCCCCTCCACGTGTTTTTATAAGTCAGGTTGTAACGGAACCCAGCCACACTCCTCTGTGTGTGTGTTACCCACCAGGGCCTCTGCACCAAATTGGCAGAACTGAGCGCTCTCATGGTTGTGACAGAGATCAGATGACCTACAAAGCAGAGACCATTTACCACCTGGCCCTTTACAGGAAGAGTTCACTGACCCCTAATCTCTCAGTGGATTTCTTTTATTCCTTTTCAGATTTTTTTCGTGGTGGTAAAACACACATAACATTTAATGTCGTGACTTTTTTTTTTTTTTTTTTAAACAGACTGAGAGAGAACATGAGAGGAAAGGTCAGAGGGAGAAGCAGACTCCCCATGGAGCTGGAAGCCTGATGCAGGACTTGATCCCAGCACTCTGGGATTATGACCTGAGCTGAACATGGTTGCTTAACCGAATGAGCCACCCAGGTGTCCCAATGTCATGACCATTTTTAATTGTACAGTTCCATGGTATTAAATATGTATTGTTGTGTGTGACCATCGCACCGTCAATCACCAGAACATTTTCATCTTTCCGAACTGAAGCTCTGTCCCCATGAAACAGGGCTACGGCCCCCCAGGCCCCTCCTCCCCAGCCCCTGGCAGCCACCTTCCTACTCTCTGTCTCTATGAACCCGACTAGTCTACTAGCCTCACGTAAGTGGAACTGCACAATATTTACCTTCTTGTGACTAGCGCTTTTTTAAAAAAGATGAGAGAGGGGGCGCCTGGGTGGCTCAATGGGTTAAGCCTCTGCCTTCGGCTGGGGTCATGATCTCAGGGTCCTGGGATTGAGCCCCACATCGGGCTCTCTGCTCAGTGGGGAGCCTGCTTGCCTTCCTCTCTCTCTGCCTGTCTCTCTGCCTACTTGTGATCTCTGTCTGTCAAATACATAAATAAAATCTTAAAAAAAAAAATGAGAGAGAATGGGTGGGGGCAGGGTAGAGGGAGAAGCAGAGCCCGATGTGGGACTCAATCCTAGGACCCTGAGATCATGACCTGAGCTGAAGGCAGACGCTTAACTGATTGAGCCACCCAGGCGCCCCTGTGATGAGCTTGTTTCACTTAGCATAATGTCTTCAAGGTTCATCTACAATGCAGTGTGGGTTAGGCTTTCCTCCCTTTGTCAGGCTGAATAATAGTCTATCGTGTGAACAGACTATGTCTTGCTTATCTGTTCCTCTGTCAGTGCACGCGTGGGTTCCTTCCGTGTCTTAGCCACCATAAATAAGGCTGCTGTGAACAGGGCTATACAGTGTATCTCTGAGGCCCCGCTTTTGGATACTAAGCCGAAAGTAGACCTGCTGGGTTCTATAGGGTATTCTATCTTTAGCTTTTTGAGAAACTGCTGTATTATCTTCCATAGTAATGACACCTTTTCCTGTTTCCACCAAAAAGTATTTTGATTTCTCCACATCCGTGACAACACTTGTGATTTTCTGTTTTTTTGTTTGTTTTTTTGCTTTTTGATAGCAGCAGTCCTCTGAGTCTCCTCGGTGTCTGGGCCTACCCCCGGCTTCTCCGACCCCTGACACCCTGTCCTTTGAGTCACTCGTGTCCTCAGGGCGAGATGGTCACATCCTCTGGGCAAAGACAATCATTTTGTAATCCCTACAGTGACCAGCACACTTGTCATCTGGAATGATCCCTGGTGGCCGGGAGCTTTCACTCTACGAGAGGAACTAAATCCCTCCTCAGAAAGCCGACCCCAAGGCTGTCTCCTCTGACTCCCATCTCACCCTCCCCTGCGAGCTGGCCTCCCATTGTGCCCCCGAGGCTCTGGGGCACTCTCTCACTAGGCCAGCATCGACAGCATTTTATCTTCTCCACCAGAATGTGGGTCCCGAGGAGCACAGTTACCTCTTCCTCATCACTGCTGACACCCCTGTGCACCTGCCAGCAGATAGGAGGAGAGGAAATGGGGGGGGGCAGGGAATGAACACAAAGGAAATATTGTGTCCAAGGACCGTTCCAGATGTTCTGCTTCCCCTCTGGCTGCAGAGTGTCTCAGGACATAGCCTCACAGACTGCAGTGCCCAGCCCTAGTGCCCATAGCAATGCGATGACCTTGACTCCTCTCTCCTGTGTCCCCTCTCCTTGTTCTCTTGGATGACGCTGTGGCCCTCCAGATGCTCCTTCGCACCCCTAGAGGTTCTGGACAAGTGTGGTGGCCACCTCAGCTGCTCCTGCTATCACTCTGCCCTTGGAAAGGGGTCACTCAGCAGATCTGGGAGGTGAGGGGAAGAGACCTGCCAGTGGAATCCAAGGAGTGAGCTCATCCCGGGATGAATCCCCCCACTCAAGAGGCTTTTCGACCCAGCATGGCCTCCTCTTTCCCCTTGGGGGCAGGAGAGGCCAGGACCCACAGCCTGAATGACCGTGCTGTGCCACCGGACATGGAGGAAAAGAGACAAAATGAAGCAGTCTTTCCCAGAAGGGTCCCAGGCTTCAGGAACAGGGGCACAGAGGGGACTGGGGCCGTGGTTCTCCAATAAAGGCAGGTTGGAGGGACCAAGTAAGTGACAGTCATGGTTGAGCCATGAGAGGGAAGCTGAGGGAGAACAGCTGACTTCAGCAGTTTTCCAAAACTGCCTGGGCATCAGAACCGTCTGGAAGCCATGTTTCTTCCCCTACCATGGTGGTTCTGCCCTGGAAAAGGCAGAAGCAAGAATGCCCCGGCGTGGGCACACCATTCCTTCTGGGTGTGGGTTGCTGTCTTACTTCCCAGGTCTATGAGCCTGGCAGAGGCCCCAGTGCTGACTTTTCCTGAAACACTGAGCTGTGGGATTCTGAAGGTAAGGAGGATCTTAGGGACCTCATTGCTTAGCTAGCACATGGTGGTTCTCAGAAGGAAAGACTTTCTTAAGGTCGCATAGCAAATTAATGTCAGAGCTCGGTTGCAGGGAACCACCCCCACACCAAACTCAAGTCTGGCTGAGGAGCAGCACAAGTTAGGGCCCACAGCAGGGGGTAGATGGGTCCAATATACCAAGGGTCTGTGCCCTCTCACCCAATGAAACCATGGCCTCTCATCTCTGATCCCTTTCACACCATAATGTAGATTTAGGGAACATTTAGATAGGCAAACAGTGGAGGCGGGTGGCACTCTTCCCAGACTGGCATTCTCTGGGCCATAAGGGCAGGGAGGAATGCCCAACTGTAGGTTTTGCTCTAAGGGATCTGGGCTAAGCCTGGGGTATTTCAGGTCAAAGACTGTGTTTGCTTTATGGGCACCACTTTGCTGCCCTCTGTACTGCCTTCTGGAACCCCAGGGACCTTGGGAAAACCTCTTTCTTGCAGTCTTGCCATAGGAGCTGCATAGAATGGTTCAGGTCTCTGCAACAGCCCCTGGGGTCTTTCAGCAGAATCAAGCCCACTGGCCTTGTCAAGACCCTTGGTGGACATGTTGGTGGCAGGAGCATGTCAGTTGGGGGCTGGAGGCAGGTCCAGCCACTGCCTGGCTGATGACTCTGAAAGAGTAATTCTGGAAGCATCTGTGCACCGGGGACTTTGACATTGTCTTTCCAAAGATAGCCTTGGTCATCTAGGCAACTCCCAGAGCTGAAGATGGTCACTCCTCCTGCCTGTCCACCCCCAACTTAGCATTAATGGAAAACACTCTTTGAAAGAGAAGGGGTCTTCCCTTTAGGGGGTCACCAGGAGGCAATAAGAGAAAGATCTTGGAGCCAGGGAGTCTGGAGACCTGGGACCCAACCCTTGCCAGATGACCTTGAAACAAGTCAGTCTCGGGCTCATGTTGTAGAATGAGGAGGAAGCCCACTGGCCTGGTTCACTACAGATGCTTGTGAAGTCGGTGGAAATGCGTTACAAGGAGAAGCACCTTCCACATGGCAGGGAACACCTCTGCCCTCATCTCTGGCTTGTTTCCAGTCATGGTCTACCCACCTCAGCCCCTTTATCTGACGTGAACCTTAACAGTGAAGGCCTGCTTAAACCTTCAGGATTTGGTTTGGGGAGGACAAGGGGGCCAATATCTGCAGCTGGTAGAGAAATGGCCAATACACCCTTCCCAGGGTACTGATCACCCCGGGGGTAAGAGCCCCGCTGTTCCGCAGACTTTGTTTCCCAGCAGGATACACCTTGCCTGGTCCTCCCCTGCCTTGGCCGTGCCATCTGGAGTGGGCTGTGCCCCCCCTGCGGACTGGCTCGTCCAGCTGGTGCCTTTCTCCAGAGCACCCTGCTCCCTGCTGCTCCCATGGAGGCCCTTCCATCAGGTCTCGTTCACAGGACATGCTACTAACTACTGGAAAGTGTAGGAATTTGGGTTATTCAGTCCTTTTACAAGGTTGTGCCACCGTCACCTCTCTCCACTTCCAAAATATTTTCGTCTTCCCAGAAGGAAACCCTGTACCCAAATAAGCCGTCACCATCTCCATCCCTAACCCCTTTTAGCCCCTGGCAACCAGGAGTCTGCTTTCTGCCTCTTTGAATTTTCCTTTCTGGCTGAATAATATCCCATTGTGGGGACCTACTGCGCTCTGTCATCCGTTCCTGGACATTTGGGCTGCTTCAACCTCTCACTGCTGTGAGCATTCCTGTTTGAGTATTTGCTTGAATGCCTATTTTCCGTCCATTTGGGTGGGTATCTAGGAGTGAATGGCTGGGCCATGGGGTTATTCAATGGCTAATTTTCTGAGGAATCATTAGTTTGTGTTTGATGTCTTCCTTACCCTCAGATGTCCATACCTGGCCGTCCAACATGGGAGCTGCTGTGCCTGTGCGGTTGTTTCCATTTAAATCAGTTAAAATTAAATGAAGTTCAAGATTTAGATCTTTGGGCAAATGAGATTGTGTTTGCTGGGAGCGTCGGCGCCGCGGCTGGGTTCCAGGTTCAGGTCTCTAATGTGTATGTGATAACTGGAATTACAGCAGCACAGCACCAAGAGCAAGAGGTCAAGGGAATTACAGGGATTATGGCCTTAGGACTGATGAGCTGCTGAACTCACACTAGTAATAACTATAGCTGGACTTCTTAGTCGGGATCGAGATGGCAGAGGAGTAGCAGACTGAGATGACATCACGTCCCAGGAGTTCAGCTAGATAGTTATCAAACCACTCCGAACACCTGCAAACCCAACAGGAGACTGAAGAGAAAAAGAGCAGCAATTATAGAAACAGAAAATTGACCACTTTCTGAAAGGTAGGACGTGCGGAGAAGTGAATCCAAAGCGACAGGAAGATAGACCTCAGGGGGAGGGGCCGGCTCCCAGCAAGCGGTGGAGAGCCGGAGCACAAAATCCAAACTTTTAAAAGTCTGCTCCATGGGGAGACATTGCTCCAGAGGCTAAGCAGGGGTAGATCCCTCACAGGGACAGTGTGGTCCCAGGTCCCGCAGGGTCACAGAAGGATTGGGGGTGTCTGAGTGTAGCAGAGCTCCTGGGGTATCAGAGTGGGGAAGCCAGCTACAGAGACAGAGCCGAGGAGTGAGCTCTCAGCTCCGGGTTACCTTAAACTGTGATCTGTGGCACAGTCAGGCCACTCCTCTATAAGCAGGGACCCCACAAGTGGCACATCTGGGGAGACTCACCTTCCTTCTCTGGAGGCAGGAATCTGCTGGGTTTGGAGACTCCAAACAGGGCTGTGTGCCAAAGACAGAGACACTCAGTCACAAGCCAGGTGAACTCAGAGTACAGCCGGAGACCAGGGAGATGGGAGTGATTGAGTGATTTTCTCCAAGGGTACACTGAGGAGTGGGGCCCTGAGCTCTTGGCTCCTCTGGGCCTGAGATTGGGAGGCCACGATTTTCATTCCCGTTCTCCAGAGCTCCACGGACAGTGTTCAGGGAACAAAAACTTCCCAGAGCGAACTCGAGCAGATTACTCAGCCTGGCCCCTGGCAAGGCTGGTACAATTCTGCCTCAGGCAAAGACATTTGAGAATCAGGGCTACAGGCCCCTCTCCCAGAAGATCAGCAAGAAATCCAGCCAAAATCAAGTTCACTGATCAAAGAGAACTGCAAAATTCCAGAGGAGGCGAAAGGAAAGCATGGAATTCATGCCTCTCTCCCATGATTCTTTAGTCTTATGAAGTTAATTAAATTTTTTTAATTTTATTTTTTTCTTATTCTAATTTTTTAAACATTTCCTTTTTCCTCTTTTAACATTTTTTAACTAGTTTATCTTAACAATACCTTTCTAAAAAAAATCTTTTTAAACCTTCATTATTATAGTCATATTTTATCCTTCATTGTATTTAACCTTATTTTTTGCATACATATAGGGTTTATTTTTTCTTTCTTAAAAATCTGGGGATACAATTTCTTAGATCAAAATATACCCTAAATCTAGCACAGGACTTTGTTCTAGTCTCCAGCTTGAGCACATTCTCTCCCCCTTTGTTTTTTCTTCTTTTTTTTTTCCCAACCAACTTATCTTGTCAATTCGTTTTTTAGAATTATTTTTAATTTTAATCTTTACAGGCATATTTCATCCCTTCATCATCCCTTCATCATGTTTACCCTTATTGTTGCATATATATAAGTTTTTCATTCTTTAAAATTTTGGTAGGTAGTTTCTTCTAAGAGACCAAAATACACCCAAAATCAAGTGGGTGCCTCTATTCTATTCACCAGTCTCATATATATATATATATACATATATGTATATATATATATACATATTAAAATTTAAAAAATTAATTTAAAAAGTGTATATATGTATATATATACACTTTTAAAATTAAAATTATATATATGTATATATATGTGTATATATATATACACTTTTTTAATTAAAAAATTTTTTAATTAAAATTTTTTTTCTCTTCTGATTTGGTTAGCTTACATTTTTCTGGGCTCTTTGCTGCCCTTTTAGTATTTTATTCTCTTGTTCATATAAAATGACAAGATGGAAAAACTCACCACAAAAAAAAGAACGGGAGGCAGTACCAAAGGCCAGGGACCTAATCAATATGGACATTGGTAATATGTCAGATCTAGAGTTCAGAATTACGATTCTTAAGGTGCTAGCTGGGCTCCAAAAAAGTATGAAAGGTATTTGAGAAACCCTGTCTGGAGAAGTAAAAGCCCCTTCTGGAGAAATAAAAGAACTAAAATCTAGCCAAGCTGAAATTTAAAAAGCTACTAATGAGGTGCAATAAAAAATGGAGGCTCTTACTGCTAGGATAAATGAGGCAAAAGAGAGAATTAGTGATATAGAAGATCAAATGATGGAAAATAAAGAAGCTGAGCAAAAGAGAGACAAACAACTACAGGCCACCAGGGGAGAATTTGAAAGATAAGTGATACCATAAGATGAAACAATATTAGAATAATTGGGATTCCAGAAGAAGAATAAAGAGAGTGGGGAGCAGAAGGTATATTGGAGAGAATTATAGTAGAGAATTTTTCTAATATGGCAAAGGGAACAAGCATCGAAATCCAGAAGGCACAGAGAACCCCCCTCAAAATCAATCAAAATAGGTCCACACCCCATCATCTAATAATAAAACTTCCAAATTTTAGTGACAAAGAGAAAATCCTGAAAGTTGCTCAGGACAAGAAGTCTGTAACATACAATGGTAAAAATACTAGATTGGCAACAGAATTATCCACAGACACCTAGCAGGCCAAAAAGAACTGGCATGATATATTCATAGCACTAAACAAGAAAAATATTTAGCCAAGAATACTATATCCAGCTAGGTTATCATTGAAAACAGAAGGAGAGATAAAAAGCTTCCAGGACAAACAAAAACTAAAAATATTTGTAAACAGCAAACCAGCCCTACAGAAAATATTGAAAGGGGTCCTCTAAGCAAAGAGAGAGCCTAAAAGTAGTGGACCAGAAAGGAACAGAGAAAATATACAGTAACAGTCACCTTACAGGCAATACAATGGCACCAAATTCATATCTCTCAATAGTTACTCTGAATGTAAAGGGGCTAAATGCCCCAATTAAAAGACACAGGGTATCAGAATGGATAAAATAACAATACCTACCAATATGCTGTTCTACAAGCATTTTAGACCCAAAGACACCTCCGGATTTAAAGTGAGGGGGTGGAAAACAATTTACCATGATAATGGACATCAAAAGAAAGCTGGGGTGGCAATCCTTATATCAGATAAATTAGATTTTAAGCCAAAGACTATAAGAGATGAGGAAGGACACTGTATAATACTCAAAGGGTCTGTGCAACAAGAAGATCTAACAATTTTAAATATCTATGCCCCTAACATGGGAGCAGCCAACTACATAAACCAATTAATAACAAAATCAAAGAAACACATCAACAATAATACAATAATAGTAGGGGACTTTAACACCCCCATCACTGAAAAGGACAGATTATCCAAGCAAAAGATCAACAAGGAAATAAAGGCCTTAAATGACACACTGGACCAGATGGACATCACAGATATATTCAGAACATTCTATCCCAAAGCAACAGAATACACATTCTTCTCTAGTACACATGGAACATTTTTCAGAATAGATCACATCCTGGGTCACAAATCAGGTCTCAACTGATACCAAAAGATTGGGATCATTCCCTGAATATTTTCAGACCACAATGCTCTGAAGCTAGAACTCAATCACAAGAGGAAATTTGGAAAGAACCCAAATACATGGAGACTAAACAGCATCCTACTAAAGAATGAATGGGTCAACCAGAAAATTAAAGAAGAATTGAAAAAATTCATGGAAACAAATGATAATGAAAACACAATTGTTCAAAATCTGTGGGACACAGCAAAGGCAGTCCTGAGAGGGAAGTATAGAGTGATACAAGCCTTTTGCAAGAAACAAGAAAGGTCTCAAATACACAACCTAACTCTATACCTAAAGGAGTTGGAGAAAGAACAGCATAGAAAGTCTAAACCCAGCAGGAGAAGAGAAACAATAAATATCGGAGCATAAATCAATGAAATAGAAACCAAAAAAATAGTAGAACAAATCAATAAAACTAGGAGCTGGTTCTCTGAAAGACTTAGTGAGATTGATCAACCTTATTATGATTGCCTAGAAAGCCTAACTCCTGCTGGGTTTAGGGTTTCTATGCTGTTCTTTGATAAGTCTGACCCCTGGCCAGACTTATCAAAGAGACAAGAGAAAGGACCCAAATAAATAAAATCATGAATGAAAAAGGAGGGATCACAACCAACACCAAAGAAATACAAACAATTCTAAGAACATATTATGAGCAACAATGCGCCAGTAATTTGACAATCTGGAAGAAATGGATGCATTCTTAGCGATCTATAAACTACCACAACTGAACCAGGAAGAAACAGAAAACCTGAACAGACCCATAACCAGTAGGGAGATTGAAGCAGTCATCAAAAATCTCGCAACAAACAAGGGCCCAGTGCCAGATGACTTCCCAGGGGAATTCTACCAATCATTTAAAGAAGAGCTAATACCTAGTCTCCTGAAACTGTTCCAAAAAATAGAAATGGAAGGAAAACTTCCAAACTCATTTTATGAGGCCATCATTACCTTGATTGCAAAACCAAAGACCCCATCAAAAAAGAGAATTACAGACCAATATCCTTGATGAACACAGATGTGAAAAGTCTCACCAAAATACTAGCCAGTAGGATCCAACAGTACATTAAAAGGATTATTCACCACGACCAAGTGGGATTTATTCCTGGGCTGCAAGCCTGGTTCAACATCCACAAATCAATGTGGCACAATACATTAATAAAAGAAAGAACAAGAACTATCTGATACTCTCAGTAGATGCTAAAAAAGCATTTGACAAAGTACAGCATCCTTTTATGATCGAAACTCTTAAATACAGGGTACATACTTCACTATCATCAAAGCCATCAGTGAAAAACCCACCACCAATATCATTCTCAATGGAGAAATACTGAGAAATTTTCCGCTAAGGTCAGGCACACAGCAGGGATGTCCATTATCACCACTGCTATTCAACATAGTACTAGAAGTCCTAGCCTCAGCAATCAGACAACAAAAAGAAATTAAAGGGATCCAAATTGGCCAAGAAGTCAAACTATCACTCTTTGCTGATGGTATGATACTATATGTGGAAAACCCAAAAGACTCCACTTCAAATCGGCTAGAACTTGTAGAGGAATTCAGTAAATGTCAGGATATAAAATCAATGCACAGAAATCACTTGCTTTTCTTTACACTAACAAGACAGAAGAAAGAGAAATTAAAGAGTCAATCCCATTTACAGTTGCACCCCAAACCATAAGATACCTAGGAATAAACCTAACCAAAGAGGCAAAGAATCTATACTCAGAAAACTATAAAGCACTATAAAGAAATTGAGGAAGAAACAAGAAATGAGAAAATGTTTCATGCTTATGGTTTGGAAGAGCAAATATTGTGAAAAATGTCTATGCAATCTAAGGAAATCTACATGTTTAATGCAATTCTTATCAAAATACCATCAATCTTTTTCAAAGAAATGGAACAAATAATCCTAAGATTTATATGGAACCAGAAAAGACCTCGAATAGCCAGAGGAATGTTGAAAAAGAAAGCCAAAGTTGGAGACATCAGAATTCCAGACTTCAAGCTCTATTACAAAGCTGTCATCATCAAGACAGTATGGTACAGGCACAAAAACAGATGCATAGATCAATGGAAAAGAATAGAGAAACCCAGAAATAGACCCTCAACTCTATGGTCAACTAATCTTTGACAAAGCAGGAAAGAATGTCCAGTGGAATAAAGACAGTCTCTTCAACAAATGGTGTTAGGAAAATTGGACAGCCACATGCTGAAAAATGAAACTTGACCATTTCCTTATGCCACACATGAAAATAGACTCAAAATGGATGAAGGACCTCAGTGTAAGAAAGGAATCCATTAAAATCCTTGAGGAGAACTCAGGCAGCAACCTCTTTGACCTCATCTGTAGCAATTTCTTCCTAGAAACATTGCCAAAGGCAAGGGGAACAAGGGTAAAAATGAACTACTGGGACTTCATCAAGATCAAAAGTTTTTGCACAGCAAAGGAAATAGTCAACAAAACCAAAAGACAACTGACAGAATGGGAGAAGATATTTGCAAATGACATATCAGATAAAGGTCTAGTATCCAAAATATATAAAGAGCTTATCAAACTCAACACCCAAAGAACAAATAATCTAATTAAGAAATGGGCAGAGGACATGAACAGACATTTTTGCAAAAAAGACATCCAGATGGCCAATAGACACATGAAAAAGTGCTCCACATCACTCGGCATCAGGGAAATACAAATCAAAACCACAATAAGATACCACCTCACACCAGTTAGAATGGCTAAAATTAACAAGTCAGGAAACAACAGATGTTGGCAAGGATGAGGAGAAAGGGGAACCCTCCTACACTGTTGGTGGGAATGCGAGCTGGTGCAACCACTCTGGAAAACAGCATGGATGTTCCTCAAAAAGTTGAAAATAGAGCTACCCTATGACCCAGCAATCACAGTACTGGGCATTTACCCTAAAGATACAAATGTAGTGACCCAAAGGGCCACGTGCCACCAATTGTTTATAGAAGCAATGTCCACAATAGCCAAAGAACCTAGATGTCCATCAACAGATGAATGGATAAAGAAGAGGTGGTATATATACACACAATGGAATACTATGCAGTCATCAAAAGAAATGAAATCTTGCCATTTGTGATGATGTGGATGGAACTAGAGGGTATTATGCTGAGCGAAATAAGTCAATCAGAGAAAGAGAATTATAATATGATCTCCCTGATATGAGGAATATGAGAGGTGAAGTGGGGGTTTTGGGTGGTAGGGAAGGATAAAATGAAACAAGATGGGATTGGGAAGGAGACAAACCATAAGAAACTTAATCTTACAACATCTTGCAAAACTCAATCTTACAAAACAGAGGGTTGCCCAGGGAGTGGAGAGGATGCTGGGGTTATGGACATTGGGGAGGGTATGTGCTGTGGTGAGTGCTCTGAAATGTGTAGGCATGACGATTCACAGATCTGTACCCCTTGGGCAAATGATACATAATATGTTTTTTAAAAGTTTTGTTTTGTTTTTTTTTAAAGAATTTAGATCTTTGCTCACACTGGGCTGGTTTCAAGAGCTCAGTAGCCTCCATGTGATCAGCAGTGACTAAAGTTCCGTTATTCCAAAAAGTGCCACGGGACATTGCAGCTGTACACGTAAGATCCCTCTGTGGGAAGGACCAAATCCATCTGGTTTACCACAGCATACCCAAAGCCTGGGGAAGTGCCCAGCTGGTAAGATTGTTATCTGAGGGACAGAAGGACAGAGGGAGGGAGGGAGGTTTGTTGTCAGAATCTTTTTATTTTTTTTAACCAAAGAGGAACGTGTTTATTTTTATTTAAATAAAATATATCATAAACATATCATAAACACAAACATATCATAAAGTAAACATAAAATATATTTATTTTATGTTTAAGAATTAAATTCTTAAAAATACTTTTTTGACAAAAGTCATTTCTTTATTTCATCTTGTCAGGAAAGCCATAAGGGAGGCAGGAAAAGAGGACTTTTCTGTTTGTGCAGCTGAACAGGCTCGGGGAGTGAAATGACATGTCGAGTGTCACGGAACTGCGACAGATCACAGCCCTGCCCCCTCCTCCCTCCACTTGTCAGACCTTCAGTGATTACGAGGCATCTGGACAGATGTGAGCAGTGGTGGGCAGCCCCGGGGGCTGGAAAACCCCAAAAGGCCACTGGCTCTAGAGGAATGAGGGCATTTTTTATCTGAAAAGGACTTCGAGCAGGACCTTATCCAACCTTTGTGTTTTATAGAAGAGAGAGGCCAGAAGAAGTTCTGTGTCTGCAGGATTAAGAGGCAAAAAGGCTAGGTTGGGACCAACCTTTAGAGGGCTTGGAGGGCAGGGTCCTGGCTTTGAGAGAGTCACTGAAGGGCTGAGACCAGAGCGGTGGCCTCCTGAGACCCATCTGATCTGGTGCTATCTGCAGGCTGGACCAGACAGACGGAGGCTGAGGGAGAGACCAGTTGGAAAGCCACCGTAGCCAGCGACAGAATGGGGGTGGCAGGGGCGGGACTCAGGGAAATCTTAATGGATGAGTAAAAGAATATTGGAGCATGGCTGGGGGGGTAAAGGGGTCAATGGGGACCTTGAGTCAGGAAGTAGGGGAACACGGGTCAGAAAAGAATTCAGGAAAGGCGCTGGTGTGTCCAAGAAAGTTAAGGTGAGTCTTAGACACAATGGGTGATCTGCTCGTAGGATAGCCAAGCTGGAGTGGGTTTGGTAATAGAGTTCTCCCCGTCTTTGTTTCATGGAGGCCCAGAATGGGGCACATGGTGTGTGGAAAACGAGGCTGGAGTTGCCATTGGGTCCAGTGAGGTTTTCATTCCATGCGCCTGAAGCCACACTCAGCAAGGAATTACTGAAGCCCCCTTGGGCCCGAGTCTCTGCTGGGAGTTGAGCATACAGCAGCAGGCATATGGCCCCGGGCCCTGCCCTCAGGAAGTTTCCAGTCCAGCAGGAAGACGCTAAACCAGTCAACACCGTGTGACAAGGGCTCTGAAGAAAGGAAAACTGAGTGCTGGATAATAGTGCGGGAGGGAGTGGTCACAGCAAACTTCTCTGAACTATGACCTTGGATGCCGATGAAGGCAGGGGGAGACGAGAAACACCCCCACCCCAAATATTTAATTTATTTATTAGACAGAGAGATCACAACAGGGCAGAGAGGCAGGCAAGGGAGCGGGGAAGCAGGCTCCCTGCTGAGCAGAGAGCCCGATGTGGGGCTCAACCCCAGGACCCTGAGATCATGACCTGAGTCAAAGGCAGAGGCTTAACCCACTGAGCCACCCAGGCATCCCAGGAGGAACATCTTTAGGCAAAGCCAGAAGTTTGGGCCAAGGCCATGACACGGGAAAGAATTTGGCTTTTCAAAACCAGAAAGCAATCATGGAGTGAGACCTTTGGGCCATTCTAAGTACCATGGAAAATGTTTTAAACAGGCGAGTGCTGGGACCCGAAGGATATTTTAGGATCGCTCTGGCTGAATGTGTCGGGAGAGTCAGGAGGTTCTGTGCCAGGAGGGAGAGGAAGTCTGGAAATAGCGCTGTGCAGAGGAGCTCCTTGTGTGGCGGGACACTGGGTGAGGAGGGCATTTAGCTGGTGGCTTGTGTGCCATTCCAGAAACTGGTATGGGAGCAGGCAGTTGGCTCATGAGAGCTAACCAGTCTGTACCACGCCTCTGAAACTGGCAGCTTCTCAAGACGGCCGAGGAGTGACGTGTGGACAGATCAGGGCTTTGGAGGAGAGCAGTCTGATGCTGAAGAATGGCGGGCATTAGAAGGACCCCAGGCGCCCGTGAGGTCCCCATCTGCAGGGTGCTCAGGAGTTTGGGGTTTGTACCTGGGTATAAGTGGATTTCACTGTCCCATTGCATCTTTCTATAGAACCGCAGCATGTTGGGCCCAAACCCTTTCTTCGTTATTGTACCCTCAGGAGCCCGTTTAGACATCGCCCTTCCCCCAGTCCTAATCCCACTTAAAAGCTGAATGCTGCAGATAGCTGATTACCTACTATCTCTGTATTCGTGTTTATATATAGAAAGAGCAAGATTCTGGGGGCGTCTGGATGGCTCAGTCAGTTAAGCCTCTGCCGTGGGCTCAGGTCATGATCTCAGGGTCCTGGGGTCGAGTCCCACATCGGGTTCCCTGCTCAGCAGGGAGCCTGCTTCCACCCCTCTCTCTGCCTGCCTCTCTGCCTACTTGTGATCTCTTTCTCTCTGTGCCAAATAAATAAAACCTTTTAAAAAATTCAAAAAAAAATTCTCTTTCTCTCTGTCCCTCCCCCACCATAAAAAAAAAAAAAAAAAAGAGCAAGATCCTTTTGGTCCCTCCCCCAAGAAGCAATTTTTGCCCCTTTGGCTGTGCTCCTGCCCCATTGAGCATGTATGCTGGAAATCAGAGTCTCCCGAGTCCTTACAGGGCCCACAGAGGGTATCTCCTGTGACTTAACCCACATGTCCACTTTTTTCTTTTTTAAGATTTCATTTACTTATTTGAGAGAGCGAGCGAGTGAGCAAGAGAGCACACGAGCAGGGGCAAAGGGAGAGGGAGAAGCAGACTCCTTTGCCGAGCAGGGATCCTGACTCAGAACTCGAACCCAGGACCCCGGGGGACTACGGCCTGGGCTGAAGGCAGATGCTTCACGGACTGAGTCATCCAGACGCCCCATCCACACGTCCACTTTTGCTTCCCGGAAGAACAACCTTTGCTGAGATCACCTCAGCTCAGCCAGTGCTTCGGGAAACCCTGTGTTTCCCAAGGTCACAACCTTCCCAGACTCTCAGAGTAGCAGAAGCCTTGAGAGCTAAACCCACAGGGTACCATAAACCTCACCATCGTCGCAAACCCCGGTGGTGTCTCAGGAAGGCGGTTCAAGCCCTTCTCCTCTCTGTATCTTGCTGGGTTTCTGGGCCCCGAGGCCCATGTGCCCTTAGTTTCAGACAGAGCTCCTAAAAACCATTCTTTAACCAGGCTAAGCAAGACGCCACTCTCTCCAGCCCTCTGTCTGCCCCAGGACTCCCAAAGTGTGTTCCTTCAAGAGCCCTTTGCCCAGCTACTGATGCCGCTGAATCCAGCTCAGACTCTGCAGGTCTCCCCACATGGGCGGAGGGTTTACAAGCTGCCCCCCTCAACAAGGGTCACCTTATGTCCCTGACAGCACTTCATTTTACAGATAAGAAACCGGGAGCCAGAGAGGGTCGGGCTAGAAGGAAGTTCACAGAGCGAGGCTCTGAGGTCTGTTTTCTTCTTCCTGCACCAAAAGGGGCCTCAGCCGCTGTGTGGATGCATTGGGGCACAGGGCCTGTGCCCCTGGTTCCTCGGGCGCCACAGACCCCCTCTAAGGGGCCTCCCCACGTCAGCACCTGTCCTCAAATCATTACCTGGTGGAGCTAAAGTCAATACGGGAAGTGAAAGCAAACTTTTGGAAATGTTTATAGGAACTCTATGGAGAAGTTTTATGCCTACTAACTCTGATAATAAAAAAGTCCGGCCTTAGACAGTGGGTTTTTTTTTTGTTTTTTGTTTTAAGTGCTTTTTTTTTTTTTTCCCTAATGATTCTCTTTTATCGTATTTTACTGAAGTGTCCGTCTGCGATGGATGGGAATTTTTTTTTTTTTTTAAAGCTGGTCCTTGGGCACCTGGGTGCCTCAGTTGGTTAAGCAATTATCTTCAGCTCCGGTCATGCTTCTGGAGTCCCGGGATTGAGTCCCGCATCGGGCTCCCAGCTCCACGGGGAGTCTGCTTCTCTCTCGGATCTTCTCCCCTCTCATGCTCTCTCTCACTCTCTCTCTCTCTCTCTCTCTCTCAAATAAATAAATAAATAATATATATAAAAAGGTGGTCCTTCACCACCAATCACTTGAGAAGTGCAGGGTAGAGGCTGCATGCCTCTCACCTCCCACACAAGGCACGGAGAGTCTTCTACCTCAGGATTAAAGAAAGATGACTCACATGTTGGTCTGGACTCACTGGTGGACGGAGCCCAAAGTTCTCTCTTTTTAGCCCTGAGCACTCGTACCTCAAGGTCAGTGAAACCTAGCTTCCGGGGGCTCCTGGTCTCCCCGAGTCCCCCCAGGGGAGTGCCCCCCTACAGTGACAGTGGGCGCTTTCTTGTGCCTTTCACTAGGGGCTCGTCCACTCTGACATTTGATAGAGCAGATGGCAGTCTTATTTCATGGACTCATCCCTCCTCCCCCATCCAGCAGACGGGGAATCCAAGAGCCAGAAGGAAGAGAATTTGTTTATTTTCCTGTCTCCAGTGCCTCGGAGGTGGCGCCTGTCACAGAGTAAGCCGCCGGGCTTGATCAGAGAGCTCCTGAGTGGCGGAGCCCGCCCTTCCTCCCTTCAGAGTATAGCAAACCCGCCCTCCCAATCTTTCACCCTGTTTCTCCTGTGGCCAGCACCCACGTGACCAAGACCCTGGAGGGAAGGAAGGTCTGAGAAATGTAGTGCAGCTTGGCTCAGGGGACACACAATGAAGCCATCACTACCCCTCTAAATGCTGAATGAATGAACGAAGTGACTTGCCCACGGGCACAGGGCAAGCACCGGAGAGGCAAAGGTGGGATGGGGGGGGGGGTCTTCTGGCCCAAAGACGTGGCTCTGTGCTTCCTTGAGGAGGGGACCTGGCCGCTGGGCTCTGTGATGGGGTCACCAGACATGACACCGCACTGCTCTGACATCCTTCCCTGAAGCTCCCCCTGGAGCGGGCCCACACGTGTGGTGAACACGTGCAATGTGTGCCCCACGCCTGGGCTTCCACTCGGAGCCAGAGTCTGCCACCCCCCTCCCCCAGAGTCAACAGGTCTCAGATATATGACGGACGATGCTGGTTGTGGGAGCACAGAGCAGGGATCTTCCCACTTGGCCACAGTGACAGTGACTCAAAAGCCGGATCCTGAGGTCCTGCAGGAGCTGCAGGCAGGCAAGGTGGGGGAGGGCGAGCCCAGGAGAGGGAGGCGGGCGCTGGATCTCAGAGGACCTGATGTGCCATCTGTGGAACTCTGGCAGAGAGACCCATCTGGCTAGCCTCGGATGGTACCTGCTGGAGGGCAGAGGAAACACATTGCAGATACACTCGGAGGTGGCGCTCAGCTGGCAGGTGTGGGATCTTTTAGAGGAGGAGAGGGTGTAGGCTTGAACTTGAGTTGCCTTGAAGCAATGCTGGGTTGGAGAGTTTGTACTTTGGAATTAGACCTGAAAGTCAAATCCGAATTATGCCAGTTTCTTAACGTCACTGGGCTTTGATTTCCTCAACCATAAAATGGGGATGGTACGATCACACCCATTTGTGCATTTCCTCCTTTAAATCATCTGATGTTAGTGCACCAACCAGGTGTGTGCAGTGAGCCAGAGGCTGGGGCTGGGGACCGGGGAGTCGGCTAAGGCCCCCGCAAGTCCTCACTCCAAGTGGTGTGATGCCTCCAACCCTGGGTCGCGGCAAGGTGAGGGGACAGAGCCCAGATGCAGCAAAGGGTGAGGGCAGGAGGAGCCTTCAGAGCCCTGGCTCTGACACTTCAGAGCTCCTGGACTCCATAAGCATCACGTACACATGCATGTGTAGGATCTGTGGTGGTGAATCGAGTCCCGCCATGTTTTTTGTCTTGGTTGTTGCTGTTATTGAGATCATACATGAAAGGCACTGATGGTTGAGTCAGAAAACCTGAATTTCGAGTCCTCGGTTGGCTACTAATCTGCTCCGTGCCCTTGGTCAAGCCCCTTGTCCTTTCTGGGCCTTAGCCATTTTGTTGGTATAATGAGGTCCTTCCGGCTCTAAAGACCATGATATGATGGAACAAGCAAATGTACTTGAACTTACGAACTTGAAAGTAGAACCTAAGGTCTCGAGGGCTGCTCTTCCACCTGGCAGAGAACCACTCAGCCCTAAGACACTGCTGGCTGGTTCACTCTGAGCCTGGCAGGAGTGGGCTCTCAACGAGTAGCTGTTGCATAAATGAATCAATGGTTTTAGGTTTCATTGTTTGGGATGATTGTTTTGGATGCTCCTCTCATCAAGGCAGTGTAATTTGGTGCAAAGAGCAAGAGCCATGGAATCAGACAAATCCTATCTCTGCTTAGAAGCAATGGGATCTTGGGCAAGTTCCTTAAGCCCTCTGAGCCTTTGTGTCTTTGGGGTTCTTGCAGACTTGTTAAGAGGGTTAAAACAGGTAATGGGTTCAAGAGATTTAACACAGGGTTTAGCACATAGTAAAACTCAGGAAACATCAGTTATCAGCACTGGTAGCCAGAGGAACAGGTATTGACTGCCACTTCTGATTGAATAACAACAGCAATAAAATAATCCCTGGGGCACGTGGTGGCTCAGTTAAGCATCTGCCTGCCGGTCAGGTTGTGATCCCGGGGTCCCGGGATCGAGTCCTGCATCAGGATCCCTGCTCCACGGGAAATGTACTACTCCCTGTCCCTCTGTGTGCTCTCTGTCAAATAAATAAATATAATCTTATTTTTTTTAAAGAATAAGTCCCTTATATTGGGTATATTACTTCATAAACTGTCAAGTGTTTTTAGTTTTTATTGTATTTATCTGATTTTTATTTTTATAATCTTGTGAAGTAGGTATTACCTCCATTTGACAGATGGGGAAACTGAGGCTCAAAGAAAGAGTGACTTGGTCAAGGAAGGTCACACAGCTAGTAGGGGCCAGAGCTTGGACTAGAATCCAGGCTTCCTTTTTAAAAAATTATGAAGTCATCTCTATCCCCAGTGTGGGACTTGAACTCATGATCTCGAGATCAAAAGTCGCATGCTTCACTGACTGAGCCAGCTGCGTGCCCTGAATCCAGACCTTCTAATACCTGTATTCTCTGGGGTCTGGCTTGTGGTCCATCAGGCCACTGATGAGAGACACATTGTAAAAGTGCACACGATGATCTTGTCTCCTGTGAGAATCAGAGATTAGACACACCCCACCCAGCCCGGGTTCCCCAAGTACGTATTCCACAGAGGGCATCGCCTGTTCATTCTCTCCCTGCTTTCCCGCTCCGTAAAGTAAGCCTTCTTTTTATACGTATCATTGGGTTCGTTCTTCTGCGGTCTCAAGGAGGTATCTCTTATTTTGGTATTCTAGGACTTACTGAACAAGTCTGACTCCCCCCAATTTATCCTTCCTTATTCCTTCTTTCAATCTGCAGACCAGGGAGGACACCTTTTGCACGAACAACATCCATCTTCCTCGTCATCAGCTGGTTTCATGATCAGAAATACGTGGGACATTCCTACAATGACTTTGCACAAAAATAAGGCAATATCCCCCTAGCGTCCTCGCCTTTGCTTTTTTAGCCATTTGGGTTGCAGCTGCAGACAAGACCAACGCCTTGGGGAAGATTATTAATACTAACATACGTTCCTTCCTCACCCCACCCCTGCTTAAGTCACCTGGCAACAAGAACCCACGGGTGGGAGTCTCACTCAGCAAAACGACATTGCCATGGTGCGAGCGGTGGCAAGTGTCTCCACCCGGACAGCGGCAGTGGCAACAGAATAAAAGGGACAGACGGGAAGCACTGTCGGAGGTAGAATCTGCTGAACACAATGGCTTTTCTCTGCAAAGGTGGGAAGCAAGAGAAGAGAAGCAAAAGACATTCTGAGATCTGAGCCCAAGTGACAGGAAGCAAAGTGGTGTCATTAATAGAAATGATTAATTAATGGAAATTAAAGTTAATTGATAGAAATTAAGAGAAATTAATAGGAATTAATGGAACTTATAATTTCTATTAATATAAAATTCTGCTTATATACATTTCTATTAATAGAAGAGGAATTAATAGAAATTAAAAGGAAGGGCTGACCTTCTGAAGGGAAGATGACAAACTCACTTTTCTATCAAAACAGTGAAGGTGAGACCTGACTATGTCCAAAGGACACATCTGCTGAGACATTAATTCTTGTTTTTATTTTTTTTCTTTTTCTTTTTCTATTTATTTATTTATTTATTTATATTTTATTTATTTATTTGGAAGACAGAGATCACAACTAGGCAGAGAGGCAGGCAGAGAGAGAGGAGGAAGCAGGCTCCCTGCTGAACAGAGAGCCCGATGCGGGGCTCGATCCCAGGACCCTGGGATCATGACCTGAGATGAAGGCAGAGGCTTTAGCCCACTGAGCCACCCAGGCGCCCCGAGACATTAATTCTTGACTTGGGGAGTTTATGTTGAGTCTGTGGTGCTAGTGGGACATTCAGATTTGCCTGTATAGGAAGTCAGTGGATGTAGATTTGAGAGCAATAGTCATCCCCGATGTGGTCACATCCTGAATGGGGCCCCCGAAGGAGAAACTATTCAGTGAGCTAAGGGCCAAGAACATTTAGAGGGGAGGAGGAGAAGGAAGGTGAGAAAATGGAGACAAAAAACGGTGTGGTCCAACAGTAGAATTGGGTGTGTGTTGCCAAAGAACCCAGAGTGGCTGGCACGGCAAGAGGAAAGGATGTCAGCTTGCCAGAAGTCTCTGTGAGGTCTGAGAAAATGTGATTGGACTTGCTGGAGACCCTTCAGAGAGGGTTCTAGAAGGTTTGATGGGAGCAGGACCTAGACTCAGTCTGCTATCTGCTGGCTGAGGGGGCCAGTGTCTGTGTCCACATCGGCAAAGATGGAATAAAAATAACCACTTTTGGCCTTGCTGTGGAATGAGATCCAGAAGAAGAAAGCTCAGAACTCCTTTGAACGGCTCCTTTGTTCTGGGGATCGTGCCAAGTGCCGTTGTCCACCGTATGAGAGTCCTTTGGACACCCTCACGTGACAGGCCGACAGCGAGAGATCGTTACCACCACCCTGAAAACTGAAGATTATAATGATCACAGAAATGAATGGGAGACAGGAAGGAGACCCAGAGAGGGTTGAGTATTCATTCACAAAACCTGAAAACGCGTGGACTGTGAAAAATAAGAACCACGGCTTGGGCGCCTGGGTGGCCCAGTAGGTTCAGTGTTTGCCTTTAGCTCAGGTCGTGATCCCAGGGTTCTGGGATTGAGTCTCACCATTGTGCTACTTGCTCAGCAGGGAGTCTGCTTCTCCCTCTCCCTGTGCCTGCCACTCTGCCTACTTGTGCGATCTCTCTCTCTCTCTCTCTCTGTCAAGTAAATAAATAAAATCTTTTTTAAAAATCTTAAAAAAAAAAAAAAAAAAAGATGAGTGGTGCCTTGGCCATCTTTATCAACCGGGGAAAGGAAGAGCTGGGAGGCGTCAGAGGGAGCGTGTGCTTCTGCCACTGGCCCTCCGCCTGTGCGGGGCTCTGTGTCAGAACCCTGTCCCCTCTCCTCACCACCCCCCACCCCAGTGTGTCTGCTCCTCCACACTGCAGTCATTCACTCTCCCTGTGATGAACCAGTCTCTTCACTCCCGTGAGCCTGCCCTACCACCAGCAGAGAGAGCCCCTGTGAGCACAGACCCAAAGCAGCCTCCCACCCCCTCCCAGTCGTTCCTTGGGGACTGGCGGCAACTGGTTGCATGGGCATCGCCCTCAGGCCCTTTCTCCTAAGTCACCACCCCCTCACTCTGCCCAGCCTTTCACCCACTTGGCTGGCAGGGAGGACCTGGGCGCCCAGCCACCCTGGCTCTTCTCTTTTGTTCCTGAAAAAGAACAATGATCACAGTGAGGTCCTGGCAGAATCCCCAGGAAGCTGCTGTCCTGGGGAGGAGGGATTCTTTGGGGGCAGGGGAAAACCATGGGAACCTCAACCCTCTCTGAGATCACCCCTTTTCCTAAGTGGCTCCGGGATCAGCCAGGTACTGGGGGGGGGTTTCTCTAGGGGAACAGTCTCATCAGCCCCTCCAAGTAGTGACAGCAATCAATGACAGAGCAAGAGAAGGGCAGATGAGGGCGAGGTGGTGTCTGCCATGGGCTCCCTCTGGCTTCAGGTGTTCCTCCAGTCTCTTCTGGACTGCCACAGGGTCCCCCCACCCTGGCCTCCCACACCCTATCCCAGCCTGAGCTTGCCTCCCGAGGTCTCTTCTGGATCTGGGCATAACCAACATTTCTGCCTAATGAATCTCCCCGCCTCCCCCATGATAAAGTTCTCCGTCCTTTGCAAAGCATGCAAGGCTTTTCCTAATTTGAACCCAGCTCGTGGCAGGTCTTCCGAGAACTGTGGCTGACCCCATTCCCCTCTGTTCTTCCTCATGCATCCATCCATCTACCCACTCAATCATTCACACACTCATTCATGTTTTCAGCAAATGCCTTTCTGCCCCTACTCTGGGAGGCGTTATGATAGGATCTGCTGGGCACCCCACACTCTGGCTGGTCCCCACTTCATGCCCAGCCTCAGCTGGACTCACTGCCTTTTAGATCTTGGCACCTTCTCATGGTCTGCTCCTAGCCTGCAAGTCTCCTCCATGAGAGAGTCCCCAATTCTCCCGCTTGGATTATCACTCCCGAGTTCCCTGACCTTTTACATTTTTTCACTCAAGTTATCTATATATTTGTGACAATCCCACTTTTGGGAAAAAAAAATCACAGTCTTGCTTACGGTTTCAGTACACCTTTAGCAGACATAAAAGTCAGTACTCACCCCCGGGGGTCCTTGTTTCTTCCTCTTTTACCCAATGAGCCCAGCTTTCTGGCTCGGATGTCTACTGCTTCTCTTTAAAGCCAGAGTAGCCTTGTTCTCTTCCCGTTGTAGTTCATGACAGGGACGAAGTACACTTAGAACCGCTCCCAGGACCGCTACTTAGGAGGCTGACCACCGTGACAATGGCACGAAGGGGATCCCGTGTGGCCTCCACTGTCCCACCCCCTGCCCCCGTCCCCACCAGCTGGCTAGAGTGATCTTCCTACCAGCCCTGCTTCAGGTTGCTGCCCAGCAAAGTTTCCCACAACGGCTCCTTTCCACTGACCTCATTAGGAGAGAGGCAGGGTGATGTCTGGAAAGTTCCCGGCTGTACGAGTGGCTAGCCACAAGTACCTGCCTCGTTCGTCTTTCTTCAACCTCGGTCTCTCCAGGTTATAGTTCAATCGAACAACCTGGGTCCTCTTTGTCCTCGAGCACAGGCCTGCTCTGCTCGCCCCATAAGAAGCCCGTGAGAGACAAGATGTTAGGGCAGCAAAGGCAACTGTAACCGAGAAAGCCAGCTAACCGAGAAGAGGGTAGACTGATGTCCCGAAAAACCATCTTCCCCTCTCGGTGCCATGAGGGTTGTTTAGAGAGGGAGGGAAACAGGAAGAAGAAAGTGCCTAAGGTGCCACCAAGGTTTGAACAATCAATCAGGTGTCTTCAATAAACTTGTGCCAGGTTCTTTAAGTTCCCTAAGGAACTCTACACAGATTTGATTACCCTAAACTTATCCTGGGCTTAGGGAGTAACATGTGAGAACATGCTGATTAATGTACTTCATGCAATGTGTTCTGTCTTAACTCAGTGTTCCTGTTAAAACCTAAAGGTCAGCTCATTCCGGCAACAGGGCTTACAGCCCTCAAACAGGTGAACTGTGCAGTAACAAGGGAGAAAGACGTGTTCAGGGCACAATCAGTTCAAGATGGAGTTAGCGCTGCTACCCATTCACCTCACAGGGTTGGGCTGAGAAGCTAATGGGGGAGGGGGGTGTGCCCGCACTCGGGGACCTAGAAATCATCCCACTGAAATAGGAGGGCCGCTTATGAACTCCTGATTCCCGAGGCTGTCCTCACCCCCCACCTCCCTCTGTTCATCCTTAAATTCCACTTAGCCTCAGTCCACCTTCAGGATCAGGGATCCGGCACCAACTCCCCAGCCAGCTCCGTCCAGCTGGAGTCTGGGGGCCTGCCTCTCCAACCTAGCCATTCGATGCCTCCATCTTTATTTCCTGGAGTCTGTCGGGTACTACTGTCCACTGAGTCGTGTGGGGTCGGTCCTGTATGGCTTCCCTATCCGGTCGCCCAACTAGCCTGTGTACAGGGACCTAGAAAGGACCGTGTCCCGCCCGTCGCCGCGCCCCCTCCCCCCTCCCCCCACCACCATGGCGCCTAGCACAAAGAAGCAGAGCCCAGGTCCTGCAATTCTTTCTTCGGAGAGCGCCTGATCACAGGGTTCAGAGCCCTGGACGAGTCCGAGGCCGTCTCGTTTGTCCAGGGAGGCTGCAGGACGGCGCCAATGGGCAGAGCCCGGACAATGCGGAGACTCCCGCGTCCCGATTCCGGCGGGCCGGGGAAGGGCGTCACCCGGGTGGCCGGTGAACGTGCCTGTGTCAGGTGCATGCCCCGGAGCGCGCGGCGCCCAGCCTCCGCCCCCGCTCCTCTGGGATCTCCTACGGCGCCCCGGGGCTCGAGCGGGGCCGTTGCGGGGGGGGGGAGGGCGGGGAAGGGAGGAGGTCGGACACGTAGCGGCCTCGCGGCTGGGCTAGACTCCGCGCGGGCGCGCGGGCGGGGGAGCCGGGGACCGCCGCTCCAGCCCGCTGGCCTTCGAAAGATCCTCCTGGGCCAATGGCAGGCGGGGCGACGCGCCCGGATTGGTGCAGGCGCTCTGCTGATCACTGTGGAAACCCGGGCGGCCGGGAACGCGGGAGGATGCGGAGCCGTGGGCGGGGGGAGCCGGAGGGGCCAACAGAGGAGGCGTCCAGGTCCTGAGCGACCCGGGAGTTTTTCCAGGAGGGAAAAGTCCACGGGGGGCTGGTGGGAGGAGGGAGGGGCGGAGGGAGGGGCGGAGGAAAGGGACCGCTTGGGGGCACTGGGAAGCCGGGAAGAGTCGGAGGGAAGGCAGGGGAAACTGCCTAGCTCGGGCGAGGAGGCTGGGGGAGGGGGCGCCGGGGGAGGGGGAGTAGGAGAAGACAAAAGCCGAAAGCAAGGAGGGCCCGGGCCGCACACGCGAGCTGCGGGCGGGGAGGCCACAGTGCACGCGGCCTCCCGACCAGCAGGAAGCAGGGGGAAAGGGGGGAACCAGGGCGGGGGGGCCACAGAGCGCGGGGCGCCCATGCCCACCTTCAGCTGGGAGGAGATTCAGAAGCACAACCTGCGCACGGACAAGTGGCTCGTCATCGACCGCAAGGTCTACAACATCACCAAATGGTCCAGCCGGCACCCAGGGGGCCAGCGGGTCATCGGGCACTACGCGGGGGAAGATGCTACGGTAAGGGCGTGGGGGCTCTGCGGCCACCTTTCTGTGCCGCAGGCCGGAGTCAGAAGCCACGGATCCCGGGGCTCCAAACCAGACCTCCAACGCTGAATGGAGCGCGGGGCGTCCAGGAGGCAAGGAAAGCGCGTCTCCTGCGTTCGTCCCCCGCCCCAAATCCTCATCCTTTAGGACGGCGGGGGGCAACCTGGCTAGCGGGGTCGGGTTTTGGAGCCCGGGAGGCAGGAGCGCGGCGGAGATCCAAGCGGTGGCGAGCCGGGTTTGCCGCGCGCGCTAAGGAAACACACCTCCCATCCTTCCGCCCGGTTCGCGCGGAGCCGGGTACTCCCCAAAGGGGGCGCTTGGGCCCCAGGAGTCTGGCAGCCCCAGCGTGGAAGATGGCCGCTCCTGGGCGCCGTGGACCGGAGCGGGAGACGGGCCAGGTGTGGGACTCCGCGCGCGTCCCTCACTTTCCAGCCAGAGTAGGGGGCGGGGAAGATAGAGGCCTGTCGCTGCGGCCCTGAGAAGGTCCGCAATGGCTGCCGCGCACAGACCGCCCGGGAGCTGCTGTTCTCAAGCTCTCAGGGACTACCAGCACCCACCCCAAGGCTCAGTTCTTGGGCTTTGGGGTGGGGAATTGGAAGGAGGGTTTGCAAAGCCCGGGCGAGGGCGGGGGGCAGCAGCGTGTTTTTAGCAGCACTAGGCTGGCTTGGCAACAGGTCCCGCCTGGCCGGGGTTACTCTCGGACCTTGCAACTACTCAATGGTCCTCTGTTTCAAAATCCTGCCAGGAATGTCCCTCCCTCATCTGCACTCCTGAAGGTACTGGGTGCAGAGAAGCCCAGGGTACCCACACCAGAAGGCCCTTCGGCCCCTCCTGATCCCCAAGTCTGCAATCCTGGCATCTCTTGAAGATGCTTCTGGAGCTCAGAGGGTGGGAACTGGAGAGAGGGAACCCAAGGGAGTCCTGGAGGGAAGAAAGGGGCCTCTTGGAGGCAGCAAGTTGGAAGCCACTGGGGAGGGGTGAGTAGGGGAGAGGTCATGGCACAGGACGCCAGTAGGGGGCTTTTGCAGTCCTAGCTGTATGGGCCCCTGCCCTACCAGCGGAACTTTGGATCTCCCTACCTCTTCCAAGTCTTCTTGGGACAGGCCTACACAGGCAGGCCAGACCAGGCAGTTACAGTCTTGGCTGGGAATGGCTTACGGCTTTGGTGAGCGGGGTCCAGCCGTGTGCAAGCTTGAGAAAGTGGTCATCATGAGATGGTGCCTACAGCTTCTGGGCTCATCTGGTTTTACCTGCTTGCTCGGGAACACTGCCTCAGCCTTGGGGGCTTGACGGCCCACCACAACTTCTCAGGCATACGGTTTTCAGACCATCCGTGTTATGTCCCGTGGCCCTTCCCGCGACAGTCTGTGGAAGCTGGGTAAGGGCAATTCTCAGATAAGAGACCTGCCTCCTGGTCGAGGTCTTCCTACTGTGAAATACATTCTCTGATGTGGAGAAAATGACAGAGTGCTTCCTAAGCCGTGAGGAAGCACTAGAAACATTGCTTCTTGTCCCTCGTCCATCTGGCAAGTGAGGGAAGAAGGTGAGGACTATGGAAAGTGAGCAACAAGGAATCAGGTGGGAAAAAGTCGAGATTTATGTTGATTTTATGTGTTCTGGCGACGCATTGCACAGCCCTTATCCCCGAAGCTCACCACTTTCTAAGATGAGGCTTTTAGGGCCTGGCATGGGCTAACTGGGGATACGGTGCTCTAACATAGATTCTCTTCTCTTTGCTGTCTGGGACCAGGGCAGGGAAAGGCCATGGGCAGCACAAGGTTGTATGGGAAGACGGCTCCAAGAGCAGGGATAGGCGAGGAATCAGGAGACCCTTGTCACAGGCCGTGGGGCAGGTGGCTTTGCCCCTCTGAGCACGGACTTCTTCCTTAAAGCTTGGGGACAGAGTATTCAGGCCATGCAAGTCGGGGAGGGATGGGTCAGCAGATAAGAGTTCAGATCCCCAGGAGCTCCCAGTGCCCTGTTTTGAGCCGATCCCTGTGCAGTAACAGCCTCCTAAGAGGCGAGAAGTCAAGGAAGCCATTCTTGGGACAATTCAGGACCTCAGTAAGGGGTTTTCCTGATTCTGAGAAAAAGGCCTTGAAAGTCAAGACCACCTCTTCCCAAAAGGGTGACCTAGCCAAGGGTAGTTGTCATTTGGTGCTTCTGCAGAAGTAAGAACTTGGCCTTGCCTGTAAGAATACAGGTGCTTAATGTTTTCAACTCACAAAACGCATTCATGCCCGTAAGTGCAGCCCGCCCTCGATCAGACCCGCAGGGATCTCTCCTTGCTCTTAGGTTTAAAAACCTTGCTGAGTTTGAAAAACTTGCTCCAGTGGCTGCGCTCAGCCCTAAGCTCAGGATCTACCAAGCCCTCCGGCTCACCTTCCCTTTCCCCGTCTTCCTCTCTCTCTCCCCCGCTCCCTTCCTTTTCCAGCTCTCCTGCCCTCTGGCACTTCTCTGCCCTCCCGATTGGCAGAGGGAACCCTCCGAGTCCCAGGATGTCTGCTTTTCAAGGCAGATGCAGAACTTTCCCCACTTGGGGCTTTTCATCTTCAGCTATGATTCATGACACATTTATTTAGTGTCTCCGCGTCTCTGAGCCTGGCCCTGGGCGTTAAATTGAACAGTTCAGACCATGACTGCATCTGGTGGGTTTGCTTCCCTGCTTCCTCTCACGCTGGGGCTTGACGCTAGACCCTCTCCTTCTAGGTCTATTCTCCAGCTTTTCCTGCCCCGTCCGCGTCAGTCGCCTCTCGGAACCCAGGGAAGGCGAGGCGAGGTCAAGGTTCTGTCTATCTGCGGACCTGCTCCCATGTTGTTCTTAGGAAAAGGCGACCGATTGAAAACAGAACAAACCTCCTTCCTTTAGACAGGGTGGGGGGAGGGGGTTGTGGTGTTTGGAGGCAGAGGACTTAGGTTTTTATCCCAGCTTTACGAATTCATAGGCAAGGCGTTGCCACCAGGCTCCAGGGGGCTGTCTCCAACTTTAGGACACGGGGGTGGGGGATCTTAATGGGGGGTGCCTTAGCCTCCTGTGTGTGTATGTGAATGTTCCCGGCACACAGGCTCGGGACTTCAGGAAATCAGAGACAAGAGTGTGATGACAAGTTGAGTGACCCCATTTTCGCCAAAGGAAAAGGCATTGACTGTGCCTCTGTTTGTGCCTGGAGGCTGTACCTTCTGAGCGGGATTAAGGCAGGGCAGTCCCATTCTCCTGGGCTACATCCTTAGGAGAGCACCCGTTCACCCTCCTCCCACTACTTAACACGTGTGAGGGTCCCTTCAGTCTCCGTGGGACCCATGCAGGTGCTTACGTTCTGTGCAGTCAGGCCCATCCCATCCTGGGGCCTCGCATGTGCCAGACGTCAGCTGACATGCTCTGCTGTTGCTTCTTTCCCTGGGATGGCGCACAGTCCAGCTGCTCAGCCGTGGAGAGGACGTCGGGGACTCTGTCTCTAGCTGAGAACTCAAGGAACTTCTTCAGCTTCTCCCTCTTTAATCCCTTGTTCTGCAGAGTCCCGGTTCCCAGGACCGTTCCCTGCAGCCTGGAGAGCCCTTGGGGTGCTCCTCCCATGTTCCCCGGGTCCCGCGGTCTCAGCTGGTCTCCACTCTACGCCGTGGGGCTGGGGCTGGGGAAGGGGTCCTTCAGGCAGAAGTTGGCTGGCGTTGGCGCTGGGTGGGGCAGAAGCAGGGAGTGTGGCACACGGTATCTTCCATTCTGGAATCTTTGGCCGTTCCTCCCGCAGCCTGCCCTCTGCACCCGCAGCACACGCACCTGCCCGCCTGAGGACTGTTCCAGTCTGCTCTCAAGCCGCTGCTGCTCCTTTCTCTTCACCCTTGGCCCAGGGCTTCCAGAAAGCCTTTGGCCTCTCTTCCTCTCAAGTGAGGACAGATGCAGGTCCAATTCTTGCTCCAAAGTCAACATTTGGATTGGCCCCATCTTACTTTGCATGGTGACCTCCTGACCCAGCCAGACACTTTAACAACCCAGCAGTTCCTGGGAACCTTCTGTAGGAGTGGGAGGTTCTTTTGTGACACTTTGAAGGGGGAGATGCCAAAAGTGCTCAACTCTCAGCGGGAAGGAAGCTCGTTTTGATTGAGACGTGTGTATCAGCATTGGAAAACTCTAGAAGTAGGCACACGGGCAGTGAGATGGTGGGCTGGCAGCTTTACCTCCCTCCGTCTCTTTCTGTCTCTAGAATAGGACCTGCCTTGGAGTTCGGTAAGGATTAGTGGCTTATGCACCCAAAGCCCGTGGCTCGGTGGCAAGCCCTATGTGTCTCAGGATGTGGCAACTCTGCCACCACCGCAGTGGGGCCTGGAGAGGTTGAAGAGTTCTGTTGTCTCAGGAGTGTAAGCCAGGTTGCCCAAAGGAGTGCAACAAGGGTATGAACATGATTGCAGAGTGGGTGTTTCTTGGAGCTAGAGGGAGCAGACCGGACCCTCACGTTCACTTGTGAGCTCTCCTTGGGCTTCCTCGTAGGCCCGGGAGTTGCCGTGAGTGAGACGGCTGTGGCCCTTCCCTTGTGGAGCTCATTGAAGTCTAGAGGGGAGAGAATGACATATACGGAAGTAAGTCCTACAGCTTGTGAATTGGTAACTGTTATGAAGAAGGCAAAACCGGGCAATGTCCAAGAAAGAACGTAAACGAGGCTCCTGACTCGTTCCCTGTCACGTGGGGAGGTGAGAGGCCACCTGAGAGCCCTCCAGAAATGGCCTACGAATGGTGTGGGCTGGGACAGGAGTCTGTCTGTCTGTCTGTCCATCGGCTCCACCAAGCTCCCCAGTCCAGGCGGGGGCTTGAGGGCATGACCTGAACCTGGGGGTGGGGTGGCGGGGGCTGGAGTGGGCAGTGGGTGCTGGCTGAGAAATGAGTGGTTGAGAAATGAGGGTGGTTGGGAAAAGCCAGCCACAGGGCACTATGGGAACAGGGCTCCCAGGCGGAAGGAAGTGCCGAGCAAAGGCCCCGGCATGAGCACGAGCTTGGTGGGTTCAGAGGTGGTCTTCACCTGGCCTGCTCAGAACGCCGTCAGACCTACCGTGGACAGCCAGACGCGCTCTCAGTGCCTGGCTTCCTCAGCTGGAGGAGGCGTGTGGTGCCACAGCCCTGGAGTCAGGTGAACTTTGGATTTGATCCTGGCTCTGCACTTGGAGCAGAGAATGTTCCTTGCTTGCGCTCCAGGGTCTTCATCCACACCGCAGGCCCTGGGCCTTCTGGAACGTAAACGAGGCTCCTGACTTGTTCCCTGTCACGGCGGGAGGTGAGAGGCCACCTGAGAGCCCTCCAGAAATGGCCTACGAATGGTGTGGGCTGGGACAGGAGTCTGTCTGTCTGTCTGTCCATCGGCTCCACCAAGCTCCCCAGTCTAGGCGGGGGCTTGAGGGCATGACCTGGACCTGGGGGTGGGGTGGTGGGGGCTGGAGTGGGCAGTGGGTGCTGGCTGAGAAATGAGTCGCTTGCAGACTTGAATTTTACCTCCCAGTGAGGAGTAGAGAGTGGTGGTTTAGTTATCAGACACAGCAGCTGGCTCTCAAGAAACTGCCTTACCAAAGGCTTCCCGTCGTTTCTGGAAAGCCGTGGTCTGATCGGGGGGAGGACCAATGAAGGAGCTTCTGTAGGCTCTGCCTCTGGAAGGCAGTCCGGCTCACCACCACACCGCTGACACCAGGCCCTGCCTTGGATACTGCTGGAGGGCCTTTCCCCAGGGCCTCTGGGCTCAGTGGGGCGGGGAAGGGCCTCACTTAGCAGAGGTCGCTGAGGCCGGGGTGGGGTCAGCTGGCCCAGAGGACAGAGCTGGTTTGCGCCAGCCAGTGCCTGCCCTGGGCCCCGGAAGGGCCTCACGTCTCTTCTCTGAAAATATACTTGATCTGACCCGTTGCCTCCCTCCCGTAGCGGGGCACAGACATGTTTTTAAAACTGTATAAATTGTTTTGTTGGTCTGTTTTAGACACAAATAGAATAAAGACCAGGTAAAAAGACGCAATGCCAGGCATGCAGTAAGGAATTGGGAGAGGCCTGGCGATCACAGTCAGGAGATACTTTAGTGGGGAATTTAAACATGCTTACGAGTTGTGGGTACTTTCCTGGTTCATCCCTCATTTTAAAAAAATTTGAAGATTTCCAAACATGCAGAACTGTTGAAAGAGTAAGGGAACACCTGCATTTCTTCATCCAAGATGCACTAATCTCAACATCCTGCCATATTTGCATCCCTCTTCTTTGTATATTTCTTTTTTTTTTTTTGTATATGATTTTTTTTTTTTTTTAGATTTTTATTTATTTGTTTGACAGACAGAGATCACAAGTAGGCAGAGAGGCAGGCAGAGAGAGAGGAGGAAGCAGGCTCCCTGCTGAGCAGAGAGCCCGACGTGGGACTCGATCCCAGGACTCTTAGATCATGACCTGAGCCGAAGGCAGTGGCTTAACCCACTGAGCCACCCAGGCGCCCTGTATATGATTTTCTTTTGCCAAATCCCATGAAAATAAATCGTCTCAGTTATGCCATCTCGTCCCTAAGTTCTTCACCACCTGCTCCTAAGAATGGGGACATTCTCTAACATCATCACAATACCTTTGTTGTGATGAAGAAAATGAACAATAAGTCCTTCCTATGACCAGATACCTGGTCCGTATTCAAATTTTCCGAGTCAGCCCCCAAAAGGTCTTGTGGAACAGCTGGGTCTTTATTTTTCCCCCCCTCCAAATAGGAGCCTCTCAAATCAAGCATTACATTTCTTTTTTTTTTTTTTTTAAGATTTTATTTATTTATCTGACAGACAGAGATCACAAGTAGGCAGAGGGGCAGGCAGAGAGAGAGAAGGGGGAACAGGCTCTCCACTGAGCAGGGAGCCTGATGCGGGATTGGATCCCAGGACCCTGAGATCATGACCCGAGCCAAAGGCAGAGGCTTAACTCACTGAGCCACCCAGGCGCTCC
>NC_081557.1:9461323-9462662 GCF_022355385.1 Mustela nigripes | reverse complement strand
AAGTATTGCATGTCTTATAATCTTCTTGTTTTATCTTTTTCAGTTTTTTAAAAGCCAGATATCTCCTCCCAACACACACACACACACACACGGCCAAAGGCAGAGGCTTAACTCATTGAGCCACCCAGGCGCTCTAAGTATTGCATGTCTTATAATCTTCTTGTTTTATCTTTTTCAGTTTTTTAAAAGCCAAATATCTCCTCCCAACACACACACACACGCGCGCGCACGCTTGCGCGCACACACACACTTTTTCCCCCACGATGTTGATATTTCTCCTGGTTTCTCATGGTATCATTTGACTTTGTTCTCTATCTTGCAGTGTGTCAACATTTGGCTCACTGCACGCTAAGTGTTTGCCGCTAGGACATCATACCCATGATGCCAGCTCATCCCCAATGAAAATGCCATGTTTGTTAAGGAGATAACTTATGTAATAATATAGATTTAATATAGAATATAAAATAATGATTTTAGTAACGCAAATAGAAAAAAACCCCGGAAGGAAACCAGCTAAAATATTAGCCAGTGTTACTTGCTCTCTGGGTGGTATCTATTTTCCTCTTGGTTCTTGTGTACATTCTCTAAACTTGCCCAAATCATGCACATTATAACTTTATCATTGGACTTATAATAATAATATTATTAGTATACCATATTTTAAAAAATTTTTTAAAGATTTTATTTATTTGAGAGAGAGCAAGAGAATGAGATTAAGCATGGTGGGGGGAGGGGCAGAGGGAGAAGGAGACTCTCCGATGAGCGGGGATCCTGGACACGGGGCTTGATCCCAGCACCCCAGGATTATGACCTGAGTTGAAGGCAGACGTTTAACAGAGTGAGCCACCCAGGCACCCCTATTTTTTTTTTTTTTTTAATTTTCAAAGCAACAGTTGGGTCCCAGCCCGTGCATCTCCCTTCAGGGGTGCATTTTTCTGACTCCCCTGGAGGCGCCCCGAATGTCTGCACACACCCCTTTGGTGTGCTCAGGGTGGAGACCGGGCACCGAGGGATCTGCCGAGATGAGGCCAGAGAGAGCATCTGGGCCAGGTTCTGGAAGGCCTTGATCAGGGTCCAAGTGGGGACACGGAGAGCTGCTGCTGGTTAGCCCTGCCCTCCCCGGGTCTGAGGTCTCCCACTCACCGCCTGCTCTCCGCCTCCCCAGGACGCCTTCCTCGCCTTCCACCGTGACCTCGACTTTGTGCGCAAGTTCATGAAGCCTCTGCTGATTGGAGAGCTGGCCCCGGAGGAGCCCAGCCAGGACCATGGCAAGAACGTGAGTGTGCCCAGACCAAGCAAGGAGGGGAGGGCTTGCGGGGAGAGGGGGTGCCGCCCTAAG
>NC_081557.1:9424172-9460923 GCF_022355385.1 Mustela nigripes | reverse complement strand
GGAAGGAGCTGGGGTCAGGCAGGACTCCGAGACTCCTCCTCGGTGAGCCCCTTCCCTTGCCGCCAGCCAGCCTGGGCTGGCCCCTCGCTTGGGGTGATTCATTCCCAGCCTCCTCACCTCCCAGGTCTCTAGTTAGGCTGGGTCCAGGGTCTTCAGTTCTGGTCCAGTCCTGCTGTTTTCTATCTCCTTCCCTGGGAAATAGAGCCCATTCTGTGTGCCAGAGGCCAGCTCCCCCTCCCCCGGCTCTCCCTGCCCCTGGAGCTGACCTGGGGTTCCATCCTGCTCCCTCCACCCGTGGCTCCATCCTCCGCCCTCCCCAGCTCCCCCGCAGGCAGGCAGCTTCTCTCCTCTCTCTTCTGGGTCCTGTGGGCTCCCTCCTTCCCGACCTTGCTTCTCTGGCCCTACCTGCTTTCCCCACTTTCCCTACTTATATGGGTGTCAGCCACTCTTCTGATCCTTTGCTACTTACCACCCAGCCTCCCAAACCTGGCTCCCTCCACCCATACGGCACTCCACCCCTTTCAAAGCACCTCTTCCCCCCACCTGCCTGACCTGGCCTCCCAGTGGCTTCCTTTCTCCTAGCCATGCTCGTGTCTCTGGAGTCGCCCCTGGCTCCACCTGGGCCTCCCCGGCCCCCCATCCCCAGGACCCACTGAGCTGTCCTGCCTCCCTGAGCTCTGTAGGATGTTGTCCTATGGTGGGTCCCCCCGACCACGACCCCTGAGACTCCACAGAGTGCCAGAGCAAGTAGGGGCAGAGTCGGGTGGTGCAAAAGTGCGAGCTTGTATGTGTTTGTGTGTGTGTGTGTTATACATACTTACCCTGAGCACACATTTTACCATTTTAGCCCGTTTTAGATGCACAGTTCAGTGGCTTTGGGACACATCACATTGTTCTGCAAACTTTTACCACCATCCATTTCCAGGACTTACTCACCACCCCAAATTATAACTGTCCCTGTGAAACATTAACTCCCCATTGGACATCCACCCGTGCCCTGCAGCCCCGTCTGGCACTTGCCTACTCCCGGTGGCTCCATGGTGTGGAATCATACATATTTGTCCCGTTATGTCCGGCTTAATGTCACGGAGCGCGAGGTCTGTGAGGTCCATCCCTGCGGCAGCGGCCGTCGGGCTCTCCTGCGTCTCAGAGGCCGAATCGGACTCGGTCGTGCAGAGAGACCACGTCCGGGCTCGCCAGGCGTCCACTGATGCGTATGTGGTTTGCTCGTGCCGTGTGCCGTGGGAGTAACGCCGCTGTGCACATGGTGTGCAAAATACCAGCTTTCGAGTCGGAGCCTTTCTCTGCCACCGACCTGGCTGGGGCCGAACTCGTGATGTGCAGCGCTGGGGAGGCCCAGGCAGAGGGCTCGGGCGTGGTGCACCGTGGCCGGGCTTCCTCGGGTCACAGGCCTGTGGGGGGCCCCTCTCGGCCACCATTTCCCCCGGCAAGAAGACGTTGGTCCCCTCCAGCGCAGCCGGGTGGCTGACACCTCCCCTGTGCTCTTGTTCCCCAGTCCCAGATCACCGAGGACTTCCGGGCCCTGAGGAAGGTGGCCGAGGACATGAACCTGTTCAAGAGCAACCACCTGTTCTTCCTCGTCCTGCTGGCTCACATCATCGTCATGGAGAGCATTGCCTGGTTCATCCTCTTCTACTTTGGCAATGGCTGGATTCCAACCATCATCACGGCCTTTGTCCTTGCTACCTCTCAGGTGAGGCGTGGCGTCCGGGGAGGGGCCGGTGAGGTCCCCCCACCGCCCCCACCCGCTCGCAGAGGCCGGGGACGTGGGAAAGCTGGTGTCCTGAAAGCGCCTCTCTCCGCAGGCCCAAGCTGGATGGCTGCAACACGATTACGGCCACCTGTCTGTTTACAAGAAGTCCACCTGGAACCACTTTGTCCACAAGTTCATCATCGGCCACTTAAAGGTAAATACCAGCAGCCCTGGGCGTCTGCCCATCAGTTAGCGGCTGGCACGGCCTCAGCTCACTCTGCCTGGGGCCAGGTGTCCTCTCGGGTCAGCGTCTGTGGCCGCAGAGTACCGCATCGTGCCCGGGAGCCAGGCCTTCCTGCTGGGCTGCGCTGGGCTCTGGGACTCGGCGAGCCCTCCCCACCTCCGCCCTTCCCGGCCCGGCTCCGATCCTATTAGGCGGAGAAGCAGGGTACTGGTTATGAGGACAGGCCTGTGCCGCTCTTGTGTGTTGACTGCGTTGATAATGTTATTTATAGTGTTTACTCTTTATCTAAAAACGTATCTTAAAAATCCCTATTAGCCTGAAAGGGAGATGCTGTCAGGGAAGTCTCTAGATAAGAGACAACGATCCGCTGAGCCACAGGACCAGAGTTGTTTAAGCTCATGGGGAAGTAGTTCCTCTCACACCCCCTCCCTGGCCCCCCGCCGATGAGGAGGTCACCCCACAACGCGTTACAGCAAGGCAAGTCCGTAAGAAGACAGGTTGTCCTTGCCAGCGACCTTGTGCTCACCCGATTGGCCCATTTCCTTGATTTTGGAAAGAAGTCCTTACCAGCTCATTCTGAAACATCTCGTTCCCCAACTCGGCCCTTTCCCAGCAGCACCCAGCTACTGTCCTAAGAAAGGCTGTGTCCTAAAGAATCTCATCCCGCCTCACCCCGGCTTGGGAAGAGCTCACTTGTCTGGGTTAAGCGGGTCCCCCCCAACCTGCCCCATGACCCAGATCCCAGGGAGCCCGTGGCCGGCCGGCTGTGGATCTGGAGGGGGCCAAACTCCAGCCGAGCTAATAATCAGCCGCCTGCAGCTTGCCTGGCCCTGAGCCTGCGGAGTCCTGAGAACCTGGTTTCTTTCCAGAAGTACAGGGGTGAAGGCAGAGGGCGTGCACAGTGGAACGCTTTGTTTCATTTCATCCTCTTGTCTGCTGGATGAAATCCTCCTCAGTGTTGGAAAGTAACATTTCACTCCCGACCCGACCCACGGTATCTCCACCCGCTTAACAAAGATGGGCTGTGGCCTGTTTCCAGATTCTGGATGGCAGCTGAGAGGGCCTTTCCCGCCTGACGGTCCCTCAGTTTTTGCAGGGCCCAGCTCTCGTGTTGGATGGAGGATGAGGCCAGGACAGAGGACTGGCCTCCCTGGAGAATGTGGGCTCATGATGTCAGAGCTCTGGAGTGGGCGAAGGACGGGGTCCTTGGGCTCGGAGGTTCTGCACTCACGGCTGGCTGGTCCTCCCCCTGGCTATGTCGTCCTTGCTGTGTGTAAGCTAGGGCCCAGCCATGCACCTCAGCCTGGGGTGCCCCAGAGCCAGGAGCCTCACAGCCGGCAGAAACCGCTCCGGCACCCCACAGTTACCCGGCTGCGGACAAGTCTTGTAGATCTGTCTGCTCTCCTGGTTCCCTTTGTTGGGAAGAAAGGGGGCCGGCTTCAGGGAGGTCCCCAGAGGCCCTGCTCTGCTCCCTTGAGTGGTTTAGCACAAGCTGGTAGGGAGCAGAGAACAGGGTGCCGGGTACCTTGAGGGGCTGGGACCTGCTTCCTACCGGCAGCCTAAGCCACTGCGGGATTCCAGCATGGGCTGTCCCCATCCCGACTTCTGGTCTCTTCTGGCGGACATTTCTTCCAGAGGATGACCCTGTACAAAGAGTTCTGAACCATCATACCTCTTTCATTGTTGGGCATTGCACGCCAGATAAGATGCATAACACAAGGCTAGCACCGTCCAGACTCCACTCTGGATTCAGAAACCAGGAGACCGCCAGCCTTTCCATGCATCATCTCGGGCCACCAAGGGCCGGGGACTAGGGAGGGGCAAGTGAGGCACTCGCCCCGGCACAAAATTTAGGGGGAGACCAAAAAGACTCGGCAATCAAGATGAAGACCATTCTGATGTGTTATTTATTTATTTATTTATTTATTTAAACGATTTTTATTTATTTAATTTGACAAACAGAGATCGGAGAGGCAGGCAGAGAGAGAGAGTGGAGGAAGCAGGCTCCCCGCTGAGCAGAGAGCCCGATGCGGGGCTCGATCCCAGGACCCTGAGATCATGACCCGAGCCGAAAGCAGAGGCTTAACCTGCTGAGCCACCCAGGCACCCCTCTAATGTGTTAATGCCAAAGTTAAAGTTAAAGTTAATGCCAAAGAAAATCTACAGAGAACAAAATAGTGACATTTTGAATAAAGATCAGGGCTGGGCTGGGCCATATGGGAACCTGAGGCAGAAGGAAGAATCTGTGGCCCTGTATTTGCGTTTGTGTGTATTCTTTTTTTAACGGTGAGTTAGTCTTTTTCCTCAGAACATGAAAGTTACTTGAGAAGTATTTAAGAGTTGGGAAGCCAGATGGATAAAAAGTCCCAACATTAAAAGAAAGTATATTATTTGTACCGAGACAAAGTTTATTATTATTTTACTTTGGTTTAAGTTAGTTAAAGATTATTTAAGGGGCACCCGGGTGGCCGAGTCAGGCATCCGACTCTTGGTTTCAGCTCAGATCATGATCTCAGGGTCGGGAGATTGAGCCCCATGCTGGGCTCTATGCTGGGCACGGAGCCTGCTTAAAATTCTCCTCCCTCTCCCTCTGCCCTTCCCCCACTAAATTTTTTTCTTTTTTTTTTTTAGTTTTTAAATTAAGATTGACAGTTGGTGGGGAGAAGTCATCCAACTTGGCAATTCTCTCATTTGAAAATGTGACAAACCGTAAAGTTGGGTAGAAAGCGTTGCTGATGTCTTTGGGACCATTCGGGCCAGGAGTACCCATGTTTCTGCTTTCCCTTGAGCTCTGACAGGGTGCAGCCCAGGAGTTTGGGGCTTGATCCTGGGTCTCCGGCTCCACCAAGGGGACTTTGGCTTCTGGAGCAGTCCACACAACCCCTGCCCGGGCCCCCAAGCCCTCGCCCAGCCTCTTCCCTCTGTCAGGAGAATAACCCTCACTCTCACTCTGCCTGGCCCCATCTTCCAGGTTTTCTTGTCTTTCCTGGCCCCATCTCAGTGTGCCCAGGGCCCCTACTCTGCCTGGACAGGCAAGGGCTTGCCTCGGGACCCCTGCTTCATCCCCAGAGCTGCTCCTTATCCCAGGCCCAGCAGGACTTCTGGGTGGGAAGTCTAAGTAGGGCTCTGCCGAGTGAAGGAAGGGAGAAAATCCCAGCAGAGGACTAGCTCTGTCCGGAAAGAGCCCGACAGCCTCCCCTCGCTGAGCGTTCACAGCTCACCTCTCTTTCCTTCTTTCATTCCACGAACATCCCTGGGTCGGTGTATTTTAAACATCGCCGTACTCCTAACATGGCTGGCCCCTCAATTTCTCTGTGCTGGAGACTTTCCATGTGACCTTTCCCAGGAGTCGGGCTCCTTCTGGCTGGAAAGGTCAAGGTGTCGGCTGTTCTTCAGTCCTCTGAGCCCTCGCTCACTGACATTTTTGTTTTGTTGCTGTTTTTCTGCTGTGATGGGTTTTGAGACGCACGTGCTTACTGGCAGAGGCCACAGCAGTGCCTGTCCATGCATCTCTGAGTCCAAAGACCGTGTTTGGGCCAAAAGTATCTTCCATGTAAGATGTTTGTTTTAGCAGTTAGTTCTCCCTGTGGATGGCCAGACCCTTGGCCTAAGCGTTGATTGATCAAGATGTAGTTCACCAGTAGAGTGAAGTCAGAAGGGTTCCATTTCCTTCTATGGCCACAGGACAACCTGGGGGACAGGCATGCTTCCCACGTGTGCCAAGAGCTTGCGTTGGTGAGACAGAACTTTATGACCTTGAAATAAATACCCAGGCAGTGCTTCTTGTCTCCTGGGCTCATGGTTTTATATTTTCATGTTAGAACCTGGGAGCTCTTCCCTGTTCCTGCCCGTGATGGGATATTAAGCCTTCCTGTGGCCTCCCGGGGGGGGGGGGGGCCTCCCTGAGTCCTCACCGCTCAGGGCAGCAAGACCCATCTGGATATTGGGGTGTCTCCTGCCAACTGCTTATAGAATATTCACAGATTTATGCAACCGTTGTCCTAATCGATGTGGGAACACCTTTGTCACCCCCAAAAGAAGCTTCACCCCTCTTAGCTGCTGCCTCCCCATGTCCTCATCCCTCCCACGTGTCCCTAACCCCAGGCCGAGGCAACCACAGACCTCACTATCTCTAGATTCTCTAGTCTGGACATTTCCTCTAAATGGAGTCACGTCCGTGTTCTTTGTGTCTGGCTTCCGTTCCCTCAGCATGAAGCTTTCAAGGCTCATCTACCGTGTGGGGGTGCCTCCTACCTTTCTTCTACCTCCTACCTTGCTGCGGTCCAACCGTTTCCACCTGTTGGTCACTTTGAACAATGGGAACGTGCGCGTACAATTTTGCGTGGCCACGTTTTCATTTCTCTTGGGTACACACCTAGGAACACAATCCTGGGCCCTGGAGCAGAGACCACTTCTTACCGTTCCTGAAACAGAAGTGTTTCTGCTCGTAGAACACGGCCCTCGGGGGTTGTGTGGAGGCAGAGGTGGGGGTTGGGGCTCACACCGGCGCGCTGTGGCTCCAGCTGGCCTCAACCGTTGCTGTGGGGTGGGGGGGACAGGCCCGGAGGGACGGCCTGGCTTGGCCTCAGGGCGGGCAGGGCGGCATTCGGAGGCTCAGGGGGCGGGGATGGGGGGCCGAGGTCCTGTGTATGACGGTGGGTGGAGTCGGTTCTGAGTCTTGGCGGTGCTGGGGACGGGTCCCCCAGAGAACTGTGCCACTCATCCTGTGTCCCCCACCCCCACCCCAGGGTGCCTCCGCCAACTGGTGGAACCATCGTCACTTCCAGCACCACGCCAAGCCCAACATCTTCCACAAGGACCCCGATGTGAACATGCTGCATGTGTTCGTCCTGGGCGAGTCGCAGCCCATTGAGGTAGGCCAAAGGGTCAGTGTTGATGTGGAGATGGGGAAAGTGTGCCCCCTGGGCAGGAACCCGGGAAGGAATCCTGTGGGCTGCAGAGTCATCCGAACACGTCTGTACCTGGTGTCTACCTGGAAATCCTTCTTGGGCGCCCTGGATGATTCAAGCTGGAATTTCTGGATGAGTCAAGCTGGAATTTCGATGGAATGACCTTATGCATAAATAATGAGCCTTAGGTGCCTTTCTTCTTCCCGTGGGCTGGGGAAGAACACTTCCTAGCTGGTTTCTTCCTGGGGGCCAGGGAGCTCTCGTCCCGGGTCAGCAGGCAGGCAGGCACAGGTCCAAGCCTTGAACGTGGTCCCCAAAACCAGCTCAAGGAAACCTTGCTGAAAGAGTCACAGTCCTCGATGGCAAGAGGGACCTAGCTTGGACTGGTCCAACCTGCTTCCCTGGACGTGACACAGGGAGTCTCTGCGGAAGGGGGGGGGATGGTTCAGAATCCTATGGTTCAGTAGCCAGCCTAGGGCGAGGCCCCGATCTGACAGTGAGGTCGTTTACTTCCCCTGTAGGACACGGTCTTATTTTTATGTTAGCTCAATTTTTTTTTTATAAATTTTTTAAAGATTTTTTTATTTATTTGACAGAGAGAGAGAGAGATCACAAGTAGGCAGAGAGATGGGGGAAAACAGGCTCCCCGCTGAACAGAGAGCCCGATGCGGAGCTCGATCCAGGACACTGAGCCACCCAGGCGCTCCCAATTTTTATTATAAATAGAGAACTTACCTGTGACACACATTTAAATATCAGAGAAGTATACACAATTACGAAGTGAATCTGCTATTCCCTCCATCCTCCCCCTTGGCCCCAAATCCCATTCCCCTGAGGATAGCCCGCAGGACATAAATCCTTCGAGGTTGCTTTTATGTACACATTCATTTTGTTTTTATTTATTTTTTAAAGATTTTATTTATTTGAAAGGGAGAGTGCGTGTGCGTGTGCAATCAAGGGGTCGGTCAGAGGGAGAGGGAGAGACAGACTCCCTGCCAAGCAGGGAGCCAGACACGGGGCTCGATCCCAGGACCCTGGGATCACGACCTGAGCCGAAGACAGACGCTTAACCACATGAGCCACCCAGGAACCCCAGCACATATGCATTTTAAAAACTAAAATTCAGGGCACCTGGATGGCTCAGTGGGTTAAAGCCTCTGCCTTTGGCTCGGGTTATGATCTCAGGATCCTGGGATCGAGCCCTGTGTCAGGCCCTCTGCTCAGCAAGGAGCCTGTCTCTCTGCCTGCCTCTCTGCCTACTTGTGATCTCTTGCTCTCTGTCAAATAAATAAATAACATTTTTAAAAAAAGAAAAAAATTAAAACTTAGACATTCTGTTCTGTGACTTGCCACCTTACCAGACCCGGACCTCTTTCGGGAGTCCAACTGCGTTGGTCTTTGCCTGGGTCTGTCTGGTGGTCCAGTGTATTTCTAAACCATGATCTAACCCATGTTATTTTGTAAGATAGGAAACCTGTTGCTAATTCTGTTTCTTTTTAATCAAAGCACCCCCCAATTCATTTAAAGAATGCCCTCATTTAAACGCATTTCTTTTTTTCTTTTTCTTTTTTTTTTGAAAATAGAGCCCCTTTGGAACAGCCCCTATGTTAGGGTTTAATTTACCAAAAAATCTACCTGTACTTTGCTTTTCGGAAGTCTGGTGATGAAGTAAGCCCAAGTTTAGAAGATCCTGCTGCTTTTATGCAGCTCTTAGTCATCCTAGTGCCGGGAACAGAGGAGGGGCTCCGGAGGGGCTCAGTAAGCCCCTGTCAGACGAGGCCCATTGAGGCAGGAGCAGGGCCTCGGATTCCCACCTGTGCTGTATTCCCGACACTGTTGGCATCCGAGGCTTGGGGAGGGCCTGTTCTTCCAGTTCTGGCTTGCATCTTGCCTTTCCCATCTCAGTTCCATCCAAGAGAATATCTGAGTCAAAATGTGGGTTTTCTGCGACATTGTCGATCGTAGAGGAAATTAGCCAACACGCCGTGCTTGGGAAGCCGGCAGTCTCGCTGACCAGGCAGGGATTATATTCTCTTCCAAAGTACGTGCTGTTTGCCTCCTCCTTCTAGCAAGCGGCTCGCTAGCCTGGGTTAGTGGTGTCCAGATAATGCAGCTAATTAACTGGGGGCCTTCTGATGAGCGAAGACAAGGCTTCCCTTTCTGTGTGAGGCTCCAAGTTGGAGAGCTGGTGGCTGTCCTCTGCCAGATGTCGTCTGCGTCCCTAGCAACAGAAACCTAGTCTCACAAGCTCTGCTGGCAGGAGGGCTCTCCGCTTTTCGATACGGGCTGTGAAGCCTTCTTCCAACACCTCCCCCCCAGACACCTCTTGAACGTTAGCTTTGAGGCTGGTGCTGGGTGCGAGATTTCGGAAATCTGGTCATCCCATTGTTAGTAGCATTTGAAAGACCACAGCTAGGACCACAGTACCCCATGGACATCCTCTCCTCTTACACACGTGTGAGGGAAAAGGCCAGATTATTTGCTTTGTTTCTGGTCGAGCAGTGTCCCCAAGGGCGTGCTCCCGCCTTGCCAGCAGTGGGTCCAATGGCCTTGTCTTTTGCCAGGCCCATTTGGAACACCACAGCAGGGCCACCCACCCGGCCCCACATCACCAGACTTTGGGCCTGTTGAGCAAGCCTCTGGCCTCCAGAGCAAGGAGTTCAGGCCTCTTATCACCAAGCCCAGGTAAACAAACCAGCTCCAAAGGGCTAGGGAGAAATTAAGTAGCGCGATCTCAGCACTGAAGCCCCTTTCCTTGTGAGTTCTCTGCCTTTTGGTCTCATTTATGACTTCTGGGAGGATTTTGTTTGTTTTATGTAACAAGAGGTATTCACTTTTTGTTTTTTTGTTTTTTGATTTTTTTTTTTTTGCCACCTGCTGATTCCTTTCATTTCTTTCATGCTTAGAAAGTTTTTGGTTTTTTTTTTTTTTTAGACTTTATTTTTAAGTAGTTTCTCCACCCACTGTGGGGCTCGAACTCACAACCTCGAGATCAAGAGTTCCACGCTCTACCGACGGAGCCAGACAGGGGCCCCAAGAAAGTTGTTCATATGTATTATTTTCAGTGTTTTGCAGCTTTGCTTTTGAACTAACTTTGGCCAGAAGGGCCGTGGGTAGGTTGGTGTCCGCCTCTCACGTTTCTGGAGTCAGCCAAGTTCCCCAGCACCCCTGTCAGGGTGCACGGCCCCACCCATGCTGGGGGCACCCCCTGAGCCTCGTGCCTAGGCTGGGCGGTCAGCCTCACACAGGGGTGCCGTCTGCGAGCCTCGGGCAGCCCTCCATCCACCCCGGCCGGCAGCCCTCCTAGCAAGAGTCGCCGTCCTCACGCTCTGTCAGTAAGGCCTGTTCCTTAAGCCTCTTTTTCCTTCTCTTAGAAGAGTTTTATACTTTTCTTTATGCATCTCGTGGGTGTTTCTTTCCAGTTCAGTCCTGGGTCGATCCTGCTTTGGTTATGGGGATCGGTGTGTCTCCAGTGTTTCGGGAAGCTGTTGATTCTGGATGGTTCGCTTCTGCCCAGCTGGAGTCCACTCGGGCCTCTCTGGGACTCTAGTTGTCTTTCAGTTGATTCTTTGGGGTTTCCTGGATAGACAGTTACATCCTTGAAAATAACGAGAAGGTGCTCTTTCTCATAGCTCCATCCTTTTATTTCTGGAGCTTCCAGAACAGTCTTAAACAGAGGTGAAGTCAGTGGCAGGCTTCGCCCCTCCTTTTATCTACCTGTCACAGCCCAGAGGAAAACAGAGATGCCATTATCCTTGTGGCACTGAGGCCGGCTTTCGGAACCTAAGTGTCTGTGCCTCCCCACCCCAGATCCTACCTTTCCACCCATGTGGGACGCTCTCTCTGCCCCACCGCCTGTCTGCAGCCAACCCTCCCAGCTGCCTGCTTCAGGCAGACCTTTGTGAGCTGGCCAAGGGGACCAGTCCTCCCTTGGAACAACCAGGGTCCCCCTCCCATGGGCCGGGGGCCTTGTCATTCTGTGCATGCCCAGCCTGGCCACATAGCTCATTTCTCTCTGTGAGTTTGCAGGTTCCCAGAGGCAGGGACTGGGCTTGGTGACAGCTCCCCTCCCCCAACCTTGAAGGGACAAGGAAGGCCCTTGTCACTCCTCAGACATTTTGTTCCAAAGCTGGAAAGTCCCCGGCACATGCCCTTGGCGTGCACTCCAGCTGCGATCCCAGCCCAGACCGGGGTCTGTGGAGAGGCAGGGCCCAAGAGGGCCAGCCCAGCCTGGGCAGGGGGGGGGGGGGAACCTCTGGGAAACCGGGGCCACCAGGGCTGGCAGGGTGCCCCCTCCCGTGGCCCCGGTTTGCCTCCCCTGTGAGCCTCTGCCTGAGAATGCGTCAAAGGGAGCCGTCGGTCTCGACCACGACGAGCCACCCTGTCCGAGTGAAAGCACGCTCTGTCTTCCCCGAGTCTCGCCTAGGACAGCCCTGCCACCTGACCTGCCACCCGAGCTTTCTCGGGAGACAGAGGAGGTGCGGGGAGGAGGGCAGACTCTGACTCAAAGTCCGCACACCCAGGACTGTGCCAGGCCTGGCACGTGGGATGTCACGTCACCTTTGCTTAACCATGGACGAGGGGCTACCAACACGCCCATTTTAGAGATGGAAGACCCAAGGCCGAGAGATGTGAGCTAACTTGCTGGAGGTTCCAGTGGGAAAAGGCAGCACCACCACCCAAGCTCCAAGCCGGGGCTTCTGGGTCCTGCAGGAACCTGCCCGGGGCCACCACCTGCTGGACCCTCGGGAATGGGCTTGTTGGGTCACTCTGGCTTTCCAATGACTTGAGATGCCGGGAACCCTACCCCCAGCTCAGTACGTTCTAGACCCCTCTTCCACCCCTCCCTGCACCCGTGACTTACGTGGCTAGATGTTGGCAGAGAACCAAGCCAGCAAGTTAGCCACAAACTGGTGCTGTGGGCCAGCCAGACCCCGACAGGTGGCCTTGCAGTCTGCAGCCGCACCTGAAGTCACTGAGAAGGGAACAGACATGCAGTGATGGTCTAGTGTGTCACCACACACGGCCTGTGTGTGGTGTGTCTCTGTGTGTGTGTCTCTGTGTGTGTCTCTGTGACCGCAGCTCACCGTTCTGTCCTCGAAGGACTGTGACGTTCACCTCATCGGCTGATCCCCCAGTGGCCCTGGGAAGTGCCCATCAGACCCCTTGGGACCCACAGCTCATGGCGGGGCAGAGGAGGGGGGCATGTGTGTGAAGCCTTTTGCCCAAGTACTGAACTGTGTCTGAGGCCCGAGGCCCTGCCTCCCGGAGCCTGGGAACGGCCAGGGTCCAACAGAGAGGCCTGAGGACCCGGTAGCTCCTGCAGGACCATCTGCAACACAGAGGGGCCACATGGGTGTGCCCACAGGCCAGGGGCAGCCAGGCAAGCATCAGCGTATGTGATCTGTCGCTCTCCAGGGGTCACCATAAATCAGTGGGGGCGGTGTACCTACTACGGAAACAACTTCAGATGAATTCCCTGGTACCCCCCGCCCAACCCCAGCAGCCTAGGCACCTCCGAGTCCTTCTACGGGGACTCTCTGGTCTGCCCACCTGCCTGGGCCGCCCTTAGTGTTCTCTTCCCAAGAGTCTAACCAACCCGAGAGGGTCCTTGGGGCCTCGGGCCACCTCCTGGGGTGACCCGTGGGCAGAGCTGGGGCAGGGAGGGCTCCTGTTTGGGCCGAGAAGCCTGCAGACAGAGGCTGGGCCTGCGGGTCTGTTTCCTGGCTTCTGAGAGGAGGTTAGGGCAGGATCCAGGGGCCTGGTCTGTAGACCGCGTGCTCCCTGGAACCCCAGACCACAGTGTTCCCCACCTGACGGGCCACTGGGGGTGGAGGGATGCCCCTCCACTCCCTCTTCTGAGAAATTTTCCAAGGCCAGCCTCGGGCCCGGCCTTAGTGATCGTCCTTGTGCCAATGGCCACACTTTCCAGGGATGAGTGAGACCCCTGCCAAGGCACAGGAGACCGCACGGGACAAAGGGGTCAGTTCTAGTGGCACTTCAGCCTGACGGGCCGTCACTGTGGCCGCTGGTGCCAAGAGGTCCCTCCCCGCCAGGGCTCCTCCTGTCAGGTGTCGGGGGCACCCCCTGTGATTTTAACAGTCATTTCCCTCTTTGCTCTCACCTGCAGACAGGGGCATCATCTTAGCCAACATCCGGGGTCTCTCCATCCATGCTTCCATCTCCCTGAGTACAATACGTAGGAATGAGCCCCCGCAAACGGCTGGATCTGGGGAATAGCAAGGGAGGGGCCGTGTCCCAGGGGCCAGCCCCTGGTGCTCATGCATGTGTTCTCATCGGCTCCTCTAAACCACCAGTGATTTGGGTGCCAGATGGGGTGGGGGTGCGGGGGCTCCGTGATCTTACAGCTGATCTTGGCAGATCTTGGCACCAAAAGCAAGAACAGGGGCCACTCTTTGAGCAACATCTTACGGTCTCAGTCCCTAAGGAGCGAGGTGGGCTGGTCTGCAGAGGGCTGGACCCTAGCACTCAAGGGCTCCAGGGACCCCGTAGGGCAGGGGATCCCCTACAAGCCTGTGCTCAGCATGGCCTGAGCGGCTTTGGGCAGTGAGGACCCCCAGCCCCCAGCGTGGCCCTCCTTGATCTGACCGTCTGGGCATCAGGGTCCCCAGGGTGGGTCCCCAGCCTGTCAGCACCCTCGACTGAGAGTCACCTGCCTGAGAGAAGTGATTAGCTTTGGAAAATTGCTGGAGGCCCTATGGGGAAAAATGCTCCCAGCCCGGTGACTGATAACAACTCCCAGGGGCCCTTATCTGCGTTCTCCCGGGCTGCTGCCGTCCCCGGGGGGCTCCCCAGCGTGCTCCGGGGGCTTCTCTCACTCTCAAAGGGCTGGAGACTAGAGCCAAGGAGTTCCCTCGGTGGGGCCTGGTGGGGCCCCGTATGAGCTGTTCATTTGTGCCTTCGCCGCCCAAACATTTATTTATTAGCGCCTGTCATGGGGGCTCTGAGTCAGCTTTCTTGGGCTCAGATCCCAGCTGGGTGCATTTCTCATGTGGCTTTGAGCCGTGATTTGACCCTGAGCCCCAGCCTTGTGGGCTGGCGGAGGAGGCCGGGAGCTGGGGCCGAGGAAAGGGTGGCCACTGCTGGCCGGAGCAGCCGGGAGCCAGAGGGCCGGAGCGGCCCAGCCTGGGGGCCCAGGGTGCAGACTGACGGGACAGGAGCTGAGACGGCAGAGCAGGTTGGGGCGGGCAGGGGGGCCGGTGGCTGGGGCCTGACGGGGGTTGGGGCGGGCAGGGGGGCCGGTGCCCGGGGCCTGACGGGGGCTGGGTGCTCACCATCTCTTCTCTTTCCTCAGTACGGCAAGAAGAAACTCAAATACCTGCCTTACAATCACCAGCATGAGTACTTCTTCCTGAGTGAGTGCTGGGGGCCCCCTCGAACCGCACTCCACAACGGCCATCTGCCTTCCCGACAACCACCTGCTGCCCCTTCAGACCCAGGAATCGCCCCTAAGCCTGTTCGAGCACGAAGGGCCGCCCCTCCCCGAGAACTGCTCCTGGCCTGTGGTGTAGATGGGACCCAGAGGCACAGGGTCCCACACTCAAGCCCCCCCCACCCCACCCCCCGCCGTTGCGGAGAGGGGTGGGGGAGGGGTGTGTGCTCCCAGCCCCCGTTCTGTGCTCACCGGGCTCCCCCTGACTGACTGGTCCGGCGTGGCGGGGCAGGACAGATCAGGGCATGTGTAAGTGCCTCTGCTCTCCCCACAGTCGGGCCGCCGCTGCTCATCCCCGTGTACTTCCAGTACCAGATCATGATGACCATGATCGTACGCCACGACTGGGTGGTGAGTCAGGGGGTACGGCTGGGCCGGGCTGTGGGGGGACAGGGGCAGGTGGGCCTGGGGATCGGCTCGGTTCCCCCTGGGCCCTGCATCACTCTCAGTAAGGGAACATGCTCTGGGCCACGTGGCCAGGAGCCAGGGAGGCCACAGCCCTCCATGTTCCCCCGCTACCCACACACCGTGGGGCCAGTGGGGCCGTGGGGCCGAGCTCCCTCAGAGAGCTGGGCCCATCTGTCCGCCACTCCAGCCATTGTCTCCCACGAACCCGTGTCCTGTGCGGCCCCGAGAGCCCATGGGCCGGGACCACCACGCTCCACATGCTCAAGGGAGGGCAGCTGAGCAGTCACTGGGCTGATAGGGGGGTTTGTTTGCTCAAGCTGCCCACCAAGGCCTCCCTGTCCCACCGCAGTGCTCACAACTATGGAGGCCAGAAGTCCCAGATGAGGTGCTGTCGGCGCGGGTCCTTCTGAGGGTGGTTAAGGAGGACCAGGGCCAGGCTAGAGTTCTCGGCTGCTGGGCGGCTGGGTCTTCTGCCTGTGTCTCGGCGTCACTATCCCCATGAGCATCTGTGTCTGCGTCCGGGGTCCCTTTTCTTAAGAACGCCGGTCGCAGTAGACTAGGGCTGCAGCTTAGTGAATTACATCGGCCATGACCCTGTCTCCAAATAAGGTCACTCGAGGCCTTGGGATTAGGGCTTCAACATGTGCATTTTAGGGGACACAATCCAACCTGTAACACCAGGCTTGGAGTCACCAGATTCTGTGTCCAGAGAGCGAGTGCGAAGGGGCACGTCCCCGTCCTTGGCATCACGTGTGCACGAGCGGGATTCGGCATAAAAGGTGGACGGAATGACCTGGATGGAGCAGTCAGCCATGGGCGGAGCCTGTTTGTGGGACAATGGGTTTTGTGGGGACACTCAGTGGAGGGTCTCTTAGGTATTGCGGGTTTTTTTTTTTTTTTTTTAATCCAGTTTCATCAATGAAAATATTGAGACTCTGAGAGCTTGGGACTTACCCAGGGTGACACCAGGGTCGAGCGCTAGGACCTAGGCCGTGTCCCATACTGTCCCCCCACTTCAGCTACCAACCTCTCTCGAATAACACCAACCTCCCTCGTGTTTCTGGAGCGTCTGCAGGGCTTCCAAGTACTTTGCTTTGTCCTGTCTCGTTGGAACTGTGGGCAAAGGGGCCACACCTGGTGATTCCGCTGGTGTTCTAGAAGTCTCCACCAGCCCTGTATTGGTAGAACCTGTACCACCCACTGCTAGGACACGATATTTTTCCAGAAGTGAGCGTTTCTTCTGTACTTCCTGTGTCCCAGCATGGCCCCCCACGTTATGACTTTTGACCCTGGCTTAAGAGCACAATGACATGGGCCGCAGAGATGGAGTTTCTGTGTCAGCTGTGCCATGGGAATTTGAACCCAGATCTCTCACCTATGGTAACTGCTGTTCCCATGGGGCTCCCCGGGCCCTGGAAGGAGCCACACAGCTGAAGAGGAGCTCGACCCTGGCCGGGTGGGGTTTCGTGGAAATCCACTGCTGGGCGGATTTCCATCAGCTTTTGTGGCAGGTGACTCCTGCCTGAATATATACCTTTTTTTTTTTTTTTTTTTTTAAAGCTGTGCTTATTCCCCAAGGGACAAAGCACTCACTAAGGACAGCGCAGGGAAGGAGAGAAGACTGCGTGCCTGCCTGGGATCGGGTGGCCGACTCAGGGAGATTTGATAGGGCCCCAACTCGGTGGTGGGGAGACAGGGCAGCCCTGCTTTTGCCCCTGCTGGGGAGCAGGTCTCTGGCTGGGTGGGAGGGACGAGCCTCCAGCCTTGTGCTCCTTCTCCAAAATAGCGGACTGCAGTCCGTGCGCGGGACTGGGGATTCAGGGCAGATAAGTTCCGGTGCCACCACCCCAGGCGTCCAAGACTGCGTGGGGCAGAGTTGGGTCCGGCGGTGGGCTCTTCTTTCGTTTTTGTTTGTTTGTTTGTTTTTAAGATTTTATTTATTTGACAGAGAGAGAGACAGCGAGAGAGGGAACATAAGCAGGGAGAGTGGGAGAGGGAGAAGCAGGCTCCCCGCTGAGCAGGGAGCCCGATGTGGGGGCTCCATCCCAAGATCCTGGGATCCTGACCCGAGCCGAAGGCTTAATGACTGAGCCACCCAGGCGCCCCCCGGCTTTTCTGATTTAAGGTAACAGAGAGCTTAGGTGCCAAGTGCAGCCCTGGCTTGGGGCCATAGTCCTCAACGGGAACAACTCTCTTGGGCCAGCCGGCAACACCTAGAGACCTGTTTGATGGTCACAACACAGGGGAGATGGAGCGCTCCTGGCAATCGGGCATCTAGGGGGCACCTAGCCGGGGATCCTGCCGAGTATCGGGTCAGGCACGGCACAACCCCCAACGGTGAGGGCTGTTCCAGGCCCAGATGCCAGGTATGGGGAGTACAGGGGCTGATGCACTCTGAGAGCCTCAAGGACAGAGGTGTTTACCGTCCTGGCAGTGCTGGGTGGTGGCCACATCCTGGAGATACTACCCAGCCTCCCTCCCTGGAGGGTCTCTGTGTCTGACACCACGGCCTCTCTCTCCTGAAACTCTCCCTGTCAGCCTCCAGATCCTATCTCTGCTGGTTCTCCTCCACCTCTCTGTTCCCCCATATTGCTTCACACCCTACCCCTGCAGCCCGTGGTCCCGTGGTCATGGGTCCTGCACGAGAAGAAATAAGCATCTTCCCCCGTGGATATACAGTTCCTTCTGCCGCACTAGTTGCACACACAAATGAAACGAAGGGGAATGTGGTGGACAGTAGGAGCAAACCTGTCACACTTGCTTCTCCTGCCCCCTTAGAGAGCCCTCGCTGGATCCCAGGTCATGCCCCGGGGCCTACTGCCAAACCTCCAGACTCTCCCTTCCCCTGGACCGCCTTCTCAGCTGATAGCACCCATGAGGGGACGAGCATGGATTCCTCACGACTAAGCTGTCCCCAAATGCAACTGCCCCGGCCTCCTAGATTGTTCTGGAATCTCTATCACCTCCTCAGAGCTGTGGGCCCTGCTCTCAGTCTCCATCATTTCGTGTCTGGGCTACCGGAATAACCTAATCCCTCCATCTCCAGTTGGCAGAGCTCTATTTTAAGATTTGAATGTGACTGCTTGCGGCGGTTTTCCGTTGGCTGAGAGGTAGCGGTCAGCGTCCTGAGGCAGACACGGCCTGGCCGAATCCCCCTGCCCCTGGCGAGCACATGGGACACAGGATCTGCACGTATGCCCAGCCCCCTGCCCGTGCGCCTCTGCTCATCGCACCGCAGTCTTGCCTATCTGGGCTTTTTGTCCATACCGTCATTCTGCAAATGTGTCACACGGTCTTGACCTCTGATGTAGCCCAGCCCAGCTCAGGCACCACCTCCCAACGAGGGCCTTTCCTAAATCCGAACATCACATCAGGACCACTCACGTGCTCCCCTTGCTGCTGTCCCCTTCCGTATGATATTGAAGGGATCTCTGTATAAGCCTGTCCTTCCACACACCAGGCTTCCGAAGGAGCTGCTTTGGCTCCTAGCACCCAGCTCTGCCCGCGGGTAGAGAGGAGGCATGCACGGGATTCGTGGAGCTTGACTGCACATAGACTTGAGGATAAGTTTGTCAAGCAGAAGGGGGGCTGGGGGGGGGGGACAGGAAGCCCAGGTGGAAGTGAGGCCGGGTGCACGTGGGTCCAGAGGCTGTCCGCATAGGGTGTGTGGGTCGGCATTTGAGGGTGGGATTTCATCCAGTATCCTCTAGTGGGGAAGGAGGTGGGTGGGGGCTTTGAGGATGGCGGTGTCACCGTCCACGTTAGGCACAGAGGCCCAGCTGAGTACTCACACCGGCAGCCTGACCCGGGGCCTGTGCTCGGATCACTACCCTGCTGGGACTCTGGGGAGGAAAAGTCATGGGGGAGAGGAAACCATGCAAAGGCCCTGAGGCAGAAATAAGCTGGGTCAGGGTGGCTCAAGAGAGAGCCATTCCGGATCCCACCGAGCTCTGTGGGAAAGGCGGGTTCTGCTTGGGGCTAAGGAGGCGGCTCTGGTTGCCATGGTAGCCGAGGGCGAGCGGGAGACCCATGGGGACTCTGGCTATGGCCCCGTGGAGGCACTCAGACTTGGGATGCAGAGAGGAGATAGGGACCCCCTCCTCAGGGCGCCTGCCCGTGGGGTTGCTGTGGAGGGGCGGGCGGCAGGGCAGCTGAGGGAAGCACTCACCCAGGTGAGGGAAGACCTGTAAGTTCAGGATCCCATGGCCACCCCAGAGAGGGGCAGGAAGGGAGACAGGACAGGAGGAGAACTGGGCATGGGAGGGGGACCAGCATGTCAGAGATGGCTGGGGGGCCCTTATGGAGAGGCTGGGCAGTGGCGCTGGCCTTTGCCCTGCTAAGAAGGAGATTCCCAGGTGTTGATGGGTTAGAAGACAGCGAAGGGCAGGGGCTAAGTGGTGGGGGTGGGGCAGTCTGTGTACCTTCAGAATCTCTGGGACCACGAAAGGGCTGCTCCTGGCTGACAACCTGGTCCCTGCCCTGTTTCCCTGAAGCAAAGTCCCAGCGCCCTCCTGCTGCTCAGACACTCAGCATTTCCCCAGAAGCAAAGACAGTCACCAGCCCTGTGCAAGCAAGCGTCACATGCTCCGTGGACCTGGTGCCCAGCTTCCTCGAGGCCCACTGGGGGTTCTTGGACACTTTCGCCTTGAGGGGCTTGTGAGGGGCTGTGTGCACATGGGTGGTCAGGACGCGGAGCCAAGTGGGTAGCGGCCCCGGATCAAATTCCATTCTCTCTGTAGGACTTGGCCTGGGCCTTAAGCTACTACGCTCGGTTCTTCATCACCTACATCCCTTTCTATGGTATCCTGGGGACTGTCATCTTCCTCAACTTCATCAGGTACCTGCTGCTTGGCCTTGACAGGGCTTTGACACGGGGACCCCTGGGGAAGGGCTCCGAGCTCCCTGCTTCCTGCCCTGGGCCTCCCGGCCTGGCCTCTTGGTGCACCTGCCGGGCTGCTGGGGCTAGGGGAGAAGGTCTGTTCCCACCTGGCCAGACTCCGTGGCCACTCCCATGGCTCCCGCGCTGAGCTGTGTTGTCTTCCAGGTTCCTGGAAAGCCACTGGTTTGTGTGGGTCACGCAGATGAATCACATCGTCATGGAGATTGACCACGAGCCCTACCGTGACTGGTTCAGCAACCAGGTGAGGGCAGCCGGAGCTCACACCGGGGCCCCATGGAGCCTGTGGGTCCGTCTCCACGCCTCCAGCCCTTGGCTGCTCAGTGGGCCCTGGACCACGCTGGGCTTCCCTGCCTGTAACCTTCCACAGGGAGGGACCAGCGGGGAATCTGGATGGGCCAAGGTCTCCCGGCCAGGCAGCTCGACAGGGAGGGGTTGGGCCTCTCGGGAAAGAGATGGAGCTCTCATTCTCCCATCTGCTCCTGGGCTCTCACCCCTCCCCTCCGCAGCTGGCAGCCACCTGCAACGTGGAGCAGTCCTTTTTCAATGACTGGTTCAGCGGACACCTCAACTTCCAGATCGAGCACCAGTGAGCACGGGCGGGCGGGCAGGCTGGGAAGGTGGGTGGCCCTGGAGGAGGGAGGTCACCAGCCCTGTCTGGGCGTGGGCAGCACATGGGGGCTACCTCCCTCCCCACCCTGGCCAGGCCTCCCGAGCGCCTCAGGCCTGGAGCCTGGTTCTGCAGCCCACCCACTGAGGTCGGGGAGGGGCTCACCAGCCCGAGGGACAGCCACCCTTCCCATGCGGCCCCAGCTTTGTAACCATAGAGAGCTCACCACTGGTCTCTTGAACCTTCGAGCCTAGCAGGGCAGGGGGACTGATCCCTTCATTGACAAGGAAACTGAGGCACGGCTCTTCCCCACCTCCTGTGCACCAGCCTCAGTGGGGGGGACACACACAAGGAGAGCCGCAGATGGGGTCTCCCCCACCCTGACTGCTGCTGTCTGTGCGGGCTGTGAGTAGGGGGCGGGAACGTCCTCACTCTGTCCCCGCTGTCCCCAGCCTCTTCCCCACCATGCCCCGGCACAACTTCCACAAGGTCGCGCCGCTGGTGAAGTCTCTGTGCGCCAAGCATGGCATCAAGTACCAGGAGAAGCCGCTGCTGAGGGCCCTTCAGGACATCATTAGGTAAGGGGGGGAGGCGTCTGCGGCTGCTGGAGCCCCTGGAGGTCCCTGGGGCTCAGCAAAGAGACAGAGAGGTGCGCAGCTGGGACTGGCCATGGTGGGACTAATGGCCACCAGAGGACGCAAGCCCCTGGGGCCCAAGTGTCCCCACCAGGGCTCCTCCCTTACTAGGAAGGACCCGGCTTCAGCTCTGGGCTGGAGGGGGACCCTCCCTTGGTCCTCCCTCAGGCTGTACCCCGGGAGCCCTGAGCAGACAACCCTATAGTCCCTCTGAGAGCCAAGAAGCACCGCCCACCCCCCAGCGCCCCCCTTCCTGGGTCCTGACGGTCCCCTCCTCTTCCCAGGTCCCTGAAGAAGTCCGGGGAGCTGTGGCTGGACGCCTACCTCCACAAATGAAGCAGCAGCCCTGGGGCTGCCCACGGGGAAGGGGGAGCAGGTGGGAGTGCTGGCCACAGGGAGGGGGGCTTTTGTTCTGAGGGGTTCCACAAGGCTGGGGTACATGCTGGTTCGGGAATCCCATTCTTGGTCTATCTCCTGTTTTCCTCCGCTTTCCCTGCACTTCTGTCTCCGACACCCTCCATGGGGCTGTCCTCTCTCAGATGGCCCTTCACCAGCTCCCTCCCACCCCCAGGAGCCAAGAGAGGTGCTCTGTCCCGGCCCCCAACTTCTGTCCCCAAACTTTTGCCAGGCCAGAGGTCCACAGAGACGGCCTATAGCACCCCTGTCCTGCTGCCTGGTCTCTAGGCCTCATACCTCCTTGTCTCCCTCAGATACTTCTGAGGACCGTGGCGGGTGGGGGTCCTCGTTGGGCGCCACGGCTCCCTGGCCTGTAGGCCTGGCCCCACTGTCAGCGTCCCCGTCACTGGTGTTAGGGGGTGTGTGCGCCTGGTGCCCCCGGCCCCCTGGCGGCCTGCACTGGGACCCGGGCCTCCCTGCTGCCACCCCTTCTCTTCAGATGCCCAGAGTCCTGACCCTGATCCCGGCTCCCTTTGCCCGCAGCGCAGCCAGCTCAGACCTCGGGGCCCAGGCAAGTGTCCTCGCCCCGCAGGAGCCCTCTGACCCGGGGCTTGTGCTGTTCCATCTCACCACCTGCCACGTCTCCCCAGCTCCACAGCTTGGGACCCGGGGGCCAAGGGGGCCATCCTGAAAGTGGGCTTGGCCAGATCAGAGGATCAGCTGGCCTGTCGGCTCCGCCCTGTCTCCTCGTCCCCCAATATCCCCGTCAGCTGTTTGTCCGGGCTGGGCGATCAGACCTTTCTCCAAGGTGCTCTGTTACCTGCCAGGCAGTGCCCACCAGTTTCTAGCTGCTTGGCCAAGTGGCCTTGAGCCCTTCAAGCTGCCGGAGGGCACCTCACACAGCCCAGCTCCATGCGGGGGCTGCTAGTGGGGACGTGCTCACACTGTCTTCTGCTCTCGCCTGTCCTCTGGTTTTTTAATCTTTTGTTGCAGAGACATTCTGACGGGGTTGGGGGGAGCTGCGACAACAGGGCTGGGCCTTGTCACAACCTTCTACCAGCTGCCTCTTTAGGCCCCTGTGGTGGGCTGAGCCCGGCTCACTCATGGAGGCCACAGGGACCCCAACTGTGGGAGCTGCTGAGGCCGCTGCTGTCGAGAAGGCAGTAGGGGCCCGGGGGGAGGCAGTCCCAGAGGACGTGACCCTAAAGATCTGGGGGTTTGGGAGGGAGACGTGATGAAGGTCAAGTGAAAACTGCAACAAGGAGTTTGGGGCCGGAAGCCAGGCAGCCAAGGGGGTGGGGAGTGAGCGGGAGGGAGGGGCTCCGGGCTGCTGCGTTCGGAAATCTAACCCACTAACCAATATTTAGCTTCAGGAGAGGGGAGCAGAACAACCTCAGCGGGGGCGCCTATGGGAGAGAGCTGTAGTCCCCCAGCTCCCCCGCCAGGGGGAGATGCATCTTGTGCGACGGACCTGCAGGTTGCCATGGCGACCCAGTGGCGAACACAGGCCCCAGGGGCTGTCCTTCCAGGGACACAGAATGGATCTGTAGGGAACTGATGTTAATTTTTACCATATCGCTCCCCCACCCCTACATTTTTTGGAAATAAAGGTAATTTTATTCTCACTTTCTGCACGTTAATGCTAAGCGGATGAAGGAAGGGGCTTTGTAGCCAGGGGACCAGGGAGAAGACTCATGCTGGTAGATTTTGCTGTCCCTTCCCCAACTGTGGTGGCCCTACCCCCATCCCCTGCTGCCTCCCTTCAGGAGAGAACTTCTCTCCCCTTCCACTGAAGTGCGTACACACAAACCCAACTCCAGATGTGGCCACTGGAGCCAAAGGAGGTTTCCTGGAAGGTCTCTGGAGGGCAGCAAGGAGAAGCTGGCCCAGGCCACCTTTCTGACCTCCCCATTCCGCATCTCTGTCCCCAGTTCCTCCTGGGAGCAGCTGTCTGCTCACAACCTCGCCAACTGACTGGCCTGTTGCCAGACTCCCGTTCCCCCATTTTCTGGTCAGTGGACAGAGCGCTGGGGAGCAAAGAGAATCTCGGAAGGGAGTTTAGAAAGCCCTGGAGACCTACGCTTCCGTCTTGGGGTCCCCACACCCTGGGGAGACGTGCATGCCATCTCAGCTCAGCCCACCAGCTCACAGGCAGTGGCAGACAGAGTCCTGGGTCTGTCCTACCACCAAGCCTGGGAAGTCCGGAGGGCTGTGCCAGGAGCCCAAATGCTGCTCTGCTCCTCTGCCTCCGGGTTGGCTCAGGCGGCAGGTCAAGCTAGGTGTGTCCGGGAAGGGTTCAGCATAGCCAGCGCCCGGCCTTGCCTCTCCTCCAAGCAGGGCTGCAGAGGGTCCCAGAGTAGACCCTTGTGGCCTTCGTGTTTTCCCTGGGACCCCAGTATCGTGCGCAGGGACAGCCAGCTGTCCCGGGTAGGGTGGAGGTGGTTCCCCAGTGGGTCCAGGGATTCGGCAGTGGGATCCAAGGTTGCAGAAGGAGCCCTGAGCCAGAAGACAGAGACCCACTGAGTGGCCTTGGGTGAGTCCTCTGGCCTGGCTCTCTGGGTGGGTCCCGCCGTTGATTCACCAAAGGCACCAGGCTAGAGTGAGGCTGTCACTCTCCCCGCCTGTGAGCCCTTGGCCCGGACCTCGCAGTAGAGAGGACTTTGAGTCTGAGAGACCATGAGATACACACCTTCCATCCTTCTTACCTGTGCCTGTGTTCCACCTCCTGCCTGGGCTGGGCGTGGTACCCTGTCCCCCAGGATGGGACAGTACAGGCTCCCAGGGATGGGGAGGGTCGCAGGGAGGACTGATGGTCTAGGTGGACACTGTGGCTCTGAAGGCACCAGCTAAATGTGGGCTCGGGTCAGGGGGCACTGGGATCTTTCCTGTGTCTTTTTCCCACCGTGCCGTCTGTGTGCTCAAATATTATTACGCCGGTGGCATGAAGCTGGGAACACCTGTACCTGCTCTCTGCTGAATCCCTTCTGTCCACATACTCCATGGAGGGTCTTGCCCAACATGGAATCATGGGTTTCCCCACCCCCGCACCTTCCCCGCAAAGTCATGAGTCTCTGACTTGTAAGGTCCTTAGTGATCACAAGACCCGAAGCTTCCATTCTCGGGGGAGGCTGGGACCAGCAGGGAAGGGGCTGGCTGGAGGCCACGCCGTGGTGGCAGCCAGATCCCTGCTCCTCACCCAACACTCCGCCAGCCCATCAGCCCATCTCCTTCACTCCCTCAAGGGAAGGGCTGTTTCCCAGAACCAGATGTCCCCTGACACCATCATGTCAAATGTCAGACCACTCCCAAGAGGCTCAGCAGCTGGCCAGAGGGGCGGAGGCGGTGGAGGGAGGCCTTGGGGAGCTGAGAGTCCGCTCAGCATGGTGGATGGCCCAAACATGTGCAGGGCCCTGAGGCCCAGAGGAAGGGTTGACAGAGTGGCCTGGGCTGTGTGTGGACCTGGAGCCCCCCAGCGGACCTGGCAAGTTGCTGAGGCATCCGGTGGGACACTCAGGAACTCTCTTGGTCCTTTGGGAGGAGCGAGGAGGACTTTGGTGACGAAGGGCAGGGTGGAGGTGGCTGGCAGCCCTGGACTCCCGCTGCCCTTGGGAGTCGCCAACCACTGCTCCAGAGACAGTGCCTTGCGCCAATCAGGACTCCTTCCCTGTCCCAGCTGCTCCGTCCCTGGAGAGATGTGCCCCTTTGGATGGGATGCAGCTTCTCAAAGAGACCCTGGTCTGATGCCTGGCCTGGAAACGATAAGCTGTGGGTCTCAGAGAGTGCCTACAACCTCTAAGGAAGAAACTGAGGCCCGAGGGGAAGGCATGGCCCAGGTCTAGAACTCCAGGTTTCTTTTCGCTGCATTTGACGTTTCTTTTCATACTAGCCCAAGCCAAATCACCCCGTTCAAGAGCAAATGTCCAGGAGAATTAAGGTCAGGTCCTGAGAGCTTGGAAAGGGCCAAGCGGAAGAGGCAGCCAGGCACTCTCAGACCTGCCGGGGCAGTGTGTGTGTGTGTGTGTGTGAGCCCCGTGAAAGGTCTGTGATCTGGCCTATCACATACGAGTTCCTTCATAACCCAGACGAGCCATTCACCATTACAGGCAGGGCTGGCTCTTGTGAATCTGCTTTCCCACCACCTGCTGGGGATGCCCACGGGAGACTCTGTCCGTGCTGGTTGACGGAAGGAATAAATCAGCAAGTCCCAGCTGCCCGCAGCCTTTCTGCTTTTCCTCTGCGCTCAAGACTGAGTGTACACCATCAGGAAGGGATCCCGGGTTTCTTGGAGGCTCCCCCAAGGCCCTTCCTTCCCTCCTTTCACAAAGTTGGCCCACACTGCCTAGAGTTTTTTGTTTCGGGACTCTGGAAGAGAACTCCTGATGGAGAAGGGGAGCTCAGCTCAGGAGAGGGGTGATGACCTGCGCACATGCAGGACAGAGTGGGGTAAGGGCCAAGACATCCCGCCAGTGGATTTTAGGCAGTAAGAGGAGATCCAGATCGGTTGGCTACTTGAGGCCAGGCGGCTTCCACAGCGGTCCTCTGAGCAAGTCACTAGGCCACCCCTGATTTGAAGAGGGAGCGCGCGCTCCCCGAGGCCACCACTAGGGGCAGCGCGGAGCGGGGCCTGCCCCACAACGGTGCAGGTATTCCGGACGCCCCTAGGTGGCGCCCCAGGCTCAGCATCCCCTAAGGCAGGGAGGTGCTGCCCCCCCAACCAAGTACGGGGTGTTGACATTTCCCCTAAGTGCACAATCAGGGCAACTGCAGGAACCACCCTGGCTGCTCGGGAGGTGGAAGGAATGCCAACCCAGGGCTCACAGGGCACCCGGAGTCAGCAGCGTTTCCGTAGGTGGCCACAGGAAGGGGATCTCCCAGCAGAGGGGACAGCCCGGGCAGGGACCCTGAATGTGAGGTCTGCTCTAGACATACAGAGTTTGCTTTCAAGGCAGGAAGTACCTCTCAAGAAACAAACTGGGTCAGAGACAGCCGCCGGCTTGTTCCAGGTGAGAGCAGGTGGGGCCCAGGGTGCTGGACTGCACGCATGCATTTTTTAAAATTTCTGAACCCTGTTGCCAAGTCCTATGCAAAGAACCTTCCACAGAGCATCCCCTTTTACCTTCCATCACCCTAGGTCATACTACCGCTCAGAGAGGTTGAATAACTTCCCACAAAGTCATATAGCCATGACTCCCAGCAAAGGCAGGATCCCTCCACCCCACCAGGGTTTTCCTGACCAGAGAAGTGGGGGCAGGAGTCGCATGGCGGGGGGCAGGTGTCCCTGGGAAAGGACTGGATAAGACCTCCAGGACGTGTGTCCCTTGACCTCCTCAAGAGAACCCAGCCCAGGACAATGGCGGCTCTGACAAATGGAGGGATGATCCTGCGGCAGATGGGGGTGGGGTCAGGGGACTCCAGCTCCCTCTCCAGAAAGGCCCTCAGAGAAATTCTAGCTTCGCATTTCATTTTCTTTAAGCTGCTGATGCCAAGCAGGCACCTAGTCCCAGGCAGGCATGCGAGAAAGCCTGTGTTCCCCCTTGGGGGCCACTGAGCGCAATCAGGCTGCACCCCACCAGCCGGATGCCAAGTGCGGAACCAGTGGGTGGTCCTAGGAGACCCCTCAACAAGGAGGCTGCGGGAGGAGGCCAGGGCACGTCTGGGCCATGCTGGCTCCCCCTTTCTGTGCTCAAGGGGCGCCTTGGACATGGCCTTCCGCCCTGAGCCCTGGTCTGCTGGACAGGCCCCGGTCCCACTGTGCAGACCCACTGTGCAGAGGAGTCAAGCGAGGGGAGCCCATCGTGACTGCCGGAGGTTGCTGGTGAGTGGGCCAAGAACACGAAGGGAGGGCCCAGGCCCACAGAGAGAGCTGAGCCTGGGGCAGCTGCCAGCTCCCCAACCCCTGGCAGAGGGGACCTCTAAAAGCCATCATTCACTGGCACCCCCCGATTGCCATCTCCCAGCACCCCAATGGCCCAAGGGCCCGATGCCTCTTAGGAAGTCTGGGGCAAACTCCAGCCCCGAGAGCCTTATAGAGTCAATACTCCATCATGTATCTGGGTTTGTTTTTATATAAAAATAACAGTTTTCCCTAAATTTTTGCTCTAGGAAAACATGCCATGCTGTGTGGCTTTATGTATCATCCCCCTAGCCCTGGTCCTGTTTGGCCAAGAGCCATGGCCTTAGGGCTGCCAAGCACACAGGTGAGGGGGCTGAGGTGAGCAGATCCAGAAGGGTGGGCAGGGCCCCCTAGGCCAGGTGGGGAGGGGGGCGGACAAGTCTGCCTAGGCCAGCTTGGTGGCAGCCGGGCCCGGGGTCCGGCTGTCCTCACTGGTGGAGGTAGGCTTCCAGCCAGACATCGCCAGACTTCTTCAGTGACCTAGGAGACAGAGATGGGGGGTGGGGGGGCTGTTGACTGCAAGATACTACCCCCAGCCCCCAGGACAGTGAGGGTGAGTGAATGGACTTGTCCCCATTCCTCTGGGACAGGCCGCTGGGGTGGGGGTGGGGCAGCCAGGTAACCGGGAGTGGAAGCTCCACTTTCATTCACTGGAGTAGAATCTAGACGTTGCCTGGGAGCAGACAGGGCACCAAGGCCAAGTCCAGACCGCAGTCAGCACGGGCCCGTCCCTCGTTCTTCCCCACTCTCTCTTTTGTCACCTTCTGCTGGGCCCTGCGATCCCGGGACCCATTTCTAAGTCAAGGAGCCTGCCGCCTGCCCACCCTCCCTACCCTGAGCCTGACGGCAGACAGAGCAGCCAGAACCAGCCACAACTCGCAGGGAAACTCTGTGCCCAGGGCAGGTGCTCAGAGCCAGGGGCCAGGAAGGGTCGTGCAGGAGAAGCCGCAGGAGGTCTAACCCCAGCATGGAAGGAAGGGCCTCGGAGTCCAGGGAACAGCGTGCGGCGGAGCACAGAGGGGGCCGAGCTCTGGCTGTGGAATCTGACCACGGTTCCCCATGGCCAAGGGTACCTGCAGGGCCAACTACCCCATCCCTCGCGTGGACAGCTACAGGAACCTCTGCTCTGCTTCTTTCTGCTTCGAATCGAGCCCCCATCAGGGCATCTCTCCAGAACCCCAGTCCTGCGTGTCCCTCCTCCACTCCCGTTGGCACACTCTTGCCTCACAGCCTTGGCACGGCTGTTCCCTTGCCCCAGATAGTCACCCCGTCACACTTGACCCCATGGCCAGCCCTCCCCCCTCCTCCCCGTCCCTGCTCACGTGGCCGCTTCTCAATACCACCCTCCCTGTCACCCTATCAGAAACCCGCAAGTCCTACCTGGCACTCACGTCCCCTCACCCATCCCCATTCTTAGGTTTTATGGTTTTCTTTTGCCAAAGCGCATCTTCTCTTCCCACGTCCTCTGTACTTGACTTATTTTAACCTTCCTATGGCCCCTACTAGGACGTCACCTCCAGAAAGGTTGGGATCTCAGTCTGTTCTGCTCAGAGACAGGGATGCAGGACAGGGCCTGGGCCCATGACAGGTGCCCCCGAAACCCGGTGGTGTGAGAGAGCCCCGGGAAGGGAGGGAGGGCACAGGCTGAGGACAGAGAGGTTGATCGGAAAAGCCTCAAGTGCCAGCTCTTGAAGAGGGACCCGTGTGGGCTCTGAGAGCCAGGTGTCCGGGAAGGTGCCCGAGGGGAGCTGCCGTGCATGGGGGGTCCTTACCCAATGATGTCCACCAGGGCGGTCAGGAAGGGCTTCACCTCGTAGTTGAGGCCGTGCTTGGCACACAGTGCCTTGACCAGCGGGGCCACCCTGCGGTAGTTGTGCCTCGGCATCGTGGGGAAGAGGCTGGTGGGGAGAGCGTGGGTTGGCACCTGAAGTGGGGGGTGCCAGAGGGAGCCCCCTTCCCCACCCAACCCCTCCCAGGCCCCCAGGGAGTCCAGGGCTTATGTCTTGGTCTCCCCAGGGAAAGACTGGACACAGGGGCCCCTGGCCAGCCCCCCCAGGCTCAGGACTCACTCCCACCCCCGTGGGGCCTCCAGGGCCGCACTCACTGGTGCTCGATCTGGAAGTTGAGGTGGCCGCTGAACCAGTCAATGAAGAGCGAGGGCTCCACGTTGCAGGTGGCCGCCAGCTGCCAGAAACAGGTGGGGCACCGCTGAGAGGTGGGCACAGGGCCCTGCCCTGGGAGCCCCACCAGGGGCTAGCGGGGCCCCGGCCAGGTCACACCCCTGCAGCCCACCTGAGAGCTGGCCCAGTCCCGGTGCTTCTCGTGGCCAATCTCCTTGGGGATGTGGTTCATCTGCGTGATCCACACGAACCAGTGGCTCTCCAGGACCCTGAGAGGAGAGGCTCAGGCACTGCCCGTGTCTAGCTCACCGCTTAGATCAGGCCTGGGCCTCAGCATCCTCATCTGTGCCCCGGGACTGCTGTAACCCCTCCCCCACTGGTGTCTGAGGAAGCTGAGCGAAGCAGGGGACATGGCTCGGCGGAGCCCGGAGCAGCCCAGCGCACAAGGATGGCTGTCCATGGGGCCGCTTGTAAGCCGGGCCACGGCCTCCAGACCCGCTGCCCCTGGGACCCCGCCCCTCGTGCTTCTCAGCCACCCCAGGCAGGAAGCCCCGCTGTCCCCATACTGCAGATGGGGACGTGGAGGCTCTGAGCATGGAGGGCTGTGGCCAAGGTCCCCTGCCGCCTGCGTGTGGTCTCTCCAACTCCCGGCCCTTCCGAGTCTGGTCATACCTGACAGCAACGAAGAGGAGCAGAGCCCCAGGGAGGCCGTAGAAGGGGGCGTAGCACAGGAAGAAGCGGGAGTAGAAGCTGGCGGCCCACAGCAGGTCCTGCAGAAGAGGGGAGAGGAGCACAGAGGCCCTGAGGCAGTCGGGAGTGGGAGCTGGGGTCACCCACCCCTTCTTGCTGGCTGTGCCTCAGCAAGGTTTTCCTAGCAAGGTAGAGGGTCAGGGTCCTGGCCCTGCCAGCCTTGTGGGGCTAACTCTGGAGGAGAAGGTGTCATGGAGGGACCCCTCCCTGGGAGACACAGAACTGGCAGAGTCGGCCCAGGGGGTCCCCGCTTCCAGGTAGGGCACCCTGACCCGGACAGACCCCCAGCACGTCCTGTGCACACTTGCACGTGCACACCTCGTGCCCCCCCTCCTCCCACCACCACCAGCTTCCCTGGGAGACCCGCGCCGAGTCCCCCCCACGCCCCTACCACCCCCGCTTACCGTCCACTGCATGCACACCAGCATGTAGGCCAGATTTTCCACCTCGAAGTTCACCAGGGTGAGCAGCGGTGGGCCGACTGCAAGAGGGAACAGCGGGGTCAGGAGGAACAGGGCTGGGCTGCCAAGCAGGAGAGGCCGAGGGAGTGGGGGAGCGAGGCGCTGTTACCCCGGGAACGCCCGTGCTACCGGGTGCCGGTCCCCTCCAGGTACCCAACCCCATGTCACCCACGAGTCTTCTGCAGGCCAGGGCCAGGTTCCCAGCCTCAAGCAGGCCTCCCCACCGACTGCCCCGTGCTCTAGGGCTCCGGAGCCCCGTGCTGCGAGTGCAGGAAGGAACTCTGAATGCCCAGGCCGAGGCTGCAGCTGGCGAGGGGAGAGTCAGCCCTGGCTGCAGGTGGTGGTGGTGGGGGGGAATGGTTGAGGGGATGGGGGGGTTGGGGGGAGAGAGAGAACTGGGCAGGAGAGGCCAGCAGGGGCCGTAGGAGGGAGGCTTTAACAAGTGGGCCCCCGCCCTGGGAGGCAGCGGAAGCTGTCGAGAGGGTCGGCAGGCCCGGCCCCGCTGTGCCCCCATCTCAGGGCCAATGCACGTCCACTCACTCAGGAAGAAGTACAGGTGCTGGCGATGGTAGGGCAGGTACCGGCGCTTCTTTTTGCCGTACTGCGGAGACAGCACAGGCTGGAGGCTGGCTGGGGCCAAGGCAGCCCTAGGTTCCAGCCATTGGGCCCATCCCCCCTCCCCGGAGGGCTGGCAAGTGGGGAAGGGGGGCCCCTTGAGCAGTGGCTCAGCCTGGATTTGTTGGGGAGCTTGGTCAGGGGCCAGGCCTGGGCCACAACAAGGGACTCAGTGGCCACAGTCCCTCCTCCCAACTCCCACCACCAAGCCGCAGGGCCAGCGGGGTGAGTCCATGTTCTCCCCACGCACCTCAACGGACGACTCCCCCAGGAGGAAGACGGGCGCCACGGTGACATCTGGGTCTTTGTGGAAGATGTTGGGCTTGGCATGGTGCTGGAAGTGGCGGAAGTTCCACCAGTGGGCCGAGAAGCCCTGTAGGGGATGAGGGAGCGCTCAGGGCCGGGGCGAGGCCGGGTGCACCCCCCGCCCCCGCCTGCACACTCGGGCTGCCAGGGAGACACCCCCAGCTCTGCGCGTGGCTCCCCGCCGCCTGCCCCCCCACCCTCACCTTCAGCTGCCCCATCACAAACTGCTGGGCCACGTGGTTCCACTGGGACTTCCTGAAGACCGACGTGTGGCCCAGGTCATGCTGCAGACACCAGCACTGAGCCTGGGGACCGAGGCGGGGTCAGGAGCCGGTGACCCAGGACCGGACAGCCCAGGGTTCCCTCCCAGCTCCCAGGGCACCCCCACAGTTATTGCTGCATTTTAAGACCCAGTGGGCCATCTTCCTCTGTTTGACAGATGAGGACAGCTGAGCGTCAGGAGGCCTGGGGACTTGGAAGTCTCTCACCGAGCTTGTTTAACACGCAGCTTGACCTACAGATACACGCCTCTTGGGGACTCTGCGGCTCATTCATTCATGTATTCACTCAGCAAATACATCCAGAGTGCCCTCGGGTGCCAGGCCCTGTATCTACTAGATAGCTTGGGCCGCGGCAAGACAGCGCTGGAGTCACCTGGGAGGTGGCCAGGACAAGGGCGGCAAGGGTGCTGGGCACCCAGCCCGGGCCGAAGAGGTAGACGAGAAGCCAAGCGAGCACCTCCATGGCCAGGATGTGGCCCAGCAGGAGAGCGAAGAAGGCGGGCTTGGCCTCAAACAGCTCCATGTCCTCGGCCGCCTGGCGTAGGGCGCGGAAGTCCTCCACCAGCTGGGCCTGCCACGGTGGGAGGGCTGGTGGGCTACAGCAGCGAGGCCCCAGTGATCTCCGGGAGTCCCCCCACAGCGACCCATGCCCCAGCCAGTCCCGGGACCAGGCCCATGGGGTGCAGCCGAAGGAACGGAGGGGAGAGCTCCAGCCCGGGGTCTGAGCTGGGGAGGCAGCTGGTGGCAAGGGCTGGCCCCACAAAAGGTGTGGGGCACATGAGAAGCAGAGAAAGCCAGAGCAGGGAAGACCCTTAAAGCCCAGTGCATCCAAACCCTCGGTGTAGATGGGGATACTGGGCCCAGAGCAGGAAACACAGCAGATGCTGCAGCCCGGCCAGCCCCCCAACCCTGGGCTCCTGCAGGTGTCCTTCTGCCTCCACCGCCAGCTACCTGCCCAGGAAGGGATGGCCGACCCAGCCTTGGCCCCCGGGGGCCCCTGGGAGGAATGTGGACGGAGCTGCTACTGGCGATGCCCCCACCCCCACCCCCACATTGGCAGCTTGGTCTCCACCAGGGCCCCGCTCACGTCCTGGGGTCCATCCTGGCTGGGCTCCTCTGGGGCCAGCTCTCCAATCAACAGGGGCTGCAGGAACTTGCGCACAAAATTGAGGTCCTGGTGGAAGGCGCGGAAGGCATCCTGAAGGAGAGCCAACAGTCAGGGGGACAGCCAGCCCGCTGCAGCGGTCCCCAGAGGCAGCATGGGTGGGAGAGCCTGGGATGGAGAGGCAGCTGGTGGATCTGCGGTCACATAAACAGGGCCACATGGGTCAGCCTTGCCCACTGGCCTGGCCGAGTCCTCCCCAGGACCTGGGTGTCCCGCTGGAAGCCAGGCTGCAGCTACTTTCCCCAGCACTGGTGGGGGGGGGGGGGCTCGCCAAAAATCAGGCAAGGGCCACACAGACTGAGTTCTTAGGTTGGCAAGGAAGAGACTCAAATGGTTAAGCTCATTTGATTTTAAAAGCAGGAGGAGAAAATATCATTTTTTTTTAAAAAAAGCAAATTAAATAAACATCACATACTCCCATGGCTCTCTGAAACCGCTGGGGATGGGAATGGGGCGGGGCACACTATAACAGGGGTTAGAGGCCAGAACAGCAAAGCGCTAGGGACTGGGACCAGTGGGGAAGCTGGCCCAGGGGCTTCTGAAACGTTGAGCAAACCGGCCTGTACAACTGGGCTCCCTTAGTCTTGCCAATCGAGTCCTGGTGCAACGGGCTTGTCCTCGCTCTCAGCTCTTCACTGGATTTTCACCCTTGAACTCGCAGAGGCTATCTCTGAAGGAACTAGCCCTCACCGGCTTGCCCTGACCAGCTAGAACAAGCAGGGATGGGGGTGAGGGGCTGTCCCCGCGGGGCCTGGGACAGGGCCCTGCTGGCTGCCGAAGGAAACAGCTCTCAAGAACACTGAGAACGGGGCCTCCCATTGTTCTCCTGCTAACAAGCCTTCCAGCTTCTGGGGGACGTTCAGACGGAAGGCTGGGCCCCTCTACTTGCTACTGGACATCCCGCACGGTCCTGCGGGGAGGAAACCCTTCAGGCCCCTCCAGCTCCCACTTAGAAGCCACACCTCCAGGATCCACCCCAGGGTCCCTTTTCCTGTCCAATGCTTGCTTGCTGGCCCGGGGCAACCTAGAGACCTCTGGGGGCTGGGGGTGGGGCCCAGGAGGGTCCAGCTTCTGGAATAACCTAGGTCCTGGGGAATATGACTTGGAACCCTTCCCTGAGCTCCTAAGCAGGGAGAGAGCTGTATCATGTAGACCTCTCCGCTCTCCGAGTTGATCTTGACTTTGGAGGGAGGAGGTGGAGAGGAGACTGGCCCCACCGGAAGCTGCCTGGCCCCGGGGCCTCCTGGGGAGCTGCGAGGGTAGACAGCTCTGGGGCTCAGCTGACCCCACCCACTGTGACCTTGAGCAAGTCTACCCTCCTGCGGGGACCAGGCAAAAAAGGGCAAGACTCCAGACTCCAGCGCCTTTCAGGCATGAAGCGCCCTCACCCGGCCGAGCCACCATGGCCAGCGTCCACCTCCACCACCTTCTCATCTCTGCCCCCATGAAACGCGGACTCTCCCCGCCCCCCAGACCCTGGCAGTCACCACTCTGCGGTCTATGAATTTGACTACTCGCGGGACCTCTAATAAGAAGGATCAAACATATTTATCTGTCCTCTTGTGGCTGACCTGCCACTCAGCATCAGGCCCTCAAGCTTCATCCCTGTTGGAGCAGGTGGCAGAATCCCCTTCCTTTCCGACGCTGATGAGCACCGACTCTGAGCCCCTCTTGCTTCCTCTGAAACTCCCCCGGCTGCACGTGGCTGCAGCCCCAGGATTTCTTCATTTCTCTTTCAGCCCCTTCTTCTCCCCCATCCTGTGTTCTGGGGTCACCCTGGTGCCCACCAGACCCCCAGATCTCCTGAGGAGCCATAGGAGCTCCCTCCTGACGCTGTCCCTGGGTCCCGATTCACCCAGGCCAGGCTTGGGGATGCGCTGGGGGCAAGGGCCACCAGAGGGACTTCCAGCCTGATCTATCCCCTGGCATGACAGGGGCTGGTTAGGCCCCAAAGGGCCGGTGAGAAAATCCAGCAGCCCACAGACAAGGGTCTGGCTGATGGGGGACAGAAGGGGCAGGGTGGTGGTTGGTCCGTGGGAAGCAGGTCAGCACCACTGAGCCTGTCTTTTTTTTTTTTTTTTTTTTTTAAGATTTTATTTATTTATTTGAGATGGGGTGAGGAAAAAGAATCTGAAGCCAACGCCACATAGTGTGGAGCGCGATGCAGGGCTCGATCCCACAAATACCAGATCACAACCTGAGCTGAAACCAAGAGTCGGACACCCAACAGACTGAGCCGCCCAGGTGCCCCGAACTGTTCTTGTGCTCAGTCCCAACAAGGTGGGTCGCTGGCCTTGGGCCAAAGCCTGATGCACCAGCAGACAGCTTTTGCTGGAACCCATGCGGGGGGCCATGTGAGCAGACCCTCCCTGGGCCACTGCTTAAGGACCCAGGGGCTGGGCAGAAGACTCAGAGAGGTCAAGCCACTCACACAGCTCCATCTGATGGAGATTGGATTCTGATTGGATCAGAATGCAAAACTGTGCTTGGGGCCACTCAACAGTAGCCCCAGGGTGGCCACTCCTGGGTGGGGCTGGGGGGAGGCAGTGGATCTTGGGGGGGGGGCAGTGAGGTGGAAAGTGGCTCTCACCACTAAGCTGGCCACCATCCCACAGAGCCAAGGACCTGGCTGCTTGGAGGCTGGACTGTGAGGCACAGGAGGGGGGGTCCTGGCGCTTCTTGGGCTGTATTGCCTGAGTTTCAGGGCACTGTGGGGGGCCCCACCCTCCTCCACCCCTGTGCCCTGGGAAACATCCTATGATCCTCCCCCACTGGCAGAGCAGGCGCTGGATAGCAGGTGTGAGTAAGTGGACAAGAGTCCACAAGGCAGGGATAAGAACCATTTTACTGGAACAGAGGCTTGGAGTGGTAGGGACCCCCGCCCAGGCCAGAGTCCATCACAGCCCAGTGGGGATTCCAACCCAAAAAGATCTGTGATATCCATGCTCTCTGAGCTCCTGCCCTGCCCCCACAGCTCCTCGTGAGCCCCCAGTAGCAGTCGGCCAACGGGTGGGAGTGGGGGGTTCCGTGCCAGGCTGCTGGGGACCAGCCATCATGAACTGAGCTGTGAAGCCACAAACAAGATCGCACACCTCCCCCCCATTTTGCATTTCCTCAACAGTACAGCAGAAACCACCAGTGCCCATCTCATGGGGCTGCCGGGAGGACGGATCTGGGCAGGTAGAAGTGCACTGAGAAGGGCCTGGCATCCAGCTCCGGCCGAGTCCTGCACTGGCCCGATGTGCCCTTCTCCTGAGCCCACTGGAATTTAGTGCCTCCCAGGGCGGGCCTGTGGGAGTGAGGCAGGGGAGTGGTGTGCACCCCAACATTCAAATCCTAGCCAGCCTGAAGCTGGACACATAGTGGGGACAGGCAAGCATTTCTGGTCACTCCCCAAAGATTTGGGAATGTTCCAGATCAGGAAGGGAATGGAGCGGGGCTGCTGGGGGCTCAAGTGGTCTGAGTCTGTCCATGCAGCCTCCTTAAGCCTCTGTTGAATTGTGACAATGGTGGGTAGGGGGGTAAGCCTGACGGGATACCCGAGGAATCCTTCCGTCCCTCCTCTCCCTGTGGGAAGATAAAGGAAGCCCTCAGGCCCAGCCTGTGTGCTCCTTCCCATGCCCCCCCACCTGCCTCATCGGGGTCAGTGGGGAAGTAGTACCAGGGTCCCCGTTTTATAGACGAGGACACATAGAGACAGAGGCCAAAGGGCACACAGCTCGTGCAACCCCCACCCATGCAGGCCAGCCTGACACAAGGACCAACCCTCCCAGAGAGCCACTCCTGGTGCCCCCAGTGACTAGCCGGCACCCAGGTTAGGGCTCCGCCCAGCACCCCAAAGGGGCCAGGCCCTCTGACATGTGGTGCTTTCTCAGCCACACACACCCCCCCCC
>NC_081557.1:9233521-9424072 GCF_022355385.1 Mustela nigripes | reverse complement strand
GGGAGCTCTGGCTCTCCCTAGCCGCTTCATGGGAAAGCACTACGCTTGCATGCCCTCAGGAAGAAATGCACGGAGGGCCACCAGGCGGGTGGGGCCACCAGCGTCCCTCCATAGGCACTGTGTTCCTGCCCAGCATGCCCCCAGGGCAGGAGCCAGGCACTGCAACTAGCGTGGGAAGGAGCCTGAGTGGGTGGGGACCCTGCAGAAACCAAGGCAGTGCCCAGGGAGGTCACCCTTCATGCGGAGTCCCCGCAGGCGGCCAGCGTGCTGGGTGGAAGCAGTGTGGGCTCTGGAGCCAGGTCCTCTGCGTTCCTGCCCGGCCCCCTCTAAACCCACCCCTCAGAGCCTCCCCTCTGCCCACCTCCTCCCAGCTCCAACCCAGACACAAGCCCCACTCTCCAAGCCCAAGGACTCAGGCCCTGCTCTTTGAGGGTTGCAAAAAGGTCCCTGCACGTCACCCACATCCAGCCTGTCTCCTCATCTGTGAAATGGGTCAACACGCATACGTGCCTTGGATGGGTTGTTGTCCGAACACCCCTAAAGCTAACTCCTATACCACCCACCCACCCCATTCTGGTGCTCCTGGGCCCCCAGCAGCTCCTGCCTTCTGCCCTGGCCATGCCTGCCCTTCTGAGCCCAGGTGACTGGGACCTCAGCTGGGAGAAGGTAGGTCCCCACTATCTCTTCCCTTAGCCTGCTGCCCTTCTCCTGGAGGGCTCTGCCTTCCCATCCCCATTAGGGATCCTTCTAAATGTACCTTATATTGCCCTGGCTTCCCCACTCTGGCCTCCAAGATCCCCTTAGAATAAAGCAAAGTTCTGCTTTCAGGGACCCAGACGCCCAGTGGGAGCCCACTCCCACCACCTCTGGACCTCACTGCCTGCCCTCTCCCCTCTGCTCCACTCCAGCCCCGCTGGCTTCCTTGCTTATTTCCTTGAGCACCTTCCCACTTCTGAGCCTCTGCTCTAGCTCGACCCTCTGCCAAGGAACTTTATCCTTGCGATGTTTCATTCGTGGCTGTATTTTTAGAGGTTGGAGCACAGTTTGGTGGCTGCGATATGCTCACTGAGGATCTGCGGGTGGGTTTAATGAGTCAGTAAGTGAAGAATGAATGAATGGAAAAAAACCAGTTAAGTCACAGGGCAGCATGTGGTTAAGAGGATGGGCTACGGATTCACATCTCAGACCCTGCCACTGAATATCACGTCACTTTCTCTTTTTGAACCTCAGCTTTCCCATCTGTAAAGTGGGAAAAATCACAAAGAGTACCTGCCTCACATGGGAATCCTGAGGGTTAGAAGAGTCAAATGCTGAACTTGGAGCCCAGCACACAGTAGGTACTCGGTGCCCAGCCCTGGTATGCTTCTGACCAGCAGCAGCCGGGTCTTGCCCCTCTGTGGCTGGCTCCACTAGTCTCAAGCTGCCTCTGACTCTTAGGCAAACCTGGCTCGGGGCCCAGATCACTCTCCCCAGGGTACCCAGCTTTGTATCCCAGGATGGCCACAGGCTGACTTCATGGCACAGGAACTCTGGGAATTTCCTGGCAGGAAGGCTTCTGCTGCCTGGACATGAGAACAGCTGATGGGACGGCTGGGGCTACGGAGAGGTGGCCAGGGGAGCACAGCCCTAGCAGGACAGCTATGCCACCCCTACCTGTGCTCCAGGGCCTGGAATGGGGTGCCCAGGGCCTGGACTTGACCACACACAGCACTGGGCTGCTCACATCTGTTATCTGTGCTGTAGGCCCCGCAGAGACCAAGGTTGGGGTCCCCCCCAGGCACCTCAGAACCTCTTTGGTCCAAACAGCCCAGGTTATTTCTGGCAACTCCGGCCTGGTGTTTGGAGCCCTGAGAAAGCTAAGATGGGCCTCAATGCAACTCCTTCCTGGTGCAGGCATGGACAGAGCCAGACAAGGCCGAGTGGCCCAGGGGCGGCTATGCCACGGCTAGTCCCCTGCCCTATGTGGTCTGCAGGGCGCACTCGCACTTACTGGCCACACGTACCGACCAGGAGCGACTACATGGCAGCCCTAGGGCCACAAAGTTGAGAAGGCACAGTCCTGCCCGCAGCCGGCTCACTGGCTGGCCCAGCTCTCCCCACTTTACAGATGAAGAAACTGAGGCTCAGAGGAGTAACACCTGGTTCAAGGTCAATCTGAGTCTCCGATGGGAGATCGCTTTTTGGAAATGGGAAATGGAAATTACTGGCGATTGAACCAACGCGAAAACTGTCTGATGGAGGTCTTGGGTGGAGGGCTAACTGTCTGATGGGGTTCCCATGAGGGAGGCCCCCAGCACAGGCCCGGGCACCAAGCAGGAACAAGTAATTCAGAAATGCTCTGTGTCACCCTTCCTCTCAGCTGCCTCCATCCTGCTCCAAGGTTGGGGTGGCCTTGAGGGGGGGCCAGCACCCTGGCATTTCATCCCCACCCTCTCCCCTGGCAGAAACACACACGCATAAGACCACGCACACAAACGCGTACAGTGCTCACACGCATACAGGCCCGTGCGTGGTCACACGCTTGTCGGCCCCCAGTCAGTTTCAATGCCGTGGCCACCACCTGGCCCACGGACAAGGCTTTCTGTCACATTCTCAACTTCCAGGAGGCTTCTGACTTTAAACCCTCAGGTTCCTGGGGTGGATGTAGCGAAGAGAGACCTTCTCCCTTACAGAGTCCATGGGGATTGTCCAAACCAGCAGCCCTGGTAAACAGGGACACTGACCTCCTGGGACAGAACAGTTTCTTCTGCCGCTTAAGAGTTCTGCCAGTTAGGGATTCATCTCCTGATATCTGGAAGATTCCTGGTACCCTGAGTGGCCAGCCAAGAATTTTAGATGGTCAAGACAGAGCATAACATGGCCTCGACTCCTCGTCTTAGGATGGGGCCTGCTGGATTCCAGAAAGGGGCTGGTGAGAAAGGGGGCTCCCCACAACAGGCTGTTCTACCACTGGACTCTGGCCAGGCAGTCCGAGTGGACCGGGCCACATCCCTCCTTGGCAAGACATGTCTAGACATGGGCTGGGAAGGGGAAGTCAGGGTCCCCCAGGACCAGCCTATTCCTGGGATGATCGTGCTTCCCAAGGAGGCCCACCCAGCCTGGCTGGCAAAGTTCTCCCACGTGCAGCTGCCAGCCCAGGAGAGGTGAGTCACTGCCCCTCAGAGCAGTTTACAGCGGTTCTCAGGAAAGCCACAGACCTCTGGGCCCTGCCCAGGCTTTGCTGCCCAGCCCCCAGCCTCTGATGGCACATCCTTGCAGTCCGGGAGGGGGGGGGAGGGGACCCACCCTACTCCTGGCACTCAGCAAAAGGAACCTGGCCTGGGGGACCCAGATCCCAGAGGAGAAGCTCAGGGCCCAGGGAGGGCTCCTTGACCATGACACACCCACCTCTGAGAGCCCCTCACTCCTGCACATACCCGCTGCACCCAGCCCAGCCCTGTTCCATGGCCCCGTGTGCAGGTCCTCCATGCGGGGGACGTGGCCTTCTTACTCCACATCGGGCCCTGGCTTGTCCATCCCAATTCTGGGTCCCAGAACGGGAGATCAAAGGTCAGCGAAGAGCAGAAAGGATGCCAGACCCCGCAAGTGGAGAGGGTCCCAGTGCCCACCACCAGGCCCCAGCGAGCGGCAGGCTCCACCCGGCCAGCGGTGGGCTTCCTTACCGTGGCGTCCTCAGCACCGTGGTGGCCAATGAGGCGGCTGCCCCCGGGGTGCCGCTGTGCCCAGCGGCTGATGTCGTAGACGCGACGCTCGATGACCAGCCACTTGTCGCCCGGCAGGTTGTGCTGGCGGATCTGCTCCCAGCGGAAGGTGGGCAGCGGCGCCCCCGGAGGCGCGGGCCCCTCGCCGGGCTCCCCGACGCCGCCCATGGCTGCGTGCGAACGCCCTCGGGCCCCCCGGTACCTTGGCGACGTCTGCCGGAGACCCCGAGGGGAGCGCGTCGCGGCCCCGGGGGCGTCCTCCGCCGCCACCGGCTCCTCCGCGGCCCCGCCCTGCCGCTGCGGCCGCCGTACGAGCGTGCGCCTGCCCGGCTCCCGGCGCAGGGAACTTTTCCCTCCCTTATAACCGCGCTGACAGCGCCCGCCTCGCCTCCTCCCCTCGCCCGGCCCCGCCGGCCCACCCCGAACCCGCTCCAATCCCCGCGCGGCGCCTCGGCCTCCATTGGCTGCGCCGCGCTCCGGGCCGGCGAGGGCGGTGTCCAGGCGGGCCCACCCCGGCCGCGGGGGCCGTGGCCACCACGCCCGGCGCTGCCCCGGGGCGCCGTCCGCGGCGGGCTCCCGGCTCCCGGCGGGCGGGGCGGGGTGCACTGGAGAGGGACCGGGACTTTATACACCCTTGACCTGTGCGGCTGTGCCCTCGGGGCCCAGGTCTGTGCCGGCGGGGCTTGGAGCCACAGTCTGCGCACACGGGGCTTCCAGCCACGCGTCCCGGAACGTTCAGTCCCGAGCGCTCGGAGGTGGGAACGCCGCCTCGGGGTGACTGTAAACAGCTCTCAAACGATCGGCCCCCCAGCTCTGCGCAGCGAGGCCGCCGTCGGGGCTGAGCGACCGGCTGCACCAACCCGCCCGGCGCGGGGCCGTCTGCGGGGGGCCGTGGTCTTTCTGAGGCTGGGTCTGCAGGGTGGGGATGTGGAAGGGGAGCAGGGGCACCCGAATCCGTAGTGGGCAGCTGTCGTCCTCTGGCTGCCCTGGCGGGTGGCTTGCCTGGTACAGCACCCTCCCCCACTTTTACCTAAATAAATTCAAGTCCTTTTGAGAGTGTAAGGTGCTCCCCAAACTACTTTTTATGTGTTTTTGAGATAAAGACACCTGTTCCTAGAAGCGAAGCGTCCCCAAATGATGTGGAGTGCAGTCAGGCCAAGGTTCTGCAGCGGGGCATCAGGTGAGCCCAGCAGCATCGCAGGGGAGCCTAAGGCAGGAGCGCTGCCCTCACCCCCAGGGTGGGATTCAGCTGGGCTGGTTTGGGGGCGGAGAACTGTGCTTGGAACAGGTTCGCAGGGGAGATTGCCGCTAGGCTGGTTCTGGGAATGCACTCGGAGAACACTAAGTATGTTTCTCTGATGTGCTAACCTTTTATCTTGGTTTAACAATTTGTAGGAAATCATTAAAGCCAGTGTTTGTGGGGCAAGAGGGCTGGGGTGCCAAGAAAGGTTGAAGTGGCCTCTGGATTCCCTTGGTACCAAGAGACTTTATTTGGTTGCCAGGACAACCGGTAAGGCCTTGCTGTCACCATGGCCCTGGGCTGCCTGATCACTGAGGTGCCCTTGAACCCCCTCCCTGAGCATGTTGTGTGTGGCTGGTGGCTGAGGTGGGCGGTGACTGCAGATACCCCAGCTGCCACCATGTCCGCAGGTGAGCACAAAGATAGAGAGGGTAGGCTCTTACCAGAACTGAACCTCCTGCCCCAATCTCCAGCCCCTGCACAATGGGCGTGGCCCCCACCCCAGCTTCAGCAGCCCTCACTGTTCAGATGCTCACCCCAGCCACCTTCCCTGGGCCCCGACCTGGTTCTCAACCACGTGCAAGGCGGCTGAAGGAGTGGAGTGGGTCGGAACCTCCACCTGCCCCAGCTGATGAAGGCCTGCAAAGGGCCCCCCAGGAGGTAAAGCAAGGACAGGGCTTGGGGCCACAGAGCCATGCCTCCAGGCACTCAACCCTGGCAAGGAGACAGCGATGGCTGAGTTCTCCAGCCGTCTGTTGTTATGTTCCTGTAAGGCCTGAACTGTGTGTCTCTTTCTTGGAGTGAAACCAACAGCTGCCCACACGATTTCTCTGCAGGCCTCGGGGCCTTCCATAGGTGGCTTTACCCTTCCAGGCTTCAACCCAATGGACCTTGCAACTCTCCTAAAATCAGGGGCCCTGGGAGAACCTGAGACTCTATTATCCCCCTCCCCGCCTCCTCCCTGTCAGGGCACTGGGACCACTTGGAAAGGGAGAGGCTCCACTTGACATTCCTGAACTGCCATTGGGTCCCCGCCAGGCTTCAGCCTTAGGCAAGGGGAGGGGAGAGCTAACCGAAAGGCAGGAGAGGGTGGTCTGGGCAGCTGGAGCATTTTGCGGGGAGGGTGCCTGCTTGGGGTTGAGCCCCTCCAACCCGCAACTGGCCCCTGGCCCAGAGCTTCTCCCAGGACTGTGAGCTGACACGCAGGCCTCTCGTGGGACCCACTCAAGTCTCCACCCCCCGTGGAACCACTAGCCAAGGTCGTGGAGCCAAGTGATGCTTGTGCAGGCCAGCGAGGTTCAGGCAAGAGGCAGAGGTGCAGCAAGAAATAGCCCAGTTTGGGGAAGCTTGAGGGGAAAGTTCTGGGCCTACCAGAAAGAGCAGCCCTAAAGCCCAAGCCTGGGTTCTGCAAGTTTTATAACTTGACTTTGAGTGAAAGCTCACCACATGATGGGCTTGGTTAGTAGGCCCTGGACACAGCTCTTCACCGTGTGAAGGGGCCCGGGGCACAGAATGACATTAGAGCGGTGGCCTGACCAGCCACGACAGTCCCTTCCCAGAGGCATCACTGCGGCGCGTGGCGGGCCTCCCCGAAGTGCCCCTTGGTACAAGGCAGCTGCTCGGAAGTGCCCAAGAAGCAAATGAAAGGATGCTCGAGGGCATTAGGCATCGGAAAAATGCACCTCGAAACCACGGTGAGCGATCACCCCACAGCCATTAGGATGGCCGTGATCCAGAAACACCCACGTGACACATGTGGGCGAGGATGTGGTGAAACCGGAACCAGAGTGCGCTGCTAGCAGGACCATAAGATGGCACACCCTCCACGGAAGACGGTCTGGAGTTTTCCTCAGAAAACTGAAGACAAATCGGTGGCCTGTCACCCGGCAAACCCACCTCTCAGTGAATATCCGAAGGGACTGAGAGCAGGGCCTCGAAGAAATCACCGCACTCCCGTGTCCGTCGTGGCATGGTCCACGCTAGGCCACAGGTGGAAGCGGTGCACGTGTCCAACAGAGGATGGGTGGTGGGTAAAGAAAGCATGGCTCATACAGACCATGGCAGGAAGTTCAGATGCTAAATTGTGCTTTTTACCCCAATAAGATAAATGAAAAAGGAGTGGGGGAGAGGCTGCAAAGGGCATGTGGTCTAATCTTCCCAACTCACAGAGGGGCAAACTGAGGCCCCGACAGGAGCCTAGCTGTTGCCCAGGTACCCAGTCCCAGCAACATCCCATCAGGATGCACTTTGCAGATGGGAAAATACGACATGGCAGGGCACAGAGGAAAGCCCCCTCGAGGGCTTGGGCTCGTGGCCGTGGTTGTTGCCCGCCTTTAAGAGGTGACCCCATATGCTGGCAGCACTTAGTTTTCTAGAAAATTCACGTAAGAGGACCAACCCCTGTCCTGCTGATGTCAGTTAACCCTGCTCTCCCAACTCCGAGAACCAAAGCCCTGAGCCCCTCCCTCCAGAGAGCCCCCCCAGTCCGCTACCCCCAGAAGCCTGAAGAATGGCGGTGAGGGCAGATGTAAGTGGGTAAAAACGTGGGGAACAGACGTGAGGAAAATCCAGCTCGGCCTCTGCCTGAGACTCGGTTTCTACATCTCTGAGAAACAGGGAGGGGCCTAATCCTATGTCAGGCCCAAGGCCGGTGTTCAGCGGAAGGGGTCCTGGATCTGAGCTCTGGAGCTGGGATCCTGCATTCCCATGCTAGCCCACGTGACCTCTCAGTGCCTCAGGGCATAGAGCTGCTCAATGGAGAAACAGAATGGCTCTGAGGTTGCATTGGTTCGCTTCAAGGGCAAGGCTTGTTTAAAGGCCCCAGGGCCAATGGTGGTGCACAGATATCAGTCACCATTGGGAGGTCCTGAAGCCAGATCTTGAGTCCCTGGGTCCTGGACAAGCACCTCACCCGAGTATCTCCGTATCTCCGCTGTTGTGTGCCCACCACAGCCCCACGGGCCTGACGAGCAATCCTTTCCCGGGGGCAGGGCGAACAAGTCTGGGCTGTGGGACGCTCTGTCCTGGCTCCTGAAACATGGCCTGCTGTCTCCTTGGCCCTGGGGGTGGCTCATCCAGAGGCAGGGAAGATTCTTCGAGGCCCACGCCTTCATGCTCTTTCTCCCCCAGCTGACCCAGGACTGACAAAGGGAAGGGCAGAAAGAGGCAGGTACGTAGGAGAGGGTGTTGGGGTAACCTGTGTAATGTGGCCACACACGTCCTCCCCTGACCCCCCTCACTGATTTCTGTGCTCCACACAGCACCCGGGGGACGAGGGTGGACATCCGTCAGAGACCTGACCAGTGGGTATCTGAGAGGCGGGGGAGGGCGGGAATTCAAGTCACGGATGGGAGGGGGAGCGGGGAGGAGAGGCAGTGGGGGAAGAGAGGGGAAATCTGTGAGGCAGTAGACAAAAGCAAAAAGGCTACTGGCTGGAGAGAGGGATAGGGTTGGGTGGCCTTGACAGAGGCCCGGCGGCTCACAGATAGCCTGAGGCCTCAGGCCAGTAGGGACCCCCTCACCAGCCCCAGGACACATTGACTCAGAAGTTGCTCTGCTCCCCTCCTCCCCGAGACCCCCACGGGCTTTGACCACAGCCCTACAGGTGGTGGTGGGGGATCTGGCATCACAAGATACCACCCCAGGTCCACCCCGGGACTCCTGGCCCTTGCTAAGAATCTGTCGGTGAGCAGGCCAGAGCCACCACATCTATCCCTGCCCGTGCCGCTGGCAGACATCGCCAGTAAATCCTGCCACCGTCCGGCACTCGCTAGGCAGCCTCCTGGTTTTGACTCTGAACTCCAACCTCCCGTTAGATGGACACAGGGAGACCAGCAGGGGATCTGCCCAAGGTGCCCCCAAGACAGCATGAGAGGCAGGCTCAGCACCGCTGCTCCCCCCTCAGCGGGCCCCTCCGCAGGGGAGAGGAAGCCAGGCTCGGCCCTGCTAACCCACATCCCTGAGGACCGCCAGAGAGGCCTCAAGGGGTGCTCCCCACAGCAATCCCTCCAGGATTTGGGCCTAATCCCAAGCACGAGGGCTGGCTGGGGAAGGATTTGGTTTCATTCCTTCAGCTGCCCAAGCCTTGGCCCGAACCCCAGGGCGCAGGAGTGAAGGCGCGTGGCTGCCCAGCCTCGACCAACAAAGCCTTCCTTTATTAAATAGAGATCGTGTTACATTCCATTCAAAGGAGGAAATCAGCTGTGGTGAGGGATGTGTCCAGGTTGGATCCCGGTCCCCAGTGGGCTTTGAGGGGTGAGGAAGGAGGCCTGGGTCCTGCCTACCCTATCCTGGTCCTGTGTGCAGGGCTTGGCGGCCGCGGCCCCCGTTGTCTAGATGGCCACCCACGGCCAAACAAGACACGGGTATCCTGAGGCCCTGCCTGAGTTTTACTTTGGGAGAAAAGTATCCTAATCCTTCCAGTGGTGGTGGGGGCAGGGCCTCCTGGAGCACGGGGCTCAGATGGGGGGAGGAGGGGGTCAAGTGCGAGGAGGAGGGACCCTGATCCATCTTAAGAACAGTTTGGGGACAGTTCTCAAGCAGATACAGGTTGGTGTGCAAGTCCCTGACAGCCCCTTGGGGCCCCACCACCCCCATAGATGCTGGAGGCAGAGGGCCCTCTGGGGCCAGTCCAGGGAGGCTGCTTGGGAATAGGTGAGGGGTGGCCACCAGGGGGTGCTGGTGGCCCAGAGCTTGGGACCAGAGGTGGGTTTGAGGGGGGGGGGGTGTTGGGCAGGAATACCCTGGAGGTCAGGCCACCCAGGTGGGTGTTAGGCCCCTTTCTGAGGATGTGGCAGCAACAAGGCACCTGCAAGCAGCAGCTCCCAGGCCTGCCCCAGGTATCCCCTCCCAAGGGCTGAGCCCAAGTATAGGTCCAAGCTCCTTGGTCTTTGGTGCTTTCTTGAAAGTCTCCTGGTATCTGTGAAGACAAGGGTCTGCTCACAAGGTCCTGTCTGTCCCAGGATGAAGGTCTGGGACCAGCTCAGCAAGGCGTCTACGGCCTGGCCATTCGTCCATCTGGTTCAGCTTCTGGCTCAGGGCCGGCTCCAGCACCCTGTCTTCCCGGGCAGGTGTTGGCTGCTGCTCAGAGCCCCCCTCTAGGCCCCGGACCATGCTCTAGGCCTCCTGGGGGAAGAAGCCAAGCTTGGCCAGCGACATCTCCTTCCGCAGCCTCGTGATCTCCCAAAACATCGGCTCGGCTGCAGGTGGACAGAAGATGGACAGCTCAGGGACAGGGTCCCCTCGAACAGATGGCCTGGCCCCTCTCCCCTGGCTTTGGGCAGGGCAGCTGGCCGGCACCCAGGGCTCCCCAGTCCCCCAGCAGAGATGACCTCAGTGGTGCCCTGACCTCTCTAAAGCTCCACATGGAAGCCTTGCACACTTGAGTGCTGCTGAACACACCCTACCCTGCCACGCTGGGGGCCACGGCCCGACACCGATGTGCACAAACACACCGCCACACATTTTCTGGGCTCCATACGCTTCCCAACCCTGTCTCCCCAGGGGCTCAGAGACCCTGAGTGGTCAGCAGAGCCACGGGGTCAGTCCAAGGTCCCCTCCAAGGCCTTGACGCCTGAACTGGGGAAGAGAGGCTCAGACTCCAAATGGGCAAGTCTGGTGAAGAAGCGGGACGCTAGGCCTTGCAGGACAGGGGCAGAGGGGACAACAGGTGGATGGAGGACCTGCCGGGCAGGCAAGGGTGAAGTGGGAGACAGCAGCTGGTGTCAAATGACTGAGGTGTACCCCCAGTGGGGAGGAGGAGATCTACAAGGGACAGCCACCCCATCGTGGAGGGCTTCCAATGCCAGGCCGGTAACAGGGAGCAGTCCCCTCGAGCCCCGGGGCCTGGGAGAAGTTTCTGGGTGGGAGAAGGCAGCGGGGCCGGGAAGAGGCTGGCAGAGTCCTCCTCTCTGTCCTCTGTCTGGGCCACAAAGCTCCTAGATCCACCCCCAACACCGCTGCAGCCGCACCCCCCGCCCCCCCCCCCCCCGCCGCCGCGGGCCAGCACCGCCGGCCACCAGGGGGCGCTCACCTTCCTGCCGCACCAGGCCTTGCTGGATATAGCGGATATAAGTGAAGAAGTTGCACACCGCGGTGATCTGGGGGCAGAAGCAGGGAGGTGTGACCCGCCAGCCTTCACAAAAGGGGTTCCCCCCCCCAAGCCAGGGCAGACCAGAGACCAGATCGGGAAACCCCACATCTCATCAAAGCCAGATAATGCTCTCTGAGCTGAACAGGGCTGGGATCTAAAATTTTACTACTGGGTGGCTCTGTCGGTTAAGCACCTGCCTTCAGCTCACTCATAGCCTCGGGGTCCCGGGATTGAGCCCCACATCTGGCTCCCTGCTCAGCAGGAGAGTCTGTTCTCCCCTTCCGTCTGCCCCTCCCCCCGCTGCTGTGCTCTCTTTCTCTCTCTTCCTCTTTCAAGTAAGTCAATCAAATCTTTTAAAAAATACATAAATAAAATTTAATTACAAACAGCGTTATTAGAACTCCTCCCAATAAAAAAAAAAAAAAAAAAACCAGCAGCAACTAACATTTCACCCAGCACAAGCATCCCGTGAGGCAGACATGCTTATCGTCCCCAGTTTACACACGGGGAAAACAGAGACTAAGAACTAAGCTACTGGACCACAATTACAGAGGCCACGAAGACGGTAAGTGGCTGAACTGGAAGGTGAAACCAGGAGGCCTGTGGAAGAATTCACGCTCATCCTGAGGGACCTGCCTGCTCCAGGGACTCAAGGACCTGGCTGCCAGGCCTTGGCCTGGTGCTCCTGATAATGCCAGGATAGATAGGGGGATCAGAAGCTGCTCACGGGGGCTGCCCTGCATCCCCAGGCCTGAAGCCCCTCGCCTGGCCTGAGGCCTGCTCCGTGCCAGGCCCTGTACTGGGTACCGCAGACCCTAAGTTGGCTCAGATGTGGGCCCTTCCACAAAGACTCTCCTACTGTAAGAAAGGGTGCTGCTGGTGCCCTTCTCCCCATGGCTGAGAGTGTCGGCCACTAAGAGCTCATGGGTGCCCCTATGTACCCCCTAAGCTGGCACACCACAGCCAATGACTGGTGTAAAAAAGGCCAGCTCCCTTGCCTCCAGGCAGAACTCCCTCTGGGCTGCAGAGGTCCCACGGATCAGGCTGCAGTCAGACTCCAGCCGAGGCCATGCCCTCTTCTGCTTCCTCAGGCCCACATTCTGCTTCCCTCACTCCTCCTAAGAATGGTGTAAAATCTTCATCTCAGGCTCAGCTTTTAGGGAACCCAACCGGAGACAGAAAGTGGCCAGCAGCTGTGGCCAAAACTGTACCTACTCAATGCCCAGGGTTCCAGGGGAGGGACGCCAAGTGTGTGGGGGCCCGGGGGTCCAGAGTTACAGGGAGGGGACCCTCAAACACACAGAAATACCTGCCAGGAGGACAAAGCATGTGCAGAAGCTTGGTGGCCCGGGCCAGTGTGAGAGAGGGCCGCCCCAGTCAGGGGACCAAGCCCATGTGGCTCAGGAGGGGCTATGAGGAGGTGGGGCAGAGATTGGTGCTGGAGAGGCCTGTGTGCCAGGCCACGGAGTTTCCCAGCAGCCAGTGGGCCCCCACCGCAGGCTGGTGAGTGAGGAGGGGCCGGGAGCAGTGGGGTTCTCTCCCCAGGGCCATGCTTCGGGGATGGAAAGCTCTTCTCCCTACGGATGCCATATGCCTTGGTCTCTTCGAGGCGGGGACTCCTTCCTAAGATTTCACACCGTTTCAAGCTCCCATCCAAGCTCTGCCCAAGGCAGAGACACACAGGCCTGGCAGAAACAAAGTTCTACAGTGTTTTTTTAGTTTTTACATCTACGGATATGGTTTTGCCAGGCACAGAATGGCTGGCGAGCCTCCTTCTATGGAGTCCTGATGGAGATCCAAAAAAAAGGCCCCTGGAAAGGGCTCTGTGCACAGAGATGCGGGGCGGAGGCTGCAGGGAAGGCGGACCGGGCTCAGAATGGGGAGGCCCCAGGTCTAGGTCATGCCCCTCCTTTCTACGGCACAGACTCCCATCAGCAAACGGAGCTCTGCTCGCTGCTGTGGGATGCACTTGGACCACACGCTGGGCACCCTGCGGAAGCTCGCTGGGCCCAGACAAGCTGCCCAGCAACGGGGCCATCTGCCCACTTCGATCCCTTTGAACAGCCTCTAATAGGTCAAGGACAGGAGACGGTTTTCTCCCTTTTCCCCCAGCTCGGTGAGGTCCCCTGACCCAGCCTGGGTCGCTCGGCAGGATTCCCAGAGGACTTGTGGCACCCTCCACTACAGGCAGGCTCGAGTAACAGAGAGACCTCAGCACCTTCTCAAAAGTCTAGGGCCAGAGCCTGAGCTGGGAGGTGGGAGCCTGGAATTTAAACCTGAATCCTAATGTCACTCCCATGATTAGGTTTCGGCAAGCAAAGAGGCACCGCAGTCCACCCTGCCCCCAGCCTGAGGGACTGGGTCCTGCCAACAGCCATGGGACCTCGGAAGAGGACCACTATTTCCAGAAAGGAGGCAGCCAGCCTATTCCTTGACTGCAGCCCCTGCGCCAGACACCCAGCTAAGCTGTGCTGACTCTTGCCCCAGGGAGACCATAATAATAAAAGGAGGTGGTTTTAAGCCACTAAGTTTATGGTAATTGGTTCTGTAGTAATGACAAACTAATTCACCAGTCTTGGCTGTGTGGCCTGAGTCGGTCTCCATACCTCTCTGAGCCCTGTGTCCTGCTCTGCAGATCAAGGTTGGGCTCCTAGGCCTGGGGCACTGAGTCCCAGCCCAGGGTGCCCCTAAAAAGCCCAAGACCCTCCCCCTGGATGACTCACCCTGGCCCGGGAGGATGGCGAGATGTAGTAGTGGCTCTCAGAGTCCCCAAGCCGGATTCGGTGGCGACAGGCACGAGCCAGCCCGCTCAGGGCACAGGTTCTAGGGGAAAGCAGAGGGGTCTGTGGGGGCTGGCGGGGGCTTGCCCACCCAGCTCACGCAGGGAGGATGGCAGGCAGAAGGATGCACCAAGGGAGGGAGAGGCAAGCGGACCTGGGGGGCGGGGCCTGGCATCCTCTCCCTGAACCCCAGCTTTCCCAGGAGCCAGGGAAGGAGGCAGCAGCCTCAGAAGTCCCTGGGAGAGACCTTTGACCTATGTTGGATCTCACCCCTGAACCCCTCACCTTGCCCCTAGGGGGCAGGAGAGCTCAATGCACCTCATGTAAGGTATACCAAAGCTCCACTCGCTGTAGCCCCTCAAAACACCCCCTACTTTACTGGGGCCCTCAGACTCAGTCCCGCCCTCCCCAACTAAACAGGAGTCCACTGTCTCCTCCACTTGGTCACCAGGTCCTCAAGCTAGGTCGTGCCAGCAGGGCTTTTGGCTTGAATCCCCTCAGCTCCTCCAACCAGCCCCTTGCCTCCCCTCTCCCCTTCTCCACCTTACAGCCAGGGTCTCCTCCAAAGCCCAGATCAAGCCCATCATCTTTCCCCACTCCTTTCCTACTGCCCAGGAAACCATTGGAGACTCTGGAGCAGAGGAAGGTCAAGTAGGCACTTGGGTTGCGGGACTTATCAGTGCCTTTGTTGCCTCCATGTTCACTGTGACTCTGATTGGACCCGATAGCCCTCTTTTTAGGAAACATCTATTGATGACTATGAAATGCTGGCCTAGTGAGTCAAAGCCTAAACTTCATCCAAGACCCTTTATACTCCGACCTCAAACACTCTGCAGTCTCAGCCCTATCTCCCTCCCCACCCCATTGCTCTGCTCATAAACTCAGTGATGTTTCTATTAACACCCTGGCTTCTCATATCTTCACTCCTTTTGTTCCCTCTGCCTGAAGGGCCCTTCCCTACTCGGCAAACTGCTGTTCGTCCTTCAAAACCTGACTCAAAGGTGCCCCTGTGTGACAAGGCTCGCCCCGTGGGGCTTCCCTGGCAGGTCGAACCCTGGGCTGCCGAGGGCAAGGGCTCCCTGCCTCTGCCCCCGCTCTACCCTGGCTATCTGGTTCTGCTGCGAGCCCTGCTCGATGGCAGCTGAGCCGCAGGAAGGACGCGGAGCCAAGGGCAGCCTGGTTATTTATCAGCACAAGGAGACTGAAGAGCTGACATCACTTACATGGCAGTTGGGGCCCAGAACCCACTGGGGGAGAGAGGGTGGGGGTGGGAGAGGGATGGTGGTCAGGCCAGCCAGGAAGAGGGAGACACCCGGGAGGGCCTGGAGGTGCAGGACAGGGATCTATGACTAGAAGCAGGAATTTGTGCCAACGTGGCCTCCTTGCCCTGCCAGAGGTTAGCCGGCGTGCCCCTGCGCTCCTCCCTAGCCAGGCCTGTGAGCCACACTCCCACCCGCCTCCCTGGGTCCCACCGCAGGACCCCCCGCACAAGGGCTGAGGCTCAGTCCCTGGTTACCCCGTGGGCAGGGCACGAGGCGAGGCGTGGCCTTCTCAAGCAGGCAGCAGAGGGTGAAGGGCACTAAGCTTACTTGGTGCTGCCACACTCAACCGCGGCCACCTTCACCGTGGGTGGTGTCTGCGCAGCCACGGGCTCGATGGTGAGCGTGTTGTCCTCCACGGCGGCCCGGACCAGCGCGGAGAGCTGCGACAAATCAGGGTGGCAGGCCAGGCCATGAGCGGCTGGCCTCGGGCTGCAGGGCTGGGCCCCGGGGCCGGCCACCCTCCGCCCCACCGCACCTCCTGCATGGTGAAGTCCAGACAGGGGCCCACGTCCTCCCGGTACACCCTTTCGAGGAAGGGGCAGGTCTTGTCCAGGGTGGGTGATTCCCGCCAGGCCTGGAACTCTGCGAACAGGGTGGTGTCCACCTGTGGGGGAGGGTGAGCCAGAGGGGGCCAGTCAAGGCGCTGGAGGGGGCCCCACTCGCCCCCGCCGTGGCAGGGACAGGTGGAGCCAAAGCAGGTGGGGACCAGGGAGGTTGAAGGGCAGGCCTGCCAGAGGGGCTGTCCCCAGGGGCCCAAGCAGGGCAGCAGAGCTCCAAGGAAGAAGTGCCTTCTTCCCTTTGCCCCCAGGGGCTCAGAACCCAAACTTCCGTAGCTAGCTGTGCTTTTAGCTTCCTGGCTCTACAAGGTCACAGACGGGTCCAGGGCCTCGTCCAGAAGACCCTCTGCCTCCTATAGGAGGAAAAGCTGAAGATGGGCCCCGCGGGTCCCCCCCGCACACAGACACATGCACACAGAGAGAACACACATGGGGCCACTAACTGCGGGGGGAGGGGGTGGAGACCACAGACTGGTCACCCTGGGCGCATGCGCTGTGAGTGAGGCCGGGCGTGGTGGGGGCAGAGGGGCGGCCCCTCTCCCCAGCCATTACCTGTCGGGAAAAGGAGAGAGAGGTAGTGGAGGTGGGGGCCGCGGGCGGCTCCCCAGGCAGGAGCTGCCAGGCCGGCTCGTAGGTGAGGTGAACAGCTTTGCTGGGGACCACGCAGAGGAGCAGGGAGAGGAGGGGGGGCAGCCCGGGCTGGGAGGGGCGGGGCAGACAGACAGACAGGTGCACAGAGACAGACGGGAGGAAGGAGAGGTTAGTGTTATGGTCAGAAGCTGAGAACTCGGAAGTGGGGGTGAGGCCTCCTTGGCATCCCCTCCCTGGAAACCCCAGAGACAGGGGGCAGGATGGAGCTGGGGGCTGCCTTGGTGTCAGAGACCACAGGACCCCGAGTCCCACGTGGCCCTGGTAGGGCATGCTGGGTGCAGCCTGGAGCTGAGCCCCTGACACCTGGGCTTGTCAGTCCCCATGGCCCCAGGAGGCCATACTTATGTGAGGAAAGGTGAGGCTCCAGCAGGGCCCTTCACGTGTCCAGGAACCCATGGCCAAGGACACCACTGCCTAGCCTGGACCAAAGACCCCAGCTGAGGCTGGGGGGCACAGGGACAGGTTCCAAAGGCTCTGCCTGTCTAGGTACCCTCGCCAGAAGGTGCTGAGGACCCTCGAGTCCAGGGATGTCACAAACTAGACCTCAGGGCTGCGGACATGTAGGGCCCAAGCAGCCTGTCCCCAGAGGCCCAGCAGCGGCCTCCCTAGGTCCAGGGAAGGTGCCTTCCCAAAGAACTCCCCCATCTTCCCCCAGCCCAGGCAACGCTCTCAGGCCCCAGGCCAGCCTCAGGTGCCCAGAACACCACCTACAGCTTGGCTGGGTGTGGACGGGCTAGCAGGCCCTCCTGAGAGATGTGAGGGGTACCACACTGCACTCAGAGCCTGAAGGCCAAACCTCGTATCACAAAAAGGCTGCCCAGCCCTCCCAGACAGAGGACACCGAGGCCCAGAGATGGCAGCACAGGCTCCCGGTCACACTGCAAGGCGTCAGGTCTCCCTATGGGGCCCCATGGCGTGCTGACGCCGGACACCGCCTCTGTCTCCTGTGTCCGCTAGCCGCCTGTGACCCCTCACCTCTTTGCCCTCCTTGTCCGGGGTGAGGGTGTGTCCAGCCGTGGGGCACATAGCAGGGCAGAGGGTGCTGCTGGTGCTCTTATGACGTAAGTGGCCCTTGCGGGGTCCAGCCTTGCTGGGGCTGAGCAGCTGCGGGTGGAGCTCGCGGTTGGGGGAGGCTGGTGTGGACGTGAGGACCAGCGTCTTCAAGGCGGTCACCTCCGCCTGCAGCATGTCGATCTGGCCGGGAAGAGGTGGCCGTCAAGCCCAGTCCAGGGCTAATGTCACTGCGGCTGCCAGCCGCTGGCCACCCCGGCTCAGGACGGCCTGTCCCAGAGGTGACTAGGACCGAACCCCCCTGCCCCCTTACCCCTGAAACAGCCTTTGAGGTGGGGACTGAGAAACCCATCTTACAGATGGGGAAACTGAGGCTTGCCGTATGCCAGGGCTCTGTGAGATGCACCTGTCTGGGAGCTGGCCGGGCCTCACCTTGCCCCGCGCCTCCTTCAGCTGCTTTTCCGACGCCGCCTGCTTCATGTTGGCTTCCCGCACCATCTTGTGGGCTTCCTGGGAAGAAGGCAGGCTGTGCGTGAGCGGAGACTGGCCAGCGCGCAGCCGGCGACCCATTCCCCGACCCATCCCCCGGCGGGCCAGCCGCGGTACCTCGAACAGGCTGGCCGTCAGCTCCTCCAGCTCCCGTTCCAGCTGCTCCCGCACCTTGGACAGCCGCTCGCACTCCTCATCCTTCAGCTTCAGCTCCTGCGGGGTCCAGGGCGGGTGGCCATCAGCCTGGCATGCGGGGTGGGAGAGGACCCAAGCCCACCAACCGGGCTCCACTGCCAGGGTCCTCTTCCACGGGCCTCTGAGCCCCAGCCTCCCTTCCTCTGTCGCCCTACAACTTAGGATGCGTTTCCCACTTGGCTGCCGCGCGATGTCGAAACCCCAACCGTCAGCCTCTCTGAGCGCTCAGAACGGGCCGTCAGAGCAGTCCAACGGCTGGAAATCCTTCAGAAGGCACCAGAACTGGTTTCTCCTCTGTGCTGCCCTCATGCTCGGCACGGCCTCCGTGCGGGTGCTCAGGGAGAGCCCACGGCCCCCTGCGGGGGGGCCCCTTAACCCGCCACCCTCGGAGCCCCACCTTCTGGGCTTTGTGCAGCTCGTCCTTCAGGAACTCGGAGCCCTTCTCCCGGATCTCCATGGAAGAGCTTCGCAGGCGCAACACGTCCAGCTGGGCGGCCGCGGGGCCCTCCTCACCTTGGGCCTCCTCCCCTCCAGGGCTCTCCGCCAGGCCTCCTGGGCACTCCCTGTGGCTTCTGCAGGGGCCCACGCTCTTCCAGGGGACTGGGACAGCTTCGAGGGGCGGCAGGTGGCCCTCGTCTGGGTGGGGCTGGCTGCGGGGCAAACAGCAAGTCCAAGGTGGGGGCCCTGAGACCCAGAACTGAGCCGAGGGACCGACCCTGAGCCATCGCCTGCCACTCGGGGCTTGGTCTGGGCCCATCTGTAAAACATGTACGCTACCCTCGAGGCTGTCACTCTGCTGTCCCACAGACAGAGGGACCAAACGCGGGGTCTCCTGGGGGCCAGGTCAGGGCACCCTCGTCGCTGACAACCACCCTCTCAGGCCTAGAGCCAAGGGCTGAGCCTGGTATACAGCAGGCGCTCAGTTTGGGTTTGTCCAGCAGGAGACTTGAAAATGCGTCAGTGCTGAGAATCTGAGTCTCCATTTCTACAAAGTGGGCACAGTCCTCTGGGCCCTACCTCTGGAGTCACCCAGTGGATCTGATGTGCATAAAACCTTAGCACACAGGGGACTCCTGGGTGGCTCAGTCATTAAGCATCTGCCGTTGGCTCAGACCCTGATCCCGCGGTCTAGGGATCTAGCCCCCAGTCTAGCTCCCTGCTCAGTGGGGTGACTTGCTTCTCTCTCTCCTTTGGCCCCTCCCCTCACTTGTGCTCTTAGCAGGGGACTCTTTCTCAAATAAATAAAATCTTAAAACAAAAACCTCCGCACTGGGTGATTGGGTTATGGACATTGCGGAGGGTATGTGCTATGGTGAGTGCTGTGAAGTGTATAAACCTGACGATTCACAGACCTGTACCCCTGGGGCCAATAATACATTATATGTTAATAAAAAATAAAATTTAAAGAAAAAAACCCTCTGCACACAGGAGGCACTTAAATGGGAACAGCCTTCTTGGCTACTGTTCATGCAAATTTTATGCAAATTATATCCCACTCCCGGTGGGCAGGAGAGGAAGGACCCAGCCAGGGCCCACAGAGCTGAGGAAGGAAGATTCTGCCACACAGCCCAGGCAAGGCAGACGGTCTTCCTGCTCCCTGAGCCTTGTGGGGGACAGGCCCGGCTCTCCGCTGCTCTGCCCTGTGACGACCTCAGGCAAACACCCGTCTCTGGGCCTCAGGACCCTTCTCTCCCTGAAGTCAAAGACCCTAGAGGCAGTGCTGTGGCCAGCAGCCTCCGTGCCCCCCCATCCATCCACACCCCCCACCCTGCAAGAGACCCTGCGGAGGGAGGCAGGCAGGAAGGGAGAGGGCTCGGGGCCCAGCAGCGGTTTGTGCCAAGACAGCACCTCCGGACTCGCTCACTCAGCAGAAGCTGGCGGGCCCCTGAGCCAGCAGCTTCGGGGCGTGATGAGGGGGTGGGGATGCGGAGGGGAGGGGGCTCCCGGGGCCCACACAGGAGGGAGGAAAGCCAGGGCCAAGGGGTCATGGGACTCAGGCTAACTCAGGCACAAGCGTGAAAGGCAAGACTGGGGATCGGTCCCTCCTCCCTGTCATCTGGACTCTGAGACAGTCATCAAGCAGCCCCTGAGCTCCGGCTCCTTCCAGGTAGCACAAAGTTGCTGGGGACCCAGGGGACCCCTCGCAACGAACCTATTCCCAACCCTTCTTCACGTGACCCCGTGCCTGCGCCCAGCCCGGCCTGCCTTCTGCTTTGGGACCGGCACAGTGTGTGGCCTCATGGTTGCTTGGCTGGGTCCTGCCTGGCAGGGACCCGGGGCTCTGACAGATAAAGTGGGAAAACACATCTACCACTCCATCAACAGTGACTATGCCGGACAGGGATCCTTCCTAACACCTTTGTGTGGGGGGTGGGGTGGGGGTGGTCCTCGTTGGCAAGGGTTCCCCAAGGCATGAGCAGGGGCTGTGGCAGTGCTATGGCAGCCCTGGGCTGGGGTCTGCACCTGGGGGTCTCACCCTGGGCCATAAGCCCCCTGGGCTGCTGTGTGCCTGTCTCCTCATTTTCGGCTCTCAGCAGCATTCATGGGACAGTCCCCGTCCTACAGACAAGGGATGGAGTCTCAGAGAAGAGTAGAACAGGCCCAGGCTCACAGGGCTGCTCAGAGGCGCTGGCCAGACAGCAGGGACTTCTACAGTCCAGGCCCAAAGTGCCTCCCCGGCCAGTAGGGGGCGGTGTGAGGGCACAGTCAAGGCATCTGCTTCAGGACCCAGGGCTGTGAGGCTCAGGCGGGCTCCGGAGACTCCTCCTTGGCGGCAGCAGGGAAATCTGACCCAATTCTGGCCCGACTGACTTCTCAGATTCTGCTCCGGCCCAGAAACTGCCTCCCAGGAGGGCAGGCCGGGGCTGGGGGAGCGGAGGCTGAGAGCAGAGGCCAGAGTCGGGCCGGGCCAGGGTCCACACCAGGCTCTGAGCTGGGGTCCACACCAGACCCTGGGAATGTCACTGCAATTCTCTGAAGCCACCTGTGGGACAGGAGTAAAAGCCTGGAGGAGGTGGACTAAGAACCAGGTGAAGAAGTCACGGGATCCAGCACCCAGGAAAGACGGGGCCTTCTGCAACCACACTGCCGTGCCTGCCCAGACTCTGGGTCCCACAGCCCAAACCGCAGGCCCAGGGAGGTCTTCTGGCTGAGACTCTGGAGGCCTGGGGCCCAGGGCCATTTCCTCAGGTAAGAGAGGATGGCCCTCGTCACTTGGGCTGGCCAGGGGCAGCAGACCCCAGCTCAGGGACTGCCTGCTCGTCAACAGGACGAGCAAGAACTGAGGGCCAAGGAGGGGGGCCACCAGCAGGGATGGCACGGGACACAGGGCAGGATCCCAGCTTTTAGACAACCAGCCCTGGTGTCTTTTCCTCTGTAAGGACCACCCCAGACATCACCCACGCCCCCGCTGAGGAGAAAAAGACCTCCAGCCCCTCCCACAAAGACCACCAGAGTGGTCACTGACTCTCCTGTTGGTCCCAAGGTCATGGCTGGGGGTACGGCCAGACCGTCCTCCATCATTTTCCCAACAGGCTCTCACTTCAGCCCACTGCTGGGAAGGATGAGCCCAATTTTGCAGCCAGAAGAAATGATGGCCTCCCCACATGCCCCCTCCCCAGTGTAAAATCCCAACTTGAAAATCCTGATGGCAGAAAGCGTGGGAAGAGAAGGACTGCACAGACATTACCAACTGCCCAACGCCTGGGCCAGGGGTTCAGGAAAGATGGGGTCTCCCTGTACTGGGAGGGAAGCTCGAATCTGTAGGCCCTCCCCTCACACTTCAGAGCTGAGAGGCAACTCAAAAATTTCGGAGAAAGGAGGGACCCCAGGCCCCATAGGTCCAGCCCAAGCCAGAACCCTCTATTTTCACATACTCAGCATCCCAGATCAGGGGCTGGAAAACCTCGATGGGAATGCCCGCGGGGCTGCGGAACTCCCTCCTTGGACAAGCATGGACTACTACTTCAGTTCTTCTGCCCTGCACCCCCTCCCCACTCCTCAGTCCAGGTCCACAGCCCTCAGCCCGAGCCTTTTCAGACCCCATTCCCTGCAGAAACAGAGTCCAGAGTCCAGAATATGCTCCAGGGAGGGCCCGTTACAGGACCCACGGCCACTGGGAAGAGATTAGAGGCAGGAGACAGTAAGAGTCAAGGTCAGAGGAAAGTGGGAGCACCCAACATCCCCCATCCTGAAGCAGGCTCTGCTGTCTAGAGCCCACGACAGTTTAGACAGGAAAGGCCCCACTGGGTCACTTCCCCAGGAAACACACATGGGGGGCGGGGAGCAGCAACCACAATGCTCACCCCCCAATCCTGCCCTAGAAGGGCCAGCAGGGCTTTTGTCCCCATCCACAACAAGAGGCAAGCTGAGAATGAGGACCCCTGGATCCAATGGTCCCAGTAATCCCCACTGGACCAGAAGGGCCTGACCAGGATCCGGCATACTCTTTCCATCTCCAGCCCACCACCTGCCATGAGTCTCTCTGCCCTTGAATCTCTCCCCACTGGTCCGCTGGCCAGCACCCAGGTCACCTCTTTGAACTAAAGATCCCTGTGTTAATGGGCATGATGGGTTCATTAGAGAAGACGGAAGGAACTAGTTAGGGAAGCTCTGAAATGGGGTGGAGTGGGGGGAGGCTGCGAGGGCACACTGGGAGCGCTCACCCTCTGCCTGGGGCCAACAGGGTGGCTGTCACTGATCTGGTCTATGGGGCGGTGCCACGGCACAGGAGCCCCATTCAGACTTATGGCCCTGCACGCACAGGCATTCTGGTAAGCCCTGAGGCTGACAGCCGAGGGACTCCTCCTATCCAGGGGCCCCGAGGAGTCCCAGCAAAGGTTTCACGCATCAGCTTGTCCTGCAAGCCGGGCGAAGAGGACAGAGAGGGGCTACGTCTTCACCTCTGAACCCTCACAATGTCGCTGCAGGGATATGCTTCCCCGAGCAGGTCTGGACAATGAGGCGCCTGGTGTTCAGAGAGGGATGGTGACCTGACCGGAACACGCAGCCAAGAAGAGGCAGGGTGGGAACAGAACCCAGAGTCCCAGCACTACTGCATCATGTGACCTGTCACCCGGAGAAATCCTGACGGGAGGAAAGGGATGAATGGTGGTTTTGGAGAAGTGAGGCAGGACGCAGATGGGGTTTGAGGAAGTTTGAGCCAGTGCCTGGGGGCGGGGGGAGCGGAGGGGGGGTGGTGGGGGTTCCATCCAAGGCTGTTGCATAAGCCAGGCAGGTCTTGGGCTCAGGAGGGATGTGCGGAGGCGACAGACACACAAAAGACTCTGACGGGGGAATCGAGGGAATCATGGCAGGAACTGGGGGCTGGAGAGGGTGATAGGGAAAAAAAAAAAAAGGCAACAAAACTACAGTAATTAACTAACATAATGAAATGGTGCCTGCCATGGGAACAGGGAACTGGGAGGGAGGCATGTCCTATACAGGTCTCTAGGTGGCTGGGGGGAGGTACCGGGCCGGAGGGAGCAGCTGCAGTCTGAGGGAGCACTGGGGGAGGAGTAACAGAGGAGCCTAGGACCACAGAGCCAGCTGGAGGACCAAGGAACAGCCACCCCAGGGCTGGGAAGGAGAGTTCTAGAATGGAACAATGGTGTCCTATTTGTCACACATGGGAACAGAACATCAGGCTAGTGAGCAGAGCAGGACCCTGGGGTTGGGCGGTGCGGTGGAAGCAGGTAAATCTGGACCACTCCAGCAAGGGGGACCTGGCTGCAGGATGGAAGGCAGGGAGGCTAGAACACCTGAATCAGGTGGACGGGGCTGAGCAAGCCTCTCCTTGTGGGAGCCCCAGCCCAGCCCAGCCCAGCCCTGGGTCTCCACGGAGAGCCAGCACCAGGCCTGGGAGCATAGGAGCTCACTCTGCACACATAGCACCTGCCTCACAGCCACCTGCTCAGTCCTAGAAGGGCCCGACCTCTCGAAAATCCAGCACATACAGAGCAAGCATCTCTCATGTGCTAGACACCCCATCAGCCCCGACCCACCCAATCTGCATGACCACACAGATTTGAGTTGCACTGCCTCTGAGCCCCCTGCGGACCACCACCCTGTTGGGCACAAATCTGGGGCAGAGGTGGGGAGAGTCGAGGACAAGCAGGATTCTCATGAGGGTCTGATAGATAGTTAGGGTAGGATAGATAGTTAGATCAAGGAGGGCTTCCAGGAAGAGAGGTGCGCAAATGCTGGGAGAGGTACGCAAATGTTTCCCAGGCAGGAGACCCACCTTCCTTCCATACTCCAGATCAAGTCTGAGCCTATGAGCCCCTGTGACTTAGGCCCGACAGGCAGGAGCTTGAAAATCCAAGTCCCTCAGAACCCAGAGCAGTTAAGTGACCTGCTCAAGATCACACAGCCCAGCTGCAGCCCCAGGGCTCCCCAGCATCCCGCTCATTCCAAAGATGCAGTCCTCCATCCCTGGGAGGGTAGGGGAATCTCATTTCATTCCTGAGCAGTCCATCCAGCCTGGATCTCTCTAGAGATAGGTAATGATTAGCTTCATCTATCAGAGAGGGAAATGGAGACCAGGGGAGCAAACTAGCCCAGAACTCAATTTCTGGCTTTTGCTGACCAAGTCCCAAGTACCTAGCACTGTGTTAGCTGTAGAGATGCAAGAAGTGCGTCTCAGAGCAGGCCTGGCATCCGGGACTACGGGCATGAGAAGCTCTGGGTGATAGGGAGGGGAGCATCCCAATTTGGGGGGAACTGCCTCTGAGTTCAGCCTTCAGGGCTCCTGAGCAGGAAGTCCCAAGGAAGAGGGCCCACTTGAGCTCCTGCAGAGTCCTACCACTGCTACCCACCCCAGGGGAGCAGCCTTGGGTCCACGGCCAAGGTGGGGTGAACCGGCACCAGGGCCTAACCATTAGCGGCAACCATCCCTCACCTACAGATAAGGAAGGAAAGTGAGGAAGGAAGCCCCAGAGACACCGACCGCTTAGCCAGGGCCACGGACCCCTGATCCCAGACTCCTCATACTCTAGAATGAAGGACCAAATATGCACCTACCCAGACTGACTGAGCCCCTTGGGGGCCAGAAGCCTAAGCAGCTCAGTTAGACTTACATGGACAAGTAGGACCCCAAGCAGGGTCCCTTCTGGCTCCTGCTGGAGTCTGGGTGAGCTCCTAGGACTTGAGGCGCCCAGTGGATGTTGGTAGCTTGGCCCCTGATCCTTCAATCCCTGCCTCTAATATCCGATTAGGGGAAATCCACAAAAATGCAGAGCTCAGAGTAACCCCAAAAGTCGGCCTCTCACTCCCAGGTGTCCAGCTCCTCCTTCCGCCCCTCGTGCTTTCCATCTGCATTTATAAAGCTCCTACTAGGTGCTCTATACCTGGCTAGGCCCTGGGGTTAGGCTAGGGCCCAGGGATCTAAATGTACATACAGGAAGTGAGTTATAGGGGCGCCTCGGTGGGTGAGTCGGTTAAGTGTCTGCCGTTGGCTCAGGTCATGGTCCCAGGGTCCCCTGGGATCATCATGGGATTCTCGCATCCAGGTCCCTGCCCAGCAGGAAGTCTGCTTCTCTCTCTCTCCCTCTGCCCCTCCCCACTGCTTATGCTAGCTCTCTCTCTCAAATAAAAAAATAAAATCCTTAAAAAAGAAAAAAAAAAGAAATGAGTCATACTAAGGATCATGTGGGGGTCAGCTTGGCTGGTTCATCCAGAAGGCTCTTGAGAATATGGCCGGGAGGCTGGACTGGGGTGGAGGGAGGGGGTCTTCTCCAGGACCCTGAGTCTTTTTGACCCTGTTCTTAAAGAGGACCTACTGGGCTCCCAGCTCTGTTTGTCTGGCCCCAACCTGGATGCCTGCAGGGAAGGGAACTCGGGGCATGGAACAGCTCCCAACCCCTCCTACCCCAACCTACTCATTTCACCCAGAGACCCAGAGAAGTGAGAACATACTCTCAAGATCACACAGCAACTCAGTGACTGTTTCACCTGGGTGACCCCCAACACATGGGGTCACAAGCTTCTTCCAGACTGGGCTGCCCGTTACACAGTCAACCCCACGCAAGACTGTGCTAACCCCATCAGGTCCCACACAACCACTTTCTCCCTGAACTGTCTTCTTCAGGGGTGGGGGAGGACTTCTTCAAAGAACAGGCTCTGCTTCACCTTTCACCCTTTAAGGGGCATGCCTCTTCACACCTCACCCCTACCTGGAGCCCTTTCTTTCAGCACCCCCTGCTGGGGACAAAGCCCACTATTCCCTAGCATCTCAGCCCAAGCTTTGCTAGGGGCCATGGAGTCCAGAGGATCCAGCAGGCATCAGAAACCTCTCCTGCCAGCCGGCACCACCTCCTCCCTCCAGCAGGCCTGCCCTTGCTCCCCAACTCTGGCTGGGAAAGAGCCCCATCCTGGGACTCCCCCCACCCCCCAGCTGGCCCAGTTCTTTACAGGAACACAACCCACCCCACTCTGGCCACAGCTCTTCCAGGACCTGGCCTTTCCAGGCCATGGGGAAGAGGAAGTGTTTGCCCAAGTCCCTGAGAAGACCACAGCCTTCCTGCACGAACAGGGCAGGAGACCCACACCACGGCCAAGGAACGGGGATCACCCCTGAGAGCCAATAATCGGTAATAGGGACTGAGGCCACTAAACCAGGACCTGGGGCGGTGCTTCAGACTGCAGGGAGGTCCTACCGCACACCTCTGAGCCAGCGGATCCACAAGCCCCAGATGGAGGTTCATCAACTAACTAGCGACCTTGGCAGAGACCCAGACCCCTTTTCCAATTGCACTGCTTTCCAAAGGTTCATCCAGGCTGGGGCTGGGCGGGGGGAGGGGGGCTCCTCCAGGTGCACACCCCACACTTACTCCGGCTTGCAAGCCACCCCCACTCCGCCCGCCCCCTTCTCACTCGCGCTCCAGATGAGCCAGGAGTTGGCGCCCGCACGCCGAGAAGGTCCGCCGCCCACCCCTTCACACTCCGCACCCAAGACAGCACCCCCGACCCCTCCCCGCGGGGCGTCCTTCCACCTCCGCAGCGAGTTAGCTCGCGCGTCCCGGTGCTGCAGGGCGCCCCTCCGCCGCCGGCCGGGTGCACACGCCGCGGGGACACCCCCCCCCCCCCAGCCCCGGAGGCCGCCGCGGTGCGGGGACCGCGCGCGGACCTACCCGCTCCACATCCCGGCGCCGCCGCGAGCTCCCTGCGCCGCCCCGCGCCGCGTCCCCGCCCGCCGCCTGTCAGGCCCGCCCGCAGCCCCCACCGGCCCCAGCCCGCCCCGGCCCCCTCCCTTCCCGGCGGGTCACGTGGCCGAGGGGGTGGCCCGAGGACACGTGCCCGGCCCCGCCCCTCCGCCCCGGGACGGTGCGGCGGCGGGAGCGGGGGAGGAGCCCGCGGCCCGCGCGCCCTGCGGCTGACTCCTCTCTGGTCCCCAGGCGCCCCGGCGCGGCGCCTCCCGAGCCCTCGGCCACGGCTGTTCAGGAACCTTGGCCGAGTGCTCGGAGCCCGCCGACAGCCCCCGGCGCCCACAGCCGGCCACCGGCCCGCACGCCCCTGCCCTGGGCTCCCCGGGCTCTCTGCCGGTTCCTGGAGGGTGGGAAAGGGGCCAGACCCCAAAACAAGTTTTCTTGGGTTTACTCTTGAGCGCTCATCCCAAAGGAAGACCCACCTTTGGTCCGAGTCTTCAACCCCAACCCTCCCCCACCCGCAGCCCAGTCCCCACCTGGCAAAGGGCCTTCCCCTCTTGTTGGGAACACTCCCTGCGCATCCCTTCCAGCATCTACTGGCGGGGGGAGGGGGGGGATATGCACCCCGACCAGGCACACCTGTCCGGATTTAGGTCCTCTGGAAAACCTAATCCCAGATCACGGGTCTTCCTGTCCCTCCATCCCTCCGCCCCTTTGTCACTGTTCCTCAGCCCTGACTGCTGGCCTCGACTTCAGCCTGCGGTGGGATCCTGTGAGAGTATAGCTCTTCTCTCTTGCCAGGGTCGGGGGCTCCCACCCTCTGTCTCTAGAGAGGCCTAAGAGTCGGAAAGGAAGGAGGTGGTTCCCTTCCAGATGGTACCAGAACTCAGGATACCACTCTTCCAGACCCACAGAGCCGGGACCCAGGCTTGAATGGGTCAGGTCTTCCCTGGGGACACACATTTCTCCCATTCAGTTATCCATTCAGCCTTCCATCCTGTGTGAGCACAAACTATGGATCACATAAGGGCTGGGAATCCAAACTGCACAGACACATGCTCTGTCATCCCAGGGGACCAATATGGTAGGGAGACAGCAGGATGGGAGACATACTCACAAGGACCTCCACTTCTAGGGCCAGTACTCAGAGTACACTCATACTAAGTGCACAGTGTCTTTGTCACAAATAGAAAATGGCACTACCTTCCTAGAGGGGCGCGGTCCATGCCAAGGTACGGAACTTGGTGAGTGGAGAACAGGCTGGATTTCATGCCTGCTTGCTCACTCCCTTGACTGGTATGTTGTGCAGTGAACAACCTAGGCAGCCCACTGTGACGTCCCTTCTGACTTACCAGAATCATTCTGCCCAGTCCTCCAATGCCCTTCACTCTGCAGGGCAACGGTTTCTAAGACTGTGGTTTCCCAAGGGCAGAAACCATCTCCTTCTCCATGCAGTGTTTCTCTGCCTGCCCCAGCCTAGTCCAGGGTCTGGCCCAAAGCAGATGTCCCCACCCTGTTTGTTGACTTGAGTCCTACACCAAATAAGTCTCGAGCAACTGCTGTCTTCCTGGCCCTTGCTCTGTTCATTATTTAGGAGTAGGGGGAGAAGACACAAAAGGAGCTCAGGACAGGGGCCTTACCCTCCAAGACTTCACAAGCCTGGGCAGGAGATAAGACTGGTCCAAGCTGTGGTAACCCAGACTGGTGGGAGATAAGGCACAAAGGTGGTATCAACCCAGGCTAAGGCCCCAGAGGAAGAGTCCTTAGCAGGACAGGGGAGGGCCAGTGGACTTAAGCAAGGCCTCCAAGGATAAATGTGGGGTTACCATTCTGGAAGCACTGACACCCAAATTACTACCCAAAAATACCACATCATCAATCCATCCGATGACCATCGACAGCCAGGCCTCACTAGCTCCTTCCACAGCCCAGTGCGCTCTGCTCCCCAGCTGAAAGGATTGGTCTCAGAGAAGTTCAGGAACCTACTTGATGTCACACAGCCAGGGGGGGTGGGCCTGTGACGTCTTAAACCAGTTTTCTGAAAAGACAGCCCGGAAACTAGAGAACTCACTAGAAACTGCAGCTGCGTGCAGTCAGGCAAAAAGAGGAGCCTGCTAGGGCCTGGCCAGCCGGTGAGGAGGGACTCAAACGAGTCCCCTTCGCCCCTCTCCACACCATCCCCGTCCCCACCTGGCAGCCCAGACCACAGAGTCTAGGCTGGAAGCAGATGAGGAACAGGAAATTGCAAGCCCGGATGACCCAGGCCCCAATTCTGACTTCACTCTCTCTCCGCACACCATGTGACCCAGGATGTCTGTTTTGCCCTCTCTGAGCCTTAGACTCTGTGTCTGTCCAACCACCAAGAAAGACAATCAGAGTCACCCCATGGCGCTGACCTTGTAGGAGGCTCATGAAATTCCTCCAAGTTCCATGCCAGTCCCCTGTCAGGAGCCTGGGCTCTTCCTCCCTCCTCCCCCAGGGCCCCTACAAAATGGCAAGCTCTTCCCCCCTCCTCCCCTCCGTGACCATGACCGAGGTCACTGGCTCACCTGTCTGTGTCCCAGGGCTCCTCTCCCAAGTTCCCGTCAAGTGCGGGGCCCAGAACTGATGGGGCGTAGCGGACAGCCCCCGAGCTCAGTGCCAGGAACACGGGGCATGTTCCTCGGGCAGGACACCTGGTGCGCTCCTTGGAGTCATCCATGCCAAGGCCAGCTTGAGGGTCCCTCTGGAGACTGACAGGAAGGCGGTGGCAAGAGCCTTCTCCCCCTCCACCTCCCCCCAGCCCCGCCCCAGGCTGAGCCTCACGCTAACCTTTGCTATCTCTGAGGAGCAGTGGCCTGGGAAAAAGGCTCCTCCCAGCAGGCCTCTATCTCCTGAAACCCCGTAATTATTAACTCCTGTGGCTCAGCGGGCAGCAGAAGACACCAGGGGCCCTCCTTCCTGGGCTCCAAGCCGGGGAAAGGTAAGACTCGCTGAAGGGTCATGGGAGATTTCCTCTGCATGCCCAAGGCCGCAGCTTCCACTAGGCCCAAAGGAGGAGCTGCCTGTCCTCTCCCAGCCCAGGTCAGCAAGGTGGAAAGCCTCGTCCAGCCCAGACTCTGTCACCAACTGGTTGTGTGGCTTTGGTCAAGGACCCCCACCTGCCGCCTCCCCATCCCAAGCTTGGCCTCAATATCCCCTTAAAACTTGGAACCACTAACAAAAAAGCACAATTCGGTGTAGCAGTTAAGCACAAAGGCCCGATGTCAGACAAGCTGGCTGCAACCCCATTCCAGACTGAATGGAATGAGGCTTTGGGCATGTTAGTCTCTGTGCCTCAGTTGCCCTGACCCATAATAGGGAATCTCACCCTCTAAGGCCCCCCCAGGCCAGCTGCTACTGCCCGGACATGCCGGATACCCCCCCCCTTTCCTCCCACAATGCCCTCTGCAGCACATCCTACCCCCTGCTGATAAATTTCTTCTTTGCTTATAACCCCTCCACCAGGAAGCCTTCCCCTGTAGATTTCTTTCCTGAGGGTGAAGCCCTCAGGCATGTGACCACCTTGTGTCATGATGAGTAGAACTGTGGGACACCCCCACAATAACCGAGGGACTGTGTGGGCAGAGGCTGGCCCGCACGCACTTCCAAATCCTCAGTACCCCCTTGTCTGGGCCATGGTCAGCCTCAGCCCACCCAGATGGTTTGAAGATTCCACCCCGTCTCATTTGGCTTGAAATCTATTCCTAGTTCTGCTGTTCCTTGGTTGTGTGATCTTAGGCAAGTCACTTTGCCTCTCTGGGACTCAGTTCCTTCATCTGCAAAATGGGAACAGTTGTCCCAGTGAAGCTGGGAAAGTCACAGCAGGTGACATTAGTAAAGGGACTGCCACACTCAAAATGAGAGTGTCCTCTGCCTTTCTCCCTCGGCTTCCCTCTTCTTTCCTGTCTGCCTCTGACTTCCCGTGGGGGAGAAGCTGCCAGTTCCTGACTTGAAGTCACACCCCACCAGCTCTGCCCCGCGGATAACAATATCTCCCACTCAGGCTTTGGGCTCCAAAGCTCTCAGCCTAATGCAAACCAGATGCTGGCCTGGCCCTTCCTGGCAGTGAATTTTTCATGGCTTGCTCCCACCCCCTTCCTGTTTTTGCTCCTCACTGATACCCTGCTAAATTCTCCCGTGCCCCTACCTTCCTCTGCAGGGCAACCTCTGGGCCCACCTGGAAACAATTAATGGAAAACAGGAAGTATGAAAAGGGGGGAGGGTCTCCCCATCACCCCGATATGGCAGGAGGGGAAGGACCTCAGCGGGGGCTGATGACAGAGTGTATGAGAGTGAGTCCTATCCTCCAAGTCCCCAACCCCCCTGCCCCCTGCTGCCAGGCACCAGCCTGCCCCCTCAGGGAGGAAATGGAGTCAGAGTTGCTCTGAGGAGGGCATAGAAAAAAACTGCTCCTTTCTGGACGTTTAGGCAGAGCTGGGACTTCACGGGGAGCTTATAAGGGCCTTGTCCTTGGCTGTGACTTAGAAAAATCGGAGCCAGAAGAGGCCCAAGTCCCTCCTGCTGCAAATGAAGAAACTAAGCCTTGGAGGCTCAGTCTGGGGGTCACCCGGTGAGTCAGAGCCAAGAGGCAGCCCAGCCCGGGACTGCTCGCCTGTAGCCTGTAACAGCGGCTCCCCAAGTCACTTCCCGGGCTTGCTGTCTCAGCGGCATTCCCGCAGCCCCTCCCCCTCCGCCAGAGCGCTGGGCCCAAGTCTGTCACGAGGATGCTCACGAGGCCACCGGCAGCACCTGGCCAGGCAGACCTGGATCTTCCCCATCAGGGGCAGACACTGGAAGGGAGGCCTGGGGCGAGCCCAGGAGTGGGTCTTAGTCCTCAGCCCCATGAACCTCTTAGGGATCCAGGGCTGGCCCTCCTTGGGAGGACTCCACCATTCCCCCATTCCCATGCAAACAACAGCTCAAGGGCTCCCCCAGAGCTGGGCTCTGGCTGCCCCTCCCTCCGCCAGCTGTGCAGAGTGTTTGGACAACTGGATGGAATGTTTTGCAGCTACAGTCCTCCCTGGATCCCGGAGCTCAGATTTCAAGAGGGGCGGGGCAAGGATGCTGGCTCCTGGGAGAGGGCAAGAGACTCAGGAGGTCAAGTATGAGTCTGGAGCTCACTTCCCCATCCCAGTCCACCCCACCCCCCACAACTCTCTGCTCAGGCCTGAGCAAGACCACCGGTTGTCCAGCCCCAGGGTAGTGGGGAGCTGGAATCAGGCTCCGGCCCCTGGGAGGACAGGACAGCAGATGGAAACAGCCAAATGGTGTCAGAGATTTGGTGGGGCCAACCTGGTGAGGTCAGGCCCCGGAGACAGTCCGGGAGGGGCAGGGCCCAGGACAGCACTCTGAGAACATTAAGACTGCTAGCTAAGATTCCGCAACATAGATGGGTCCGTTCACTACCATCTCCATTTTACAGATAGAACAGTTGGGGTCCAGAGGGAGTAGGAGATCACCCCAGGTGACACAGCGTGCTGGGGGCAGAGCTGGGCTAGAACCCAGAGCTCCAGATCCTAAGCTCATTCTTCTCAATATTCAGGCTCCTTCCCTTTCACCCCCAGACCCAGACTCATGTACACCAGCCAATGAGCCAACACCCTTGGTCTTCCTCAGAGGACACAGACAAAATAATCTACCTAAGTGGGGTACTCCAGCTTCACAAAGAGAAGGCACAGACGCTAAACTCGCTGCCAGCCTCTGGGAGCACCAACCCACTTGTGGACGGGGTAGAGGCCCCAGTCGCCTGGCTTTGGGCCCCATTTCTCTCTGATTCTGGGGCCAGAGCTCGCCCAGATTCCCCAACACAGCTGCTCAGGTGTCCCAGAGCCCCTTGAATAAGGCTGAGAAGACACACATGTTCTAGACCCAACTATATGGAAGATACTTTGAGCCTCAGTTTACCCACCTTAAAATTGAGAGGGTTGTCTTTGCTCTACTTGACTCACCACCATATTGTGGGTGCTGAAGGCAGGGAGTGGAAGGTTCCAGCGGACGCCTTTGGAGTCTTAACTAGTTCCCAGCAAGAAAACCATTGGAGCTCACTTGTGAAGGAAGGAGGGAGGGATTCCTTTGAGCCCAGATCGGAGCAGGAATCCCATCAAGGTGCCTGGGGGCCTGGATTCCGGGAGGTGGAACCTGTTTGACCACTCCCAGCTCCTGAGGAGGAAAGCGCAGAAACCTAAGGGAATTTGAGAATCAGGAAAACCTTCAGAGGCAGATACGACAAGAGGGAGGGGTGGTGGGTGTCCCCCACCCCACAGCTGGTGGTGACCCCCTTCCAAAATGGCAGGGTGAGACAGGGACCATGATGGGATCTTTTTTAAAGTTTTATTTATTTATTTTTTTAGTAATCTCTACACCCACCATGGGACTCAAACTCACAAACCAAGAGGCACATCCTCCTCTCTCTGAGCCAGCCGGGTGCCCCTGCGCCAGGATGTTTACATTTGGTTGATTTCATTCACCCTCAAACCACCCAATGTGGTCCCTTCGTTGCTTTCTGTTCCCATTTTGATGATGAAAGAATGGAAACTAGGAAAAGGTGAAAGGATTTGGCAACAGGAACAAGTGAAGGAATTAGGATTTTAATCCACGCTCTCTGACTCCGAAAGCTCATGTTATTATCCGTTCACCGTTCACCCTCTCAAAGGGTAAAGTGAGATAGAATGGAAGATGGGCATTTTATGCCAAGGGACACGAGGACCAAAGCCTTGGAGGTGGGACAGAGCAGGACATACAGAGAGAAGCAAACTCTTCACTTCGGCGGGAGCATAAAGCTGATTCGGGGGGATCCTAGAGAAAAGACTAGACAGGCAGGCTTGGGATGAATCATGAAGAGCCTTAGAGGCCAACTTCAAGAGTTTGGACTTTATTCTGAAGGCTCCAAAGAGATAGTTAAACATTTTTGAGCGGGAGAGTGACGTGATCAGAGCTCTGCTATGGGAAGATGAAACCAACAGCAGTGTGCAGAGAAAATAGAAATGAGCACTTATCAAATATCGAGAGGTAAAGGGCTTTCTAAACTTAGATGCATTTGAAGAGACCTCAAAAGAAAAAAAATCAATAGATCTGTTTACACTAAAATTTAAGACTTCTCCATCTTCTTCCTTCCACCAAAAAATAACCAAAATTAAAAGGCAAATAGCCCAGGGAAAATGTTCCCAGCAAATGGCAAAGTGTTGACATCTTTTATATAGAAAGAATTTACAAAAATCAATATGGGCCAAAAAAAAAAAAAAAAAAAAAAAAAGGAGCCCAATAATCATGTTTCTTCCTTCCCTCATTCATTTATTCAAGCAACATGTAATGAGCCAGGTTCTAAGAAGGTATTTGTGGACAAGACATACTTAGGAATCTGAGAATAAAAGGGAATTTCATTAAACTGATAGAGTATCCACCAACACCGTGCAGCAAATGTCATTCTTTTTTTTGTTGTTGTTAAAGGGTTTATTTATTTATTTGACAGACAGAGATCACAAGTAGGCAGAGAAGCAGGCAGAGAGAGGAAGAGAAGCAGGCTCCCTGCTGAGCAAAGAGCCCGATATACAGCTCGATTCCAGGACCCTGGGATCATGACCTGAGCCGAAAGCAGAGGCTTTAACCCACTGAGCCACCCAGCGCCCCAGTAAATGTCATTCTTAATGGTGAAATGCTAGAAACATTATTTTAAAATCAGGAATGAGACAGGCATGGCTGCTATCATTGCTCTATACTGTATTGGTGATTGTAGCCAGGGCAATAAGACTAGAAAAAGAAATTTAAGATATAGGGGCCCCTGAGTCGCTCAGACAGTTAAGTATCATGACCTTCAGCTCAGGTTATGGTCCCGGGATCCTGGGATTGAGCCCCACTTTGGGCTCTCTGCTCAGTGGGGATTCTGCTTCTCCCTCTCCCTTTCTCTCAAATAAAATCTTTTTAAAAAAGAAAAAAAAGAAATATAAGACGTAAAGATTGGAAAAGAAAAGCCAGAACTGTAATTTTTCACAGATGATGGTCTACATTTCAAATCTAAAGGACTCTTTTTTTAAAAAAATATTTTATTTATTTATTTGTCAGAGAGAGAGAGAGCACGCGAGCACAAGCAGGCAGAGTGGCAGGCAGAGGTCAACAGAGAAGCCGGCTCCCTGCTGAGCAAGGAGCCCGACATAGGACTCGATCCCAGGACCCCAGGATCATGACCCAAGCCGAAGGCAGTGGCTTAACTGACTGGGCCACCCAGGCATCCCTCAAATCCAAAGGATTCTATAGATAAGTTATTATAATAAGAAGGTTTGGAAAAAAGGTTGGCTTTAATATCAATATAAAAATTATTTGCAGTTCTGTACACTGGTAAAAATTAACAAAATGGAATATATGTATTTAGATAGAATAATGTGTTTAAAAAATACATTGTTTATTATAGCAATAATGACAAGCATCTGTAATAAATCCAAAAAAATATGTACAAGATTTATTATCAAGTTTTTATTTTGGATACAAATCTAAAAATCATAATCATTATAGTATGACTGATTATATAAACAAAATTATTTAAATACCAAAATGATACAAATTATAAGACTAAATCTTTCCCCAAAATGTCCATTTTCTCCCATTTGATCTATGGATTCAATGCAATTGCAATAAAAATTCTAACAGGGATTTTCTTAACTATGACATACAGATTTTAAAATTTGTGTAGAAAAGTAAAAATATCTAAGACATCTCTGAAGAGGAAGAATGAGACAGTTGCTTACTCCTTAGCTATTAGGACTTATGAAACTCTAGTAATACAAACAGCCTGATGTTAGCTAAAGAATGAGCATATATAGACTCATGAAATCAAATAGAGAAATCAGGAAAAGACCCACACATATCTGTTGCTCTGATGTTCAGATAGAGTCTTGCTGATCAGTGGAGAAAGGAAGGGACCAATTAATATATTGTGTAGGAACAAGTGATCAAACCTATGTGGATAAAATAATTGGAATCCTATCTCAAACCTATGCAGCAAAATTAATCCCAGATAGATTTAACAATTTAAATATGGAAGGCAAAAGTCTTAGAAGAAATGGTAGAATACCTTTTCTACTTCACAGAAAGGAAGGATCTTTTAAAAAGATTTTATTTATTTACTTATTTGAGAGAGAGAGAGGGAGAGCATGAGAGGGGAGAAGATCAGAGGGAGACGCAGACTCCCCATGGAGCTGGGATCCCAATGCGGGACTCGATCCCGGGACTTGATCCCGGGATTCTGGGATCATGACCTGAGCTGAAGGCAGTTGACTAACCAGCTGAGCCACCCAAGCGCCCCCCAAAAAAGGATTTTTAAGTAACCTGTACACCCAATGTGGAGCTCAAACCCACAACCCCGAGATCAAGAGTCACATGTTCTACTGACTGAGCCAGCCAGATGCCCCATGAAAGGAAGGATTAAAGAAGACAAGACACAAAAAGTGGTAACCATAAGAGAAAGGACTGATGCATCCAACTACATTCCAATTAAGGACTTCTCATCAGCTGAGACCATAAAACCAAGTCAAAATATGAGTGATAACCAACAAAGTTTTAGGGTCTAGAACATAAAAGGGACTCCTATACGTCAACACAAATATATAAAATACTTAGAAAAATGGGCAAGAGACAGGAACATGCATTTCATGGAATCAACCAACAAGAGTTGGAAAAGATGCTCAAACTTATCATGCTGGTTATCAGGAAATTCAAACAAAATCACAATGAGACTCCATCTTACATTTGCCAGGATTGGCAAAAGTTAAGAAATCTGATAATACCAAGTGACGAACAGAAAGTGTACCCCCAGGAACTATAGTGTTGGTAGAAGTGTAAATTGGTAACCACTTTGGCAAACAATTTGGCATTACCGTGTAGAAACAAACATTTGCATATGCTATGACCAAGCCAATGGCACTCCCAGGTCTCTGTGCTAGAGCAAGTCTAGCCCTTTTGCAACAGGAAACATGTACAAGGCTTTTCATAATAGCCAGATGTCTAATGAGCAGGGACTGGATAAATGCATCGTGTTATTGTATGAGTTTCCTATGGAGCAGGTGTCCAATTATCATAAACTAGGAGGCTTAAAACAACAGAAATTTATTTTCCCATCATTCTGTAGGCCGGAAGTCCAAAATGAGGACCTAAATGAAGATGTCGGTTGGTCCATGTGCTAGGGGAGAGTTTGTTCCTTGCCTCTTCTGGTGTCTGGTGGTAGCGGGTATTCCTTGGCTTGTAGCCATACCACTTCTCCATTATATTCCCATCGCCTTCTCCTTTAGCTCCCTCTTATAAGAACATCTGTGACTGCATTTACAGCCCACCCTGAAAATCCAGGATGGTCACATGTCAAGATGCTTAACTTAATCACATTTGCAAATACCCTGTTTTTATATAAGGCAAGATTTACAGGATTTGTATAAGATCAGGGATCAGAATTTGATATTTTGGTGTGGGGGGAAAGGGTATTTTTTCCCCCACTTTTCTACCACCTGCCGTCAGTCTGTTACACACACAAAATACATTCATCCCATCTCACATCTCCAAAAGTCTTAACCCCTTGTAATATGAACTCAAGCCCAAAAATCTCATTTGCTATAATCAGATCAAAACTCCAAATCTTATCATCTAAACCAGGCTTGGTAAGACGCAGGATATGATCCATTCTTGGGGAAAAATTCTACTCTGTCTCTGGAAATATGAAGCTAACAAGTTATCTGTTCCCCAAATACAGTGGAGGGATAGGCATCGTGTAACATTTATAGACATTCCCACTCCAAAACAGAGAAAATGCAAGAGAGAAAGCTGTCATGGGTCCCAAGTAATTTCAAAATCTGGCAGGACAGATTCCTTTACTTTTCAAGGTCTGGGGCTAATCCTCTGTCACCCACGGTTTCAGCCTCCACATCTGTGATTTTGACTTCCAGGTCCAAGGCTCTGGCCTCTGGCCTAAGGCCATTCCCTTTTGTTATGCTTCCTTTTTCTTAACAGTACGCACATGGTTGAAGTTGAGTCATTTTATAAGCCTATATCCTGCCTCTTGGATGGTGGGGGTCCAACAGCCTTCCTTCATTCCATTCTGTCTCTGTCTCTTTCTATTTAAGATGGCAGTGCTTCTGCCGGTATATATAACTCTGGAAAGTCTTGTGGGTCTCCTGTGTATGACACAGAGATTCACACCGTCCTCCACAGATCTTTCCTGGATAATTGTATCCCTTGCTGGTTTCTGCTGAGATGGTTGAGTGGGTTCATGAGTCACACACCTAATATTCTCAACATTAGCAAAAGGCTATTCAACCACACCCATGGCCTTCTCTCCAGAACACATTTTTCTAACAGTAAATCGCCTAATTTTAGTATATTTCACAATCTGGATAGGCTGCAAATTTCCCCCGTTATCATGTGTTCGTTCCCTTTGGTGTGACAGTTCTTTCCCTGGTATATCTTTTTCCTCTCCCATTTTACAATAATCAACAAGAAGAAACCAGGGCACATCTTTAACATTTTGCTAGGAAATGACCTCAGCTAAAATCCAAGTTCATCACCTACAAGTGCTTCTACTGTGCTGCTCAAAATTCTTCCAGCATTTACCCAATTCCACATTTTGGGGGGTTTGTTACAGCAGCACACCACTCTTGGTTCCAAAATTTGTGTTAGTTTGCTATGGTAACTGTAACAAATTAACATAATCTAGATGGTTTTAAGCAACAGCAACTTATTTCATGCCATTCTGGATGCTGCAAGTCCAAAATTGCTACCATTGTGCCCAAATCAAGATGTGGGGAGATCTGGGGCACCTGGGTGGCTCAGTCGGTTGAGCATCTGCCTTTGGCTCACGTCATGATCTTAGGGTCCTGGGATCAAGCCCCATGTTGTCAGGTTCCCTGCTCAGCAGGGACCCTGTTTCTCCCTCTCCTTCTGTCCTTCCCTGCAGCTTGTGCTCTCCCTCTCAAATAAATAAAATCTTAAAAAAAAAGATGTTCACAGGTCCATGTTCTCCCAGAGGCTCTAGGGGAGACTCTATTCCTTACTTCTTCCAGCTTCGGGCAGCTCCTAGCATTCCTTAGCTCCTCTCCGATTTCTGCTTCCATTGTCACGTTGCCTTTTTCTCTTCTGTCCATGTCAAAAATCCTTCTTCTTCTCTCTTATATGGAGGCATGTGATTGAACCTGGGGCCCACCCTGATAATCCAGGATAATATCCACACATCTCAAGATCCTTAACTTAATTACAGCTGCATGCAAACTATTGTCACATAACTGTAACATCTACAGGTTTCCACGATTAGGATCTGATATCTTTGGGGGGCCAGTTTTCATCCTATCATAGTGATGTCCTTATTATGGAACATTAAATAGCAGTAACAATGAATGAATATTTATATGTTCCTTATTTCTCTCCCTACTCCAATATAATCTCCATGAGGATAGGGCCTTGTTTCACTCATTATTGTATACTCGGTCTGTGGAAGAGTGACCACCAGGTAATAAATATTTGTTGAATGAACTACCAAAATGGATATTTATAAGAAGAATAACACCAGTAAATAGAACATGTTATGGTATAACATCAAATGAGAAAAAGAGTGTATAAGTTTTTAATATCAAATCATTGTGAGGGAGCCTGGGTGGCTCAGTCGATGAAGCATCTAACTCTTGATCTCAGCTCAGGTGTTGATCTCAGAGTTGTGGGTTCAAGCACCACATTGGGCTCCATGTTGGGTGTGGAGCCTCCTTTAAAAATTTTTTAATAAAAAATTTAATAATAAAAAATTTATTTTAATAAAAAATTTTAATAAAAAATTTAAGTATCAAATAATAATTTTTACATTAAAAATTTTATGCCAAAAAAAAAAGAACTGGAGATGAAAATGAAAATGGAGTAGGGAACTCCAAGAGTCTACCTCATCCCAAAAGCAGCTTGTAAACTGGCAAAACTGTCAGAATCAGTTATATCAGAACTCTGGAAACAACTCAAAGTTTACATCAACCAGGTGAACACTTAATCAAGAAATAAACCACTGAATCTCAGTAATAAAACTTCATGATAATTTCCCTTATCTTGGCCATTCCCACTGTCCAGCTCTGTGGCTGCCTTGAAGACAATGTTCTTAGTATAAGCTCCTAGCACCAGAGAGAGCAGAACACATCTGCTACTGAAAGCATTGTGGTTGTTTGTTTTGACCTGTCTGGTGGCTCTCTGAATGTCTGGCTCAATGGTCTAGCCTTTATTTTGCCTAATTCAGAACCCTCCCAAGGATGAGGTGGCTACTTCGGGGACATTTGTTGAAACACATAAAAGCAATTTTAGCTTTATTATATTATATTATATTATATTATTATTATTATAATATAATTATATTAGCTGCTGCCATCTAGGACAAGGGATCACATCTGGAGAAAACAAAAGCTTAGGAAGAAAAGCTGGGAAATGAAACAGTTTAGGAAACAAGGACTTTGAAAAGTTCCCACATATTCCTGGAATGGAGGTCCACATGCATGCCCAGAGCTGGATACATGCTCAGAAAAGATCTGAGAAGGCCCTAAAATCTTACCTCTACTGATCACCAGGCTCTGGGGGAGCAGGAAATGAGGTCTAAAGCAGAGTTGTCAATTACATGACTGAGTGTTTAAGGAATTTCCCAACACACATACAGAGCTCATCTGCAAAGAATGGGAGGTTTTTGTTGTTGTTGTTTTAAGTATTTAATGAAATCTCTGTCAAATGACTAGCTGATCACCAAGCAAATGAAACAGAGACTTGAGTGACCACAGACTACAAAAAGATAGACTATAAAATTAGTTCCAGAAAAGTCACTAAACTGACAAACAATTTCTACTACACACAGCAACAAGTCAAAACGTGGTAGAAAATACTATTTCCAGAGTTGTTATAATACCCAAAATGTCCAGTTTAGAAAAAAACATTATGGAGTGCTGGGTGCCTCACTGGGTTAAAGCCTCTGCCTTTGGCTTGGGCCATGATGCCAGGGTCCTGGGATCAAGCCATATATTGGGCTCTTTGCTCAGCAGGGAGCCTGCTTTCCCCTCTCTCTTTCTGCCTGCCTCTCTGTCTGCTTGTGATCTCTGTCTGTCCAATAAATAAATAAAATAAAAAAATAATAATAAATAAATAAATAAATAAAAAAGAAAAAAACATTATGATGCATACAAAGGGAACATGGCCTATACATGGGGAAAAAAACTGTCTTTGAGGAAGCACAGATATTGCATATAGTAGACAAGACTTTAATCCACAATTTAAAATATACTCAAAGACCAAAAGGAAACTATGCACACAATACTAAAGGAAAACATGATAATCGTATCTCACTAGACAGAAGCTCTCAATTAGGAGGCAGAAGCTATAATGCAGAAACAGATAGAAATTCTGGATTTGAAGAGAATTTAATGAAATGAAAAATCCACTAGAGGAGTTCAACAGCAGGTTTGAGGAGGCAGAAAGAATCAGCACACATGAAGATAAGTCTATGGAGATTACCCAGTCTGTGGAGCAGAAAGAAAAAAAAGGATGAAGGAAAATAAACAGAACCTCGGGGATTTATAAGATACCATCATGAATACTAACATGTATAGTAGAAGTCCCAGCAGGAGAGGTGGGAGAGAAATAAGAAAGAATAGTTGAATATAATGGCTGAAAACTTCAAAATTTGATGCAAGACTAATTTACACATCTAGGAAGCAGGTAAGGAAAAATCAAAGAGATCCATATCAAACATGATCACACTGCAGTAGGCCAAAAATAAAAAGAATCCTTAAAGCAGGAAGAGAAAAGTGACTAATCACTTACAAGTGGACCTCAATGAGATTAACAGCTGATTACTCATCAGAAAACTTGGGGGTCAGAAGGATATAAATTTGAACAAGATTGTCATAAATTAAGATGCTAATTGTAATGCCCAGGACAACAAATAAGAAAAATGAAATATATCCAGTAATAGAAACAAGAAGGGAATCAAAATGGCACATTAGAAAACACCTAACACAAAAGAAGAGCTGAGAAACAACAAGATACAAGACATAGAGCAAACAAATAACATGGCAGAAGTAAGTTTGTATTAGTAATTGCAATTAAATATAAATAGGTTAAATTCTCTAATTTAAAGACAGAGATTGGGGGTGCCTGGCTGGTTCAGTGGGTTAAAGCCTCTGCCTTCGGCTCAGGTCATGATCCCAGAGTCCTGGAATCGAGTCCCGCATAGGGCTCTCTGCTTGACAGGGAGCCTGCCTCCACCTGTCTCTGCGCCTGCCTCTCTGCCTACTTGTGATCTCTCTCTCAAATAAATAAATAAATAAAATCTTAAAAAAAAAAAGAGAGATTGATAGAACGGATTAAGAAGGATGCCTAATGCACTATATGCTGTTTACATGAGTCTTTCTTAGGCTCAAAAACTCAAATAGTATAATAGTTTAATAGTTTAACAGTGAAAGGATGGAAAAGATAATCCATGCCAAAAATCAACCAAAAAAAAAAAAAAAGAGAGAGAGAGAGATCAAGTGGCCATACTAATATTTAAAAAATAGACTTTAAGGCAAAAAATCATTTTAAAAAAGTGAGGCATTATATAATGATAAAAGGCTCGATTTGTCAAGAAGCTATAACAATAGTAAACATATATTGAAGGGAGAAATAAACAGTTCAACAATAATAAAGACCTTTTTAAAAAAGAAGATTTTATTTATTTATTTTACAGAGATTGAGATCACAAGTAGACAGAGAGGCAAGCAGAGAGAGGGAGAAGCAGGCTCCCTGCTGAGCAGAGAGCCCAATGTGGGCTCAATCCCAGGACCCTGAGATCATGACCTGAGCCGAAGGCAGAGGCTCAACCCACTGAGTCACACAGGTGCCCTAATAATAAGGACTTTAATCCTTTACTTTTAGTAATGGAGATAATTACTGCATAAAAGATAAACAAAGAAATAGAAGCACTGAAGGACACTATAAACTAGCTAGCCCTAACTCCACTCAACAACAGAATACACATTCTTCTCAAGGGAGCATGGAATATTCCTCAGGATAGACCACGTTTATACTGCAAAAACAGTCTCAATACATTTAAAAATACTGAATGCATATGAGGTCTTTTCTCTGACCACAATGACATGAAACTAGAAATTAATAAAAGATGGAAAACTGAAAATTCTGCATATATGTGAAAACTGAACAACAGATTTTTATGTGCCCAGTGGATTAAAAAGAATTCACAAGGGAAATTAGATGAGTTGGGATGCCTGGGTGGCTGAGTCATTAAGCGTCTGCCTTTGGCTGGGTCATGATCCCAGGATCGTGGAATCGAGTCCCACATTGGGCTCCCTGCTTGGGGGGAAGCCAGCTTCTCCCTCTTCCACTCCCCCTCCTTGTGTTCCTCCTCTCACTGTCTCTCTCTCTGTCAAATAAATAAAAATCTTGGGGCGCCTGGGTGGCTCAGTGGGTTAAGCCTCTGCCTTTGCATGGGATCAAGCCCCCCATCAAGATCTCTGCTCGGTGGGGAGCCTTCTTCCTTCTCTCTATCTCTCTGCCTGCCTCTCTGCCTACTTGTGATAAATAAATAAAATCTTTTAAAAAAAATCTTTAAAAAATTAGGTGAGATGAATGAAAATAGAAACTCAGAATACTAAAACTTACAGAATGCAGTAAAAGCAATTAACAGAGGGAAATTTATAGCTGTAAACACCTGTATTAATTAGAAAAAGGATTTCAAATCAATAATTGAACTTCCAATTTTTTTTTTTTAATGGGCCCAAAGAAAATGTACTGAGTCATGTAACTGAATGCCCAAAAGCAGGACTTGTTGTAGACATGGATTATTTCAGGGGCTTGAGCACTGTCCTCAAGATCCCGTGTCTCTCTTGTTCTCTTCCTGGTTTGACTGTATTCTTGGACTGGTGCTCCCTTTTGATAGCAAGATAGTTACAGTCTCCAACCTCATACTGTCATTGAAGACCAGCCCTAAACTTCAACATAAAGAACTTAGAAAAAGAAGAACAAATTAAACTGAAAGTGAGAAGGAAGGAAATTAATAAAGATTAGAGTGGAAATAAATAAAATACAGAATTGAAAAACAACAAAGAGAATCAATGAAAACAAAAGTTGCTTCTTTGAAAAAAGTAACAAAATTGATGAATTTTTAGTTACAATGACAAAAGAGAGAGAGAAAGAAAAGACTCAATTTACTGAAATCAGGATGAAAGTAAGGACATTACTACCAACCTTATAGATACAAAAAGAGAATTATAAGAGAATATGATGAATAATTGTAGATCAACAAACCAGACAACCTAGATGAAAAGAAAATTTCCTAGAAACACACAAACCACCAAGAGTGACTCAAGAAGAAACAGAAACCTGAATAGACCCATAACAAGAAATTAAATAACTAAAAAATTTCCCGTAAAGAAAAGGCTAGGACCAGATTGCTTCGCTGGTCAATTCTCTCAAATATTTATTTATTTATTTATTTTAAAATATTTTATTTATTGGGGCATCCTGGGTGGCTCAGTCTTAAGCGTCTGCCTTTGGCTTAGGTCATGATCCCAGGGTTTTAGGATTGAGCCCCTCATCGGGCTTCCTGCTCAGCAGGAAGCCTGCTTCTCCCTCTCTTACTGCCCCTGCTTGTGTTCCCTCTCTCGTTGTTTATTTATCAAATAAATAAGTAAAATCTTAAAAAGAAAAAAAAAGAGAAAGAAAGAAAGAAAAGAAAAAGAAACCACCAAACTGTTTAAAAGAAAGAAAAGATTTTGGAGGAGGTGGAGATGAGAATTATTGTTTGATGTATATAGAGCTTCAGCTTTACAAGATGAAAGCGTTATGGGGATAGAAGGTGGTGATAGTTGTACATCATGAATACATTTCATACCACTGAACTTACACTCAGAAATGGTCAAAATGGTCAACTTTATGCTATGTATATTTTATCCTAATAAAAAACGTTGGGGAAGAAACCCACCTAATACCCTGGGATGCTTGGGTGGCTCAGTGGGTTAAGCTTCTGCCTTCAGCTGAGGTCATGATCTCAGGGTCCTGGGATCGAGCCCCACATTGTGCTCTCTGCTCAGCAAGGAGCCTGCTTCCCCCTCCACCTCTGCCTGCCTCTCTGCTTGCTTGTGATATCTCTCTCTCTGTGTCAAATAAATAAAATCTTAAAAAAAAAAAAACCCCACCTAACACCCTTTCATGATTAAAGATTCCTTAGCTTGATAAAGGAGATCTGTGAAAGTCCACAGTTGGGGCACCTGGGTGGCTCAGTTGGTTAAGCATCTGCCATGATCCCAGAGTAGTGAGATTAAGCCTCATGTTGGGCCCCTGCTCAGTGGGGAACCTGCTTCCCTCTCTCTTTCTGCCCCCTCCCTGCTCATGCTCTCTCATTCTCTTTCAAAAGAAAATAAATAAAATCTTCAAAAAAAGAAAAAGAAAATCCACTGTTAATATCATAGTCAATGGCAAAATACTGAAAGCTTTCCTCCTAAGATCAGAAACAATACAAAAATGTCTGGTCTTGTCACTTTTTTTTTTTTTTTTTAAGATTTTATTTATTTATTTAACAGAGAGAGAGAGAGAGATTGCAAGCATGAGCAGTATGTATAAGACTTGTACACTGAAAACTACAAAACATTGTTGAAAGAAATTGAAACAGACCTAAGTAAATGAAAAGATATCCTATGTTCGTGGACTGTAAAGAAAGTAAAGTGATCTATAGAGTCAATGCAATCTCCATCAAAATGCGCACTGCCTTGTCTGCAGAAAGGAGCAAGCTGATCCCCAAATTCATATGGAATTGTAATGGAGCATACATAGCCAAAACAATCTTGAAAGGGAAGAGCAAAATTGGAGAACACTTTCTGATTTCAAAACTTGTTAAAAGCTACACAGTTCAAACTGTGGTACTGGCATAAGGATAGACATATAGATTAATGGACAAAAATTTAAAGTCCAGAAATAAACCCATACATCTATTGTCAATTGATTTCCAATAATAGCGCCAAGACCATTCAATGGGGAAAGAATCATCTTTTCAAGTAATAGTGCTTGGAAAGTTAGGTATCTTCATGCAAAAGAACGAAGTTGGGCTTTTACCTCACACCACATACAAAAATTAATTCAAAATAGGTCAAAGACCTACCTATAAGACCTGGAGCTATAAAACTATAGAATACTTAACAGTAAATCTTTATGACCTTGGATTTGGTAATGATTTCTTAGATAGGACATCAAAGAACAAACAACAAAAGAAAAAATAAACTGAAATTCATCAAAATGGAAAAAAAAAAACAACTTTTGTGCATCAAGGACATTCTCAAGGTGAAAAGATGACTCAAAGAATGAGAAAAAACATTTTTTAAGTCCTATCTTTCTAATACATCTAGGGTCCAGAATATATAAAGAACTCTTATAACTCAAGAAAAAGAATATATGGGCAAAGGATCATGGGTAAAAGACTTGGATAGACATTGCTCCAACGAAGACATGCAAATAACCAATAGGCATATGACAGGTTCAACATCATTTGTCATTAAGGAAATGCAAATCAAAACCACCGTGGGATACCACCGCACACACACTAGGATGGTTTTTTGCGGGGTGGGGGTATAGCAAGCATTGGAGAGGAAGTGGAGGAGCAAATCCCTCATGCATTGGTGCAAATGCACTGGAGCAAATCCCAACACCTCATGTGTTGGTGGGAGTATAAATTGTACAGCCCCTGTGGAAAACAGGTAGGTCCCCGAAAAGTTAACCACAGAATGACCCTATGACCCAGGAACTCCACTGCTAGGTCTATACCCGAAAGAACGGAAGACCCGTTTAAAGATAACCTTGTCCATATATGTACACAGTAGATTTTTAAAAAATGGGAACAATCCAGATGTCCATCAACGGAGGAATGAATAAACAAACTGGGGCCTATCCATACAACGGAATATCATTCAACCCAGAAAGGAAAGCAACACTGTCGCCTTGCTATGACGTGGATGACCCTTGGAAACGAGATGATGCCAAGTGAATGCAGTCAGACGTAACAGGACCAGTATCATAGGATCCATTTATAAGAAATGTCAAGAGAAGGCAGATCCATAGGGATAGAAGAACAGACTGATGATGACCTAGGCTAGGAGACAACGTTGAACAGGGAGAGACTGCATGGTGGGTACTGAGTTTCCACTCGAGAGACAAGAAAGTTCTGGAATGAGTGGTGATAGATAGTTGAATGAAGTAAAAGTCACTGAGTTGTACACTCAAAATGGTTAAAATTTACGGTATATGAATTTTGCCTCAATGTTTTAAAATAAAAGACAGGAAGGAAATACATCAAAATGATAACCTCTGGTGATGCCATTTTTTTCAAGGCTCTGTATTTTCCCACCTATCTACAATGCACTGAAATCTCTCTTGTCGCCGCGTGAAGCCAGCCTCTCAAAGCTCCGCGTGCACACAGATCTCCCCGGGGGCTTGTGCAAGCGCCGATTCTGATTGAGTGATACCAGGTGGGACCCGAGAGGCTGCATTGCCTACAAGCCTCCCCAGATCTCCCTTGGAGCAGCCGAAATCCGAAAGCCAGCAGCCCAGGGCGCTGGACAGATGGAGTTCGCCAAATCTGCGGGGTTGACACAGAAAAGACACGTGCTTCTCCTTGTCCTCCTCCAGGGGCCTAGGTGGCGTAGGGCAGACTTAACCTAGAATAAGTATTTATTATCTGAAATTCAGATTTCCCTAACTGCCTGCTATTTTTTTTTTTAAGATTTTATTTATTTGAGAGAGAGAGAGCGTGAGAGAGGGAGAAGCAGACTCCCTGTGGAGCTGGGAGCCCGATGAGGGACTCGATCCCGGGAGTCCGGGATCATGACCTGAGCCAAAGGCAGTCTTTTAACCAACTGAGCCCCCCAGGCCCCCCCCCCCTTTCTTCTTCTTCTTCTTCTTCTTCTTCTTCTTCTTCTTCTTTTTTCAAAAGCTTCCCTCTATTTCTGTTTGCTAACTCTGAAACCCCAGCCTGGGGTGGGGAAGGATTGGAACTGTGGTTGTTCCGGCAACCTGTGCCCAGCTGGCTTGCTGGTCTTGTGGACCTAAAGGAGAGTGACCAACATAGCCTACTCCTCAGCTGGCTTCCCCCACTGCCCTTGGGCCTGGGTCGCTGAGCTGGCCACCTCCTGGGGAAGGTGACTCTCACCCACCAAGCAGAAAAATCCCCTTTAGGACATAGCTGCCGGGCAACCTTCCCAGCTGACCAATCCATGGTCAGGAACGAAGGGCCAGGGGCCAGTGTGCAAAGTCTCGACTGCAAGGAATTTGCACCAGGCAGATTTAGATTTGAGTGGAGGCTTGGGTGAGTTTACTTAGCTTCTTTCTGGGCCCGGACACTTACTTGTCACAGGTAGCTTCCCTTCCTATTCCCCAGTTCTTTTTTTTTTTTTTTTCCTCTTCTTTTTTGAAGGTTTTATTCATTTATTTGACAGAGATCACAAGTAGGCAGAGAGGCAGACAGCGAGAGAGAGTGGAGGAAGCAGGCTCCCCACTGAGCAGAGAGCCCAATGCGGGGCTCCATCCCAGGACGCTGGGATCATGACCTGAGCCAAAGGCAGAGGCTTTAACCCACTGAACCACCCAGGTGCCCTCCTCTTCCCTGGTTCTGATGATGAGATGAAATCCTATTGAGAAAGTGCTCAGAGCCCTGCTTGGCACCCAGTAAATGCTCAGGATATTGGGGAAACCATTGTTCCTTATCTTTCCCTCCCATGGTGCTAAGCACAGCGGGCATCTGCACGTGCTTGTGGAGTTGAACAGCAGGAACATTCTGGAATAGTGAAGACTCACATGCTCTGATCGAGACAGGGGACCTACTTACACCTTCCAGCTCTGGCTCTTAATTCTTTGTGACTTGAGGTTAAGTCCGTTTCTTTCTCTAGGTCCTCATATCTTTGTCTGCAAGATAAGCATCGGGAGAGCAACAATCTGGATCATCTATCACAGTGTGTCAGGCTGTTAACCTACCCATTCCACAGATGAAGAAGCCCTAGGCTTCTAACTTGTAGTGAAGGTACGTCAGCACTTAGGCCTTCTTAAACCTAGTGCAATTCTCCAGGAGAAGCCTGGCCTGTGATCAGCTTCTCCCCCTCCTCGCCTGCCCGTTAGCCCTAGTTCTGAGCTGGTGGGGTAGGGGGCTTGTGGATGGGGTCTGCGCCTCACCTGGCTGGGCTCGGGAGGGCAGAGTCCATGGGGACAGGGCAGCTCGGAGATGCCAGTGTTCTCGCCAAGGCTATGGTGAATCTTCTTGCCTACGGTCTCTGGTTGGGCTGGCTCTGGCTTAGTCCATGCTATTCCATTGTCAGCAGCAGGACTGGGCGTGGTGAAGCTGGACCCGGTGTATCCCAGCCCCTCCCAGTCCCTGTTGTCTTTTTGCAGGAGCCAAAGCTTATGCGTTCATCTCTTGGGATGTTGAGTCTATCCAGCCTTTTAGGGATCAGGGCCACTGGCCCCAGTGGAGAGATGCTATTGTCTGTGTGGCTTCCAGGTCCCAGGCTGGCAGTGTCCCCTCCCTTGACCAGATATGCCAAGCCCCTTCCTTTTCTCTCTTGGCTTCTGCCCTGTTCTTCCTGTGATTGGCCCAAGAGGAGGCTGTAGGCTGGCAGGTACCCTACACAGAGCCCGGAGACAACATCCAGGGCTCGTTGTCCCACCAGAGGGCTCCCTGCCCACCTTCCCCAGCCAAGCTGGCTCCTCTTCTTTCTGCCCAGCTGAGGCAGGGCCTGGAAGGGCACAGTAGCACCCTCTGTGATGCTCCTGTTGCCACGGTGATCCCAGATGAGAAGGCTGTAGCATTCTGTCCCTGGAACCTCCACCCGTCTTCCCAGCTCTGTTTTCCCTGTCTCTAGAGATGGCTCTCCACTGGTGGCCTCAAGAGCAATGTGTCTTCTATGTACCCCCTATCCCTTGGACCTCCCTTTAACCCCAACAGAAACCACTGCCCTGACTGGTAAGCCTCCAGCCCCCAGAAACTGACCTCACCAGAGAGGTGATAGTGTGAGTCGTGGAAAAGCCACAGGAATTAAAATGAGAAGACCCAGATTTTAGTCCCATCCTGGCCTTTTGGAGCTCTGTGACCTTGGACAAGAGAGGCCTTGAGCTTCAGTGTCCTCCTGTGTAAAATATAGATGAGAAAACCCAACTCCACTCACCCTCAGGACTGCCTCTGTGACTTTGCGTGGGCTTTCCCTTCTAAGTAACACCCTTCCATCCTTCTCAGCACAGGCAAACTCCTACCCATGCCTCAAGACCCAGCCCAAATGCTCCCTCCTCTGTAAATGTTTCTCTGAGTTCTGTGGCCTTGACACGCACTTGCCATTTTGTGTTAAAGTTGTTTGTTTCCTTCATTTTTATTTGACTAGGAATTTTTGGACACAGGAATCAGATTAGGCTTAGTTCTGGCATCAGACATGGTTTATTGGATGACTGCTTTGTGGATCAGAAAGCAGAAGAGGCGGACCCTGACCGGGTTGGAGGGTTGGACCCCATTTTTGCAGGGATCAATCCTGGGGCCCTTTGTCCAAGCATGGCTCGGATCAGTCAGTGCCTGTTGCGGCCCTTCTGTGTGCCTGAGACGCACCTGGCTGGCTAGGGACAGATGCATGGCCGGGACCAAGTGGAAGAGACCCTGGCTCATACCTGGGGTCTACCTGTCTTAGCACTTGGGTGTGGCCAGGAACAGCTGCTTATGGGGTGCCCTGGGGCATCTGGGAGGGGAAGGGGACTGGTAGAGCACCATCCGCCGGTCCTCCTGGGACTTTCGGGATATTGACAAAACCCCTGCAGTTCAGGGAAGAGAGGGAGGACTTCAGTTGGCACTGTGTCTTCCAACTCCCTCTCATGGTTCTACAGCTGCTGGTCAGGGTCAAGGAGATGAAGGATACATCCAGTGTCCGCTCCCGGTTTCCTACAGATTCGGACCACCTAACAGGACTTCCAGGTCCAGAGCCGGCTAGTCAAGGGCGCCCTCCAGTGGTCACCATCGGGGAGGCAGGAACCTGATCGCGCAAAAAGAGACGTCTCCTCTATTCCTTCAACTAACACGGAGTCAGCATCCCGGTGCCAGGCGTGGGGCCAGGCACATGTTTCATTTTTAGTTAAAAAACATATTGATCATCTGCTAAGTGGGAAGCTCTCTCTTGAGTGTTGCTATGATTTGGTGGGGCGGGGGCAAGGGAATACAAGGTTGGGAATTATTCCTCACAACAGTGATAATCGACCCACACTGGCTGTCCTTTCCCTGGGGAATTTGAGAAAACATCTATGTCTGGCACCAGCTAGCCCAACGGAATCTGGAGGGGTGAGGCAGAGGTGCCAGGGGCAAACAGCCAGGTATGGGAACCACTGGTATGGAAAATTGACTAAATTGTTACCCACCATTCTCATTACTGAGGTACTTGTTATTGTCCCATTCTCTGGATGAGGAGACTGAGGCTCAAGGTAAGGACAAGCAATGGGAAAAATGTTTCCCACAGCACAGGCACAGGGTGTAGCCAACAGTCCTAAAAGGCTGTTGCTGATCTCTGAAAAGATTCCCTCATAACTGGGATGGCATTATTTTAGCTGTGATTAGAAAAGTAATCAGGGTTGTTGTGAAATAATCTTTTCCCCCAGGCAGTGAATTATAACGGCAGAAGTGGAGTGCACAAAAGTCACCTGCAGGGGTGCCTGAGTGGCTCAGCGGGTCAGGAGTCTGCCTTTGACTCGGGTCATGATCCCAGGGTCCTGCGATGGAGCCCCTCATTGGGTTCCCTGTTCAGCCGGGGGCTTGCTTCTCCCTCCCACTCTGCCTGCTGCTCCCCCTCCTCGTGCTCTCTCTCTGTCAAATAAATAGGTGAAAAATCTTTAAAAAAAAGTCACCTGCAATCTCAGCATTGTTAACACTTCGGAGTATGCCAGGGAGAGTCAGAAAGAGAGAGGGAGGGAGGAGGAATTGGAGAGGGAGGAGGAGGAACGGATTTATTTTAAGGCTCGAGGTCATATTGAAAACCAGGGTTTCAGAAGGTCGGATCTGAAGACCACTGGCATCCCAATGCCCGCCCTGCTCATTAGACATGCAGCACCCCTCCCCCACCCTCCCCCTGGGTGGCAGAATCAGACTCTGGAGAAAGATCCCAAGCTGCACGTTTCATATATATTCCAGACCATTCTCATGGCCACTCACTGAAGACTAACAGCCACTGCGGCTTCGAGCTTCCCCAAGAGGAGCCCGTCCTGGATACCCATCGCTTCCAGTGGCTTAGGAGGCCGTCCTGTGTGGACTGATGTATTAAAATACTTGGATCCCGGCTGCCCTTGGGGACCCGGGTACATACTCCCATTTTGCATGGGTTGGCTCCACGCTAGCAGCATCAACAACCGGGTTGCTGTGTCATCCCGCACCAGGCCCCAGCCCCCACACGGCAGCCTCCTGCCCCCGCACCCCACCCCCTTCTTCCATAGCAGTGAACCAACCTACTAACTGGATTCCGCAAGCCAATCACAGCCTGAATCACCTATGATGTCACCATCAGCCAATCAGAGCTCCTCACCAGCATAGGCAGACGGCCTTCACTCTTAGAAAGGTGATAAGGTGTAAAGCAATACCATCCTTTAGGAAAAGAGACGCTGAGGCCTAGGAAGGAGCAGAGGCCCACTAGGGTCACGGCACACAGGTGGCAGAGCCAAGATTAGAAGCCAGGACTCCCAGTGTTCTTCCATACTACCAAGGCCCCATAGGGCCTGGCCCTTGGCTTCCTCAACCTGGGTAGCTTCCTGGCACAGGAGGCAAAGACCAGGGCCGTGGCCCTAGTCCCCACAGCTCTCCCTGCAAGACCTCAGCGGTCAGAAGGAGATCCTTCGATCTCTGTATTTAAGGGCCTGGAGAAAATGGCAGGGTTGGGCCCATGGGAGAGGGGAGCTGCCCCAGATTCTAGCTCTGTCTCAGTGCCCAGTCCCCAGCACCGGCAGGAATTAGGGGGCGCCCTGGCCAGGCCATACTGGCTCCGGCTAATATGCGGATTATGGAAAGGTACCCAAACAAGGCTCCTTTGTGGAAGCCCTGCCTTAGGGAGTCAAGTGACCGCTTAATTCAAGCATGGGCAGGGCCAGCCCCGAGGTGTGGGCTGGGGCACTGGCCATAAGACCCCTAGGAGTCCCCCCGGTCCAGTGGCCAGAACTGTTGTGGGATAGTCTGAGAAGACTGGAGCCCCTCCCGTGAGTAAGGGTCTGCCCAGGCAGGCTGGCTGGGGGGGCTTGGAGGGCCTATGGGGTGGACGGCAGTCCCTGCACTGGTGTGTGAGATGTACACCCATGGGCCGCACGTGTGCATGTGTAGGGGCACCTGTGCGTGTGTGCCAAGTCTCTGAGGTGGGCGTGAGCTTGGTGTGAGGGGGCACAAAGACAGCCAGAGCAAGCGGGGAGAGGCTGGGTGTCAACGCAATTGACAAGCAGTGTCAGTACATTGCTTGCAGAAGTTTTACTTGAGCACTTCCTATGAGAGCACAGCGGGAGCCTCCATTCTCAGGAGGGAATGGTCAGTAAACAAGCAGACATCCTGCAGAATGGAATTTCAAGTAGGACAAGATAAACGCTGTGTAGAGAAATCGACAAGATGAGGGGACAGAGAGTACCAGGGGCACTGGGATGCTATTTACAGGGACAGTGGTTGGGAACAGCCTTTCTGGACAGGTGACCTAAGGTGGGGATGAGCCGTACAGTTAGATGAGAAAGAGCTTCCTCCAGGCAGAAGGATTAGCAAGTGGAAAGGCCTTGGGGGTCACTGTTCAATAGACGTTATTTGAGCATCCCTACCAGCCAGTGATCTGGGCACTGGGGACAAGGCAGTGGACAAGACCCACCAGGCCCCTTACCAGTCTTGCTCCAATTGGTGATTGCGGGTGCTTGGGGGAACTGAGGAACAAGGTGGGGTCAGGACACCACCTGGCTCAGGGGACCAAGTCCATTATGAGGACTTTGCTATTGCTGCTGTCATTGCATTTGTCATACAACTTGAGGGCACGGAGCTGTGCCAAGGCTGTGGGCAGCTCTGGGCTTACTTCCCTGGTTTCCCATGTCCCACAGGCAGGAGGAGCCAAACGGGCCTTTGAGGCCACCTCCTTCCCCTCCTGGTGTGCAGACAGGAAAAGTGAGGCCCAGAGCAGGGAAGAGTCTAGGCTAAGATCATTATGAGGCCCAGACAAGCCCCATCCAAGCCGCCACCCCACCCCAGTCAGTGTCCCTCCCTGTCTGCCTACTAGGACCCAAACCCACTTGCTGCAGCCCAGCGCCCGGCCATGACAGTCACGTACTCAAGCCAAGTGGCTAATGCCCGCTTAGGCTCCTTCTCCCGCCTGCTGCTGTGCTGGCGAGGCAGCATCTACAAACTGCTCTATGGAGAGTTCCTCATCTTCCTGCTCAGCTACTATGCCATCCGTTTCATTTACAGGTGCAGAGGGACAGGCTGGGGCGGGGACCCGGGAGAGCCGAGGCCCAGGAGGGCCGCAGTGGGGCTTGGGACAACCAGCCAGCCAGTCAGTGGGCTAATATACCAGTAGACCTTGAAGGCTGATCTGAGCTCCTGGCCAAGCCTGGGTAGGGGGTAGGGGGGTTGGGGGCTGAGGGTTGGGGTCCAGAGAGGGGGTAAAAGAAGGCAGCCTGGGAGGCAGCTCTGTGCAGGCTGGGAGTATCTTTCCTCCAACCCAGGGAGAGGCTTCTGGAACCCAGGCCTTAGCTGGTCCCAGCCAGCCAGCCTATTTTCCTGAGTCCCACAAGCTCACAGGCCCAAACTGTATTCCCCATCCCCATAAAAATGTTTACTTAAATAAAATAGAGGACAGATATGATCACAGAATATATGAAAGCATTCTGAATGGAAAAAGCACTAATGACTGAAATGGACTGAAAAACTATCAAATACAGAAAATTCTTAATTTCATAATTACAATACCAGTAACAAAGCACATTGGTTTTCTTTGGTTGTTGCGCAGGCACCAACATATGTTGATTTAAAAAAAAAATAGACTTTATTTTTTAGAGTTTTAAGTTGATAGAATTGAGCAGAAGGTAGAGAGTGTCCGTGTATCCCCTCAAGCACACACAGTCGCCTCCACTACCAACATGCCACAGCCAAGTGGCACATTTGTCACACTAGCTGAACCCACAAGGACACTCCACCACCACCCAAAGCCCACAGTTTACACTAGGGTCCACTCTTGTTGTACATTCTATGGGTTTGGACAAATGACATTTATCTACCATGACAGTATCATACAGAGTAGGTTCACCGTCCTAAAAACCCTCTGCGCTTAACCTACTCATTCACCTCACCTCACCGTGTTTTTTTAAAAGACCCTCTTTGTTTGAACCTGCTTTCAAGCTATCTTTTGGATCCCTTAAAAGGGTCAGTGGTGCCTAAAAGTGACTCCTTCGGCAGGACCTTCCTTCCTAGAGATCACAGAAAACCTCCTGAGGGTGCCTCTTCCAGCCATGGAGCCCAGGTCTCCTTGGGGTTTGGGACACCAGAGGAGTGGGACCTAGCTCAGGCCAGAGGAGGGGCCCCAGGCAGGGCCAGTGAAAGGGACCGGGAAGTGGTGGGGGTAGCAAAGAGGCAGTCACACTCCTACCCTTGGCCTGGCTGGAGCCAGTACGGGTCTCAGCCGCGTCTTCGCAGGGTCTACACATCCCACACCACCCCCTTCGCCCCGCCCCAGGATGGCCCTCACGGAGGAACAGCAGGTGATGTTTGAGAAACTGACCCTGTATTGTGACAGCTACATCCAGCTCATCCCCATTTCCTTCGTGCTGGGTGAGCTCCCCCTCTGGCGTGTCGGGATCCCAGTGGCTGCTCCAGGCTCCACACAGCTGGACTACAAGGAACTAGCTGGGGGAAGGCCAGTGGTGCGTCGGTGCCTTTCGGCTGTTCAGGAATATGAGGAGACTGCAGCCAGACGGACTTAAGTTAGACATTAGGAAGGACGTTAGCACCCAAGACCCCAGTTTCTGAGGGCAGTGCTGACATAGTCCCTGGAGCCTCTGAGCAGGAGTGGGGGTTGGGGAGGATCTAGCAGGGTCCTGGAAGAGGCAGGGGACCCCCAGGAGAGAGAACTGGAGGCTCCTAGGCCTTCATGCGGGGCTCCGATGGTCTTCCCCTCCTGAGCGTCTTTCAGAAGGATCGGGGCTGGGCCCGCTCCCATCAGAAAGATGGAGAAACGGAGGCATCGCCCTCGCTTGGCTCTGGCCGCAGCCTGGGCCCTCGCCCCCCGCCCCCTCCCCCGCCTCTCCTGCCCAGGCTTCTACGTGACGCTGGTCGTGACCCGCTGGTGGAACCAGTACGAGAACCTGCCGTGGCCCGACCGCCTTATGAACCTGGTGTCGGGCTTGGTGGAGGGCAAGGACGAGCAAGGGCGGCTGCTGCGGCGCACGCTCATCCGCTACGCCAACCTGGGCAACGTGCTCATCCTGCGCAGCGTCAGCGCCGCGGTCTACAAGCGCTTTCCCAGCCCCCAGCACCTGGTGAAAGCAGGTGGGCGGACCCCGGGGCGGGGCCCGGGCGGGAACAGGGGGCGGGGCCGGAGCAGATGGGTGGAGCCAGTGCCTCCGGACCGGAGATTGGGTGGGGCCAGGAGCGGGGTGGGATCGAGACCTCGTCTAATTGGGCGGGGCGGAGTCGGGCGCGAGAAGATGGGTGGGAGCGGGGCGGGGAACCGCCTGTGAGGATGGGGTCTGAGATAGGGTTAAGGACCGTTGAGGGATGAGGGAAGAGTGGGGACTGAGGGCGGGGGGCGGGGCGCTGGGAACTGGCGAGAAAGTACCGGTCGGCCTCCCTCTGCCCTTTCCTGCCCAGTTCCCGCGGTTTTCAGTCTGCATTTCTGCGACCTCCGTCCGTGAGACAGACCCTTCTCACGTACGGAGGCCAGAACAGCGCGTAGTGGGCACTCAGTAATTATTTGTTGAAAGAAGATGGCAAAGGAGTTCCGTGGTCCCAATGAACTTGGGCCTAAATCCTGGGCCTCTGCAAGGCCTGGCCAGCACCCAACCCCCAACCCCCAACCCCGCGCCATCTGATCTATGGCTTCTCCTACCCACTGCCTTCTTCACTCCACTCCGCAGGCTTTATGACCCCCGCGGAACGCAAGCACTTGGAAAAGCTGAGCTTGCCGCACAACACGTTCTGGGTGCCCTGGGTGTGGTTTGCCAACTTGTCGATGAAGGCGTGGCTTGCAGGTCGAATCCGGGACCCTGTCCTGCTCCAGAGCCTGCTGGACGTGAGCTCACCACACTGCTGGGGCTGATGCGGAGTGGGGGTGGGTTGTACCCCAGGTGGAACAGCTTCCTTCAAAGACAAGGCTTGAGGCTCTTTCTAGAACCTGCCTTGGTATTGTAGGACTTTGACCAACAAGGATTCCACAGCCCACTGTAACCCCTCTCCCCAATTCCCCTCCCAATTCGTCTCTAAAGTGAGCCTCTTCTCAGAGGCTCCTTTTTGATAGATGTGGAGGCTGATGTCCTGGCTCCTTTTTGATAGATGTGGAAGTTGAGGCACAGAGAGATTAAGTGAGTGACCACATAGCCAGGGCTGGGCCATGAGTGCCGGTCCCTGGCCCCTGGGGGAAGAGCTGGGGTTGAGCCTAGGAGAGCAAAGAGCAGTCAGAACCCCAACCCTCCCTCCTGCTCCCCAGGAAATGAACATCTTGCGCACTCAGTGTGGACATCTGTTCGCCTACGACTGGATCAGTATCCCGCTGGTGTACACGCAGGTGAGGACGAGGGCAGTGAAGCTGTCCCTTAGGGAAACAGGGACTGGGAGGACTCAGGAAACAGCCTGTGATGAGAAGGGCTCACTTAGGGGCTAAGAGGCTCATCCTGGGAGTTAGGTGTGGACTTTGCAGCTTCTGACAAGTTTGAAGAGTCCAGACTCCTGTCTAGTTCAGCCCAGTGGAGGGAATGTGATTATCCCCATTTTAAAGTGATCGCGGAGACCCAAAGTCACAGGAGTGTGCAAATCAGAGTAAGGACTTGTCCTCCCAGGCTGGGGAGCTTCCTGACTCCAGGTTCCCAGCCAGCCCATTTCTGCTGCCACCTAACCCCCCCCCCCCCCCCCCCCCCCCCCCCCGCCCACCCAGGTGGTGACCGTGGCTGTGTACAGCTTCTTCCTGGCTTGCCTGATTGGGCGGCAGTTCCTGAACCCAGCCAAGGCCTACCCTGGCCACGAGCTGGACCTCGTTGTACCTGTCTTCACGTTCCTGCAGTTTTTCTTTTACGCCGGCTGGCTGAAGGTGAGAGTCTGCAATGAGAGAGAGAGAGATGGGCTGTGGTCGTGGCTGGAAGGGTCATGGCTGGCCAGGAAAGGAGAGTTTCAAATGTGGAAAGCAGAGTGCTGGGCCTCCACCACAGCCCTCTGGTCTGCTCCTTCCCTGTGTCTTTACATATGAAGACCCTGAGACCCAGAGAGGAGTGGGACCTGCTTGAGGCCAGTCTGATCCCAGAGCTTCACCTGAGGCCTTGAACTTAGCAGGCTGGACCGACACAGGGAAAGCTCACTTGTCAAACCATGGGCTATGTCCCCTCGAGAGAATGTTCCCCAGATGTTTGTCCGGAACAAGGGAAATGCACAGAAGAAGAACAGCAGTCGCAGGCCCTGCTGGCGAGGCAGCCCCTTTGGGCCCGGCGATGAGGCTCTGGTTCCAAATTTGTTCCCTCGGCTTAGTAAAACAGAAGTCCTGATGCTGACTACTCCAGCCCCCATCCTTCCAAGGCAGATTAACACCACCTCTTCTCCCTCAAGATATCCATCTGTGATGGGGGTGGTGGCGGCGGCGGTGGGGGGGCGGGGGCTCCCATCCCTGTCCCAAGTGGCTTTTCCAAGTATTCCTCCCACTACTTCCAGGGCTCCTCCTAATAGGAGTTCTGAAGAACACAGTTTTCTCCGCATCCCTATTTTTCCTCTGTTTCTCCCACACTCTCTGTCTCTTCCTCTTTTCCTTTACTTTTTGGTAGTGGTGGTGATGGTAGGTGGCCCCCTCCCTCCCTCTCATCCACATTTCACATGTGTGTGAAACACACACACACACACACACACACACACAGATATTCCCTCATCCCTGCAGTCATCTTTGGTTTCTAAAGCACAAACCAGATCACACCATTTTTCTGCTCGAAATTCCCTAGTGGCTTACAGGAGGTCTCTTGAACCCTTAATGCAGCCCCTCCCTGCTGTGGAGATTTGTTCAGGGGGCCTAATGCAGAGATTTGTGGAGTTCCAGGGAAGGTACAGGAAGGGAAGGGACGGGGGTGACTCTACTAAGTGACAGGCTCAAGGACAGCTCTGGGTGTTGAGGGAGCAGCGGGCATAGGAGAGGGGCTCAGGCTCGATGACCTGAAGGGAGGGGGACTGTGTGCGGGGGCCTATGAGCGTGGGTGGCTGGAGCCCTCACATACCGGCTTTGAAGATGGTGGGCAGGCAGGAGGGGCATCGTGGCGGGGGGGTGGTGTGTGGAAAGGGCAAGAGCCGAAGTTTAAGGGCGCGGAGCAAGGCTGCAGGGAGTCTGCCTGAGGACTTCCAGAGCCCCCTCCCCTCTCTCCAAGGTGGCAGAGCAGCTCATCAACCCATTTGGAGAGGATGATGATGACTTTGAGACCAACTGGATTGTCGACAGGAGCTTGCAGGTTTTTGGGGAGAGAGGGAGCCTGTCCTGTGGACCTTCCCTGAACTGAACTCAAGGAGGGGGCCGCACGGCTCTGCAGGGAGGCCTCCTGGTGAATTGCTCTCCCCGCTCCCCAGCCAACCATTCACCCCAGCTTTTGAGGCTGCATATAGACATCAGTCTGTCCATTTCACAAGTGAGGAAACTGAGGCCCAGAGAGAGGGAAGTGATCTCTCTCTGACCTTGGGCTGACCTTGCTTTTTGGGCTTCTCCTTCTGTGCCTGGGAACCAGGTGTCCCTGTTGGCTGTGGATGAGATGCACCAGGACCTGCCTCCGATGGAGCGGGATATGTACTGGAATGAGCCGGAACCACAACCCCCCTACACAGCTGCTTCTGCCCAGTCTTGTCGAGCCTCCTTTTTAGGCTCCACCTTCAACATCAGGTGAGCAGTGCCAGGGAACCACGTTGGTGGGTAGGAAAGCCTACGCACGAGAACTTGGAAAAGCTCTAGTTAATATGTATTGGATGCATGCTGAGTGCTGGGAACTCCACTAAGCTCTTTATATAAACTAGTTTTTTCTTCCCCATAATCCTGGTTTGGTATCTTGAGTTTTCAGATGATTAAGTCCAAGTTCAGAGAGGTTAAATAGGTTGCCCAGCCCAAGGTCACATAGTTAGCAAGTGGAGCACTGGGACCCGGTGTGTCTGCTTCTACCTCCACACCTGCAATCCTTACCCTGTACTGCTTAGTAACTCCTAATCTATAACCTATAAGTAACCTAGTAACCTATAAGGGCTTTCAGATGCCTCCAGCCTAAGCCTCCCATGCCCAGACTTGGAAATTGAGGCCCAGAGAAAGAAGGGACTTACTCAAGGCCTGACAGTGATCAGTGATGCAGTTGGAATGGCAGAGCCTGGTTCCTGACTCTGGTCCAAAGCTACACTTTCTGATAAGCCAGGATGTTTAGATGGGGAGTGAAGGGGCAGGGGGCGGTCCTCTAGGATGGGGGTGGGGCAAGCATGTACCAGCAAGAGGCTAATTCATCACAGGTACCTTCTGGGTAGTGTCTGTGCTACAGTACAGGCCTTGGGTCACCCACAGCAGCCGAACTTTCCTGCACCTGGGTCCCGTTTCTCTGATTCGGTCTGATTCCCTTGTGAGCTGCAGCTGGGCCACATTGTCCTCTCTGCTGTAGGACAGTGGAGAGGACTGTTCGGAGAATCCTCTGTGTGTCAGGGTCCTTTCCATCCAGGTTTTCTTCCACAGCATTGAGTATATTATCTTTTAAAAATCAAATACCCTACTAAGCCATAATTTGAATTAGCTAGAGTTCTTCGTGGGTGTGAGGCAGTTTCAAAAAAGTGATGAAATGAAGGGTGGAGGCTTGCTTAGGTCAGAAACATTTCTGGAAGTTGCTTTTGAATTCCATATGATCTGTGCTCTAATGGCTGAGGGTTGGGTGGGGAACAAAGAATATTATACATAGACCTTGTCTCCAAGGAACACACAATTTAGTGAGGAGGCTCACACCCAAGGCCCAGACTCTGGACACAAGGTACACGGTAGTGGATGCCTGGGAGAGACAGGACATAGGAGAGAGACCACCTTTGGCCTGGGAGGGGGCCCTCCAGCTGGACCTGGAGCTGGGCCTCGAAGCATGGAGAGAATGTGGACCCCGGCGACAGGCCACGTTCTGGGATAGTGGGCTTTCTCCTGCAGAGTAAAGGCTTTGGGCTCCCAGGGGGCCACACTTCTCTTTGTGGATGCGGTTCCCCAGCCTACCCAGAGTCACTCCTGGGCCTGATCTCACCCACCACACCTGGGGTCCAGTAGTTCGGGTCGCTTGGAGGGAGGGATGTCGAAGATGGAGACAAGGAGAGAGCCCTTCACGAGACAGGCTAGGGAGCTTCGCGATTGTGGGCAAGAGGGGGCCCCAGAACAGTGAGGTGAGCTGGGCTGGGAAGGAGTAAGAGGGCAGTGCAGTACAGGACGGGTCAGGAGAGAGGGGAGTCCAGGCATTGTGACGAACACTGTGTGTTCTTGGCTTTGGGTCAAAAGGAGGGAAAAGAGGGGTAAAAAGAAGTCGGGTTTGGCTTTGGTCCTTTGTGCCCTACTCAACCCCGAGTCTTACACTTCTTTCCAGTCTGCACAAGGAGGACATGGAGTTTTGGTCCAACCCACAGGAAGAGGAGGAGGAGGGCACACACACTGGTATCATTGGCCGCTTCCTAGGGTTACAGTCCCACGACTACCATCCCCCCAGAACAAACTCAAAGACCAAACTACTGTGGCCCAAGAAAGGAAGCCTTCTCCATGAGGGCCAGCTCAAGAAACTCGGGGGTACCAGGCAGAACTCTAGGGACCAGGAAAGCAGCAAGGCCTGGAGGATTAAGGAGGAGGATGCTTTTGAGACTGCTGCACTGTACGGGAGGTCAGGCTACCACAGTGCCCCACAGACACCCCTCAGCCACACACCTATGGTCTTCCCACCTGGACAGTCAGCACCCTCAAGCCTTCGCAGAGTCTCAGGTACAGACAGTGCTGTCAAAGACCAAAGCCTACAATCCCTGACTCCTGGGACAAAGACCAGTTTCGAACTGCTTCCAGACAGTGCTGGGTTCTCAGCAGAGCCCCCAGAATCGGGTCACCTGAAGAGGAAAACTGTCGAGTTTAACCTGACAGACATGTCGGAGACCCCTGAACATCATTTCAAAGAAGCACATTCGGACCAACCAACTAACCTACACACTATACTGAAAGGTCATGAAGATCCCTATTGGGCCTTGGAAAACAGGTGTGTCCTCTCTACCTTTAAGGGTCACTTCACCTCCCCCCACCGCCATGGGTGGGAAGGCCCACCTGATCTTCCCTTGCTTTGACTGTACCCTTCTACCTTCCTGGGAGCCCATTTTCCTATGGTGCCCTCACCACCAGAGCATGCTGTACTTACCAGCACTGGCTTGGGGCACACACCTGGCCACTTCAGCAAGAGCCCTAGAAGATGAGAGCTTTTGACATCACTAGGGAAGAGCTCTCTGGGTCCAGGGTGAAGGGAAGGGGAGGTTGCATGGACAGGACAGATGGCCGGTGGCCACCAAGCCAGGCTTAAGCGCTCAGATGTTCTGCCTGGACCCAGCTTACTTTTGAGTAGCAGATGCAAAACCATGAGGCAGAGCGGGGGGGGGGGGGGGGGGGGGGGTGTTTCTGGGCTGTAGCACAAGGACTCCACTCACTGCCCAGGGATCGTATATGAAGACTCCCCCATAACCTTAGTGATCCTGAATTACTTCCAGAAAGTGTTACACCCCCGGAAGCTGGCAGATGGTTAAGGTAAGGGTATCCAGGTCCCTTGGGATACCTCACTGCTTTGGGGTACCCAAGACTTCTGAACATAAATGTGCTTTGTGTCTCCTTGCGGGCAACCCACTGGGGTCACAAAACCATTTCCCCCCATTCTGGATCTCACCGTTAGATCCACTCTACCCACTACACACCTATCATGTGAGAACTGAACTTCCTGTTTTCTGGATTTCCAAGCAGTCACTGCTGTGGTTGAAGTAGTTATGAAAAACCTGAAAGAGCTAGTCTTAGATCTAGCTCAACAAACTTCTACCCATCACTGCAGTTTGTCTGGGAAAGGATGTGAACACAGTCGTTAGCAAGAAGAGTTGGCTCCGCGGGTCCCAGACACTCCTCCTTCTGTATTTGAGGGGTCCTAACCTTTGCTGTTAACTCTCCACTTAGCATTATCTTCCAGACTCACATTGTAAACCCTTCTCCCATTCTCTCTAGGGATGAAGCACATTCTTAGCCTGCTTCCCAACAGGGGACGCTTCACTGGCCTGGTCCTACCTGCACGTACACCAGCGGGACACTGATCCAGTCACAGCCATACAGCCGTCCACACTGAAGATTGTGTTCATAGGACAGCCTGAACTAAATGGTTAGCTTAATGGGTAACAAAATCCAGTTTCAGGACTTAAGCTTTTAAATGACTTTTGTACATAAAAATCATGAAAACCTGGAATGAACCATTATACATGGAATCAGGAGTCCTTAAGTCCTGTCTGAATTTAACACACTCAGCCTTCTTATCTTTTCCAAACTTAGGATTTTCCTCCCAGGCATTTCATGTTGGTCACTGTGATTCAACTTCCAGCACTTGAACAGATATTCTTCGCAAGGACGATCTAGATACATTTCCAGCCCAAGAACTCAAATGACAGTAACTGGGTACCAAATTACTTTATTTGAAGGAATGGTACAAATGAAAGAGTTAAGTAGATGTTTTGGTATAACTTATAGAAAAGGTAAGGTAACCCCAACATGCATGCATGGCCTCAGGGACCAGGTGGCTCGGGAGACAGCCTAAGGCTTAGCTCTCACTATCACTGTTTCCCAAGGTGTGCTTGTCAAAGAGATACTCTGCCATGCCAGATTCGGGGGCCCCCATCTTGCGCAGGTTGGTTACGTGGTCACCCAATTCTTTGATGGATTTCACCTGCTCATTCAAGTAGTGAGTCTCAATGAAGTCACACAACTAGAAAACAGAATGGGGAAGAAAGTTAATGGTTAAGCTTTCCCAGCCCCCAAGGGGCAAATGACTCCTTCCAGTCCGTCTCCAATTGCTAATACTCACATGGGGGTCATTTTTATCAGTGGCCAGTTTGTGCAGTTCCAGTAGTGATTGATTCACACTCTTTTCCAAGTGTAATGCACACTCCATTGCATTCAGCCCATTCTCCCAATCATCACGGTCTGGTTTCTGAAAGAGGAGGTCACATCAATTAATCTGTAGCTTCTACCGATTAATCCACTAGTCAGCAAGCACCTAACATGTCAGCAAAAGGGACATTCAAGTTTCTCCAACAGTTTCCAACTTAACATCCTTGCCCATTACCCTTCACCTCGTTTAGCTGAAATGAAAGGCCTAAAAAAAAGCACAGAACCCAAAAGTGACCCCATTTTGTAAGGCCAACTGCTACCTTGGTCATTTCTGACACCTGACGACTGCTAGATAAATCACGAAGCAGGGGATTTCTAGGAGCTTTTGTTCACCTTGATATCCTGAAGGAAGATTCGGCCACCTCGTTGGTTCTGCAGCTTCATCAATTTCTCAGCATGTTCCCTCTCCTCATGAGATTGGTGGAGAAAATATTTGGCGAAGTTCTTCAAAGCCACATCATCACGGTCAAAGTAGTAAGACTGAATGGGGTTCATGAACATGTTTGTTAGGAACACCCAAGAAAGGCACTCTGCCACCTCGCCTCTCTCAAAGCTCAGCAAGAAAGGGGGCTGCACTGAAGGACACCAGACGGGGGTGGGGGATAGGGGGCAGCTGGCTGTGTTCCCGAACTGAACACAACACTAAAATTAGTCTGACTAAAATAAAACTTGGGTCCTTGAAAGGAAGTTTACTACAAGGAACCTTAGGAGTATCATAGGGCATTGTCCCCAGCGTGGAATTTAAGACTGTTATTAATGTGTTCTTCTCGCCAGTGTCAAATTTGATCGGAGACGGTGTGGGTGCTATTTACCCTGCACAAATAGTGCCTTCTCTCCCCACTCCCTGATTAACCCGTGTCAGAATAGCTTGCCAGCTTAGAGCAGACCATGGATTTCTAAAATTAACCCATTAGTCAAGGTGACAACTGTTGCCAATGCTGGGATCTACCAAAAAAAATCGCCAGCAGAAAGCAAAAAAAATGTTTCAGTTTTAGATAGTTGCTCTATTCACCTGTTCCTGAAATGCAACGGCAGTCGGGGAAATCCAGGCCTGTTTTCAAACCCATCTAAAACTTGTCTATTCTCGGACGATTTGCAAAATCGTAAGACAATTCTAAGCAAAACTCCCACCACCCCGCCTAATAACAGAATTTTGGAAAACGGATCCCACTGATCAGTGCGTGGAGAAATTCTTTGCCCAGTAACCGTTGGTGTAGTTTATCTAAAAACCAAGGGTTCGATTAGCAGGCGATAACTCTCAGGCACAAAAAGGACCAAGCGCGTGCGTGCCCGGGCCAAAGGACAGATGACTAAGACAGCTGTGTCCGCAGAAAAGATTTCCACGCTTCAATTCAAGTGGGACTCAGAGATAAGCACAACAGAGGGGTGGCGACGGCTGCTCAGAGAGTGGTCGGCCCACGAGAGATAAGGCACTTAGCACCAGCTCCCCACCCCCCTCAGCCACCTCGGTTGCCATTCGATACCATTTCCCAGCAGGCTCCGCCATAGGGGGTGGGAGGGGGAGACGGGGGCTGGACCACTTCGCCCCCATTACCCAAGCAAACGATGGCCCCGGATCACGTGATCGACGCAGGCGGGATGAAAACACAAAAAACCACTTTCCTAACTGCGGGATTGTACAGGTTGCAACGGCTCCAACTCTGGGATTCCAGGAGACCAGGCTCTTTAAGTACAGAGCGATGCGCAGAGGCGGCCCTCGCCAGAGAGGGAGCCCTCCCACGGGGCAGTGGGAAAGGGCGGGCTGGAGAACTTCTGCGCAAATGCTGGGAGGCCTCGAGCACCGTCCATTTTCCAGCAGGACGCGCGGAGGCGGGACGGCCAGCGCCTTGGCCACACCCCCGCCCCGCCCCGCCGCCCGGGGACACCGCCCCCGCCCGCGGGAGAGCGCTCACCATGGACAGGTAGACGTAAGAGGCGTAGAGCTCCAGGTTGATCTGGCGGTTGATGGCGGCCTCCGAGTCCTGGTGGTAGTTCTGGCGCACCTGCGAAGGGGACGCGGTCGTCATGGCGGCGGCTGAGGAGAGGCGGCGGCGGGCAGCGGCTGCGCGGCGCTGGAGCGGCGACGGGGGGCCTTGGAGCGGTCCGAGGACGCTGTGAGGAGATGGCGGAGGGCTGGCTCTGAGCGGCCGGCCGGGGCGAGGGGACGAGCGCCGGGTTCCGTCCAAGCACTGTTGAAGCAGGAACCCGCGGCGACTCTCGGCGGAGATGTGGCGCAGTCGGCGGCGGCCCCTACTTATAGCGGGATCGGGCGTCAGGCTCATCCGGCCAATCAAGCTGCCCGCCCGCCGTGCGGAGCCCCGCCTTTTCCGGTGGGCGCGCGGCCCCGCCTCAGAGCCATGGGGGAGGGGCGGCCCCGCCGCGGGAGGCTTTGCGTGTCCCGCTGCGCGTGGGGCTCGGCGGGTGTCCTTTCGAGCCCTGACGTCGTCTGTGGGGCCGCAGGGAAGACGTGGGGACCAACGCGAAGCCCAGCCCCGAGCCCTGGGCCCAGGGCGTCCTGGGTCGCGGAACCGACGGAAAGTGCCCTTGGCCCTGGGGGCGTCGGGGCGAGTCTGAGCCCGTCTTGTCCAAGGGCATGTTAGGAATCCGAGCGGTAGGGCAGCGGTTACCGCACCCGAGGTGATTTCCTCGTCTTGTAAATCACAAAGTGGAAACCTGGGCCCTACGAGGTCGTGTGAGTCATAGGTGGAGCTGAGAAAGGGTTCACTTTCTCTTCCTCAAGGTCTAGCTGGGAGCAAAACGCGGGCGGACAGTCCCCCGCCCCTCCGATTCCCGCGACCCTGTCCGCCTTCGGCTGAAAGCAAATATGGCTCCTTGTGCTGCTTATACAACAAAGGCTGGGCGGGCGTGTGTCCCGGAGACACGAAGAGCGCCTTCCCGGAGGGAGCCGCGGGGGTGAGCCCCTGGGCTTCTGAGAAAATCGGGAGAGCGGGGGTTAGAATTGAAAGGAGAAGCCACTTGGATCGGGAGACAAGTCATGAGGCCTTTCTGCAACGGCCGCCATAGCCGGCCCCAGTCACGGGAGACTCAGCTGAGGGGCCTTGGAGGGAGCCCCCTCCTAGGGTTACCCTTGGAGAGAAGCTGATGGGGCTGAATGTGCCACAGGCTTCCCAGGTGCAAGAAGCCCAGGAAGGGCAAGGCCACCGAGCCTGGCTTGCAGCTGCGTCCCAGGCACGGAGTGGGTGTGAATTCGAGGGTGGCAGAATTGCTGCTAGGCCCGGGCTCCTTTCTTCCAGTTCCCCCCAGTCGGCTGGCTTCCAGGCTCCCTCATTACCAGGCCCTTCCACACAGGGGGGCGACCTGTCCAAGACCCTTTCCACGGTGTTCTCAATCATGAAACTGGAAACTGAACTTCCCAACCTTAAAAAAGGAAGGAACGCTACTAAAATACTAAAAGAAGTTTCTGATGGAATAGTGGTGATTTCTCTTTCTTGGGTCTTTGCTATATCATTTCAAAATGAACATATGTTGCTCTCAGGGGAAAAAAAAATTAGTGGGGCTTGAGCTACAAAAAAATAAGCAGAAGGCTGCTGGGAGAGTGTAGACAGGGGGTACCTTAGTCTGAGATAGAACGTCAGGAAGGCTTTCCTAGGAAAGTGACAGTTGAGCCAAGTTTGAAGAAAAAGCTGGAAGGGAGGTAGAATGGAGTAGGAGATAGGGGAATTCCAAGTAGAGAGAACAGCATGTACAAAGGTAAAGGTATGGAAATGCATGGCCTGCCCAAGGTACCTTTAAGAAAATGTGTTGGCCTGGTGAATGCTGGAAAGATGATACAGGATTGTGTACCATAAAAAGGGTTTACATTTTATTCTGGGGAGCCTGGAGACACTAAGGGATTTCTAACCAGGGAGATACCACATTTGTTTTATTTCTAGAAATCGTGCACTCTTAAGGTAAGAGTACAGAGTCATCCGATGCAGAGCTCTTCTATATAACCATGAGCACCAGTTAGAAAATGTAATGAAAGAAAAATATTTTTAATTTACACTGGCAATAAAAGCTTCAAATACCTAAGAATGAAGTGATCAAGAAATAGATGAATATAAGAACTATAAATGTTTGCTGCTGGACAGAAAAGACTTGCATAAAGGAAGAAATGCCAGGTTTCTAGATAGCCAACCTCAGTTTTGTAAAGATGTCAAAGAAACTCATACATTCAATGAGATTTCTGTAAAACCTCATGGTGTTTTTTGGAACTTGACAAAATGATCCTTAATTTTTTTTTTTGGAAGAGTGCGTGTGTGGAATAGCTGACAAGCATCTGGGGGTTGGGGGGGAGAAAAGGTTATGAGGGTAGATCTACCTTCCCTGAGATTAAAAAAAAAAGTAGCATAAAGTACTCTAGGCAGTTGGTACCAGCACGGGAAGTGTTAACAATCCTACCCACAAACTTTCAGGAACTTGGTGGATGCTAAAGTGACATTTTGAATTTGGGGAGAAAAAGTGGATTCAACACGATGTTGAAACAATTGATAGTAATGTGGGCAAAAAATGACTCACTGAATTTCAAAACATATTCCAGACAGTTTAAAAATTCAAGCCTTAAAAAAACAAAGCAAAACACCTATGAATTTACTAGAAGAATGTGTAGAAGATTATCCTTTAGAATTCTGGGGTAGGGAGTGTTCTTTTGAGGTTGTCAAAAGGCATAATTGGGCGGTTGGCAGATTTGACTACCTATAAAAAATGAAAAGTTGGATGACCAGGAGGTTCAGCGACACAGAAGATGGGAAAGAGACTGTGGGCCACACAGGAGCCTGAGTGGTACCTGGCCACCCTGGGATGATGGCAGAGGACGACCAACTGTAGGATTGTGCCAAAGAAAAAAGCCAGAGTCTTCGAAGAGAGAGAATCTGCCAAATAAGAGAAAATCAATGACACTACAATTTCTGAAAGAGTTCCAAATCGTAACAAGTTTGCAGAACTGAATTACCAGATCACCTTGGTGACTGGCTGTACTTGATTACCGGAAGGAGGTTAATTTAGAACAGAATCGGGCTGTTGGCAAGAGGAAAATAAAGAATCCAGAATTTCTGGTATTGAAGATAGAACTGTTTGTCTTTTTCAACTGGTAAAAAATAAAATTGAATAATACTTTGAGTAACAAAGGCTTATTATCGTGAATCCTCAAGACAATGACCAAATGAAGGATATGGCTGTCACACAGTTTGTGAAAATGAATTAAATTGTTCCTAGTAAGTCCTTTCAGTTGGACAAAGCGCTTAGACAAAAGAACAGGGGGTATGGTTCTACAAAAACTTGATAAGCCCAAGATACATGTCGTTAAATCTTTGAGGGAAGCATACCTAGAAGAAAAATTGTAAGTATAACTATAGGAATATGGAGCAGACTTGAATGAAGTAGGTAAAAAGCCAAAAAAATTGTTTTCTTTGCAAAAATGCATGATTTTTTCAAAATGAATTACAACAAAATGCACAGAATCTTAGATGAGTTTTGACCCTTGAGTACAGCTGAAATAAGATACAGAACATTTCCATTACCCTAGAAAGTTCTTTGGTATCCCTTTTTAGGAGATTTCCCCTGTACCCTCACCCAAGACCACCACTCTTCTGATATTTTTCGCTATTGATTAACTTTGCGTGTTCTAGAATTTCATATAAATGGAATCCTACAACAACAAGCTATAGGACAAAGATACCATAAAGCAAGTTAAAATACAGATGATAAACAGACTTGGTATTTGTGGCTCCGTAAGTAGCGAAGATGCGTAACTACGCCAGATAATATTTATTTCTATGGGTAATTATATTTTCTATACACACAGGTCAGTCTTTGATTGTCCTTCCTGCTACCAGATACCATAAGCTCCCGGAGGGCAGGCGTGTTTCCATGTTCATCATCTTGTACTTTCTGCATTTTTCAAGACGCTTGTTACTGGGGCTCTGTATTCACTGCGTCAACAGATGGCTTCAGGATTGAATGTAAAGAATGGATTACAGTCAGGCCACAGGCTGGGTACCTGTTGGGAGGCAGCAGCCTTGGTTCTCCACAGAAGAGACAGCACAGACAGGATGCAGTGGCAGATGGGCTAACATGAAGCATGGAAGTGAGGGGTGAGAGGTGGGCGAGAGAGCCCCCCGAGTTTCTGGCCTGGGAACTGGACAGCTGCTGCCATTCACTGAGAAATGCAGGACAAAATGCAGGTTGGGGTGAAGGTGAGCTTGCTTTTGCACCAGATGTGCTGAGTTTCAGAGCCTCCAGAATATCCAGGTGGACAGATCCTGCAGGGAGTTGGACCCATCCGAAGATGGTCAGTTGCCAAAAGTCGGTTTCATGAATCAGTATTGGCTCCGTGCTTGGATAGAACATACACAGTGGCAGTGACCCTCAAGGCAACACTGAGGGACAGCTCTGGCTGTAGTTGGCCATTGGAGGAGGCTGACTGGGGAGAATGAAAGAGAAATCTTGTGCTGGGATATGTGTGTGTCTGTGTGTGTGTGTGTATCTGTTTGCTTGGACCATTCCCCACTTTCTGGGACCCCTGGGTGTTAGAACTGCCATTTCCAAGCTTCTAGATTCTTCCAAAGCTGTGACCTGCTCTTTGGACCTTTGCTGACCAGTAATTGGCCTCCTTCCTCTCTAGCCCCAAGCTCCTCGTGACTTCGAGGAGGCGGGGAGTTTGGCTGGCCTCCCGGGAAAGCCACCTCCTGGGGCTGGGAGCAGTGCCACGGGAGGGACGGCAGGCCAGAGAAAAGCCAGGCTAGGTGGTTTTTTTTTGTTTGTTTTTTGGGGTTTTTTTCCCCCTTTTTTTTTTTCTTTCTGGAGGACACTGGCTCTTAGAGCTGAAGGGGGAAGAGGCGGGGTGGGGGGGGGGGGGGGGCTGTGGTAGGCAGCCACCATGACTCAGCAGTCTTCTGAGGGGGAGGGTTTTGAGCTTAGACTCCAAAAGTGCTTTGTCATCAAGGGGCAGGAAAGACTGCAAGTCTTGGAGGGCTGTGGTTCCCTGTGAAGGGCGAGTGGGCCGGCCAGCACCCCCATTTCCTAATGTGGTGGCTGCCTAGGTTAGACTGAGAACAGGGGGGTCCGGATCACCCATCCCATTTTTGCTGGAAGGGGGTGAGTGATTATCACTTCTCCTACCTGTTTCTTCCTCAGTGTCTTCCCGCCTCACAGTGAGGTCTCTCCCTCCCAGGGACTGTTACCCCAAGGTTACAATGTAGGATTGCACAGCTGGAAAATTATAGACACTTGCAGCACTAAGGCTTGGAAATGAGTTTCCACGTCACTATGTTTTACAAATAAAGAGGTGAGAGAACTGTAGAAGGCCAGGCTGGCCCAAGGCCATCGTCACGGGCAGAGACGCAGGCTGAAATGTTGAACAAGGCGCCAGCTGGAATACAGCATGGTTGTTAGAAACAACGACAAAGTTGTTGCTAGAACGAGGATGTCAAATGATGTTATGTGAAAAAGCAGAGCTTGAAATAAGTTCGTGCAAAGCTGAAGACAGTGAAGACACAGTCCAGGGCTAGAAACATCTAAGGTCTGGGAGAGGCTGCGTTGATGTTTTAACTGAACAGCTCGTGTTCTAAGTGTCTGGGATTCGCCCTGAGGTTTGGGAACGTGAAGCGTGCAAGAAGTTAGAGTTCAGAAAATTCTAAACTGGAAAAAATGACCCTGAAACAGATTCAGGTCCATATTTGGATGATACAGCCGTGATTCAGAGAACCTGTCCTTAAGCCACTTTTTGAAAACACAGGAGGCAATGTAGACTCAAAGGTAGGGACTCGGGAAACCCCCTTCCCAGGAGATTAAGGTCAAGAGCCATGATCCTGGATATTGAGGATGATTGACAGCGGAAAGCCCCCATGCTTAAGGCAACACAGGCTCTCCCGTTTCTGTGGGAGTTCTGGCTGGGAGAGCCCAACACGCTACTCCTCTCATCCCTCGGGCCTGGCTGTTGTTTGCTTGTCTGCTTTCCCAACGGACTTTGAGCTCTGTGTTGCACTGTATCCCCAGACCCCAGTACAGCCCAGGGGCCCTTCCAGTTCTAGCAGCTTGCGGCCCTGGAGCTTTCTTCTGGAATCATCATGCCCAGCAGACAGCTGGCCTCTGTCTTTGGACTAGAGGCCCTTGGAGGTCAAGGATCTGGCCTTCAATGATGTCTTTCCACACGATTCCCTGGGTATCTGCCCCCAAACTAGGCACTTTGGAGAGGTCACCTGGCCTTTCTGAAATTTACTGCCTATATTTATCGACAGTATTTGGAGCCAGCCGTCCTGCATACCACCCTGACTGTCCCTCCCCTCCCTTGGGATCCCCTTATCACCACAACTCATGTTGCACCCCATGACCTGGTACCCAGCTGCATGGGTGCCCCTGTTACCCAATCCCGGTCCAGCCATGCATACCCCCGTCAAGCCAGGAGAGGCCGTGCTGAGCAGAGGTAGGAGGGAGCAGCACCAGCAGCCTCAGAAAGAGGCACAGAGAAGGGGGAGGCCCTTGCTTTGGTAGGAGCCAAGCAGCCTCGTGGAAGTGGACATTTGCGCTGGCCTTGGCATTGGCCTTGGCCTTTCATGGTGTCCACATTTTGCTGACCCCTGGAGGAGGCTGTCTTGCAGTGACCGTTGAGGAGTTGAGGCCTCAGTCTTTCCTGCCTGAGGCTCCATATTTCCTGCCTGAGATCCCACCTGTAGCCTCGCTTTATCTCTTATCTGCTCTTCCCAGCTTTATGAAAGGGAAGCCCCTTTATGCAGGGAAGCGCCTCTCGCCTCCCCTTATCTCTCCAAGGGCTCTCTACTGCCCTAGGGATGAAAGTGTGACCCTTTCATCTAAAACTAATACAACAACTATACTTCAATTAAAAAAAAGAAAGAAACGGGAGACTCTGCTGTGTGGCTCCCACTGGCTCTCCCACTGCCTGACACTGTCCTTCTCTGGGAATCCTCTCCAGTTTTTCCCCATGGCCCCATGGCAGTGCCCTCACACCTGGAGCACTTGGCATTTCTGCCTGAAAAACAATCCAGTGTCCAGAAGCCAGCTCACATTCGCTCTAAGAGTCTTCCCTCACTCTTAGTGCTTCCCTTGCTCTATAGTGCTCCCCATGGGCCTGAAGACTTCTGCCCCTGCCTTGTGCCCTCCTGCGGCTGAACGTTCCCCCAGGACCATGCTGCACCGCAGCGACCCGCTCTCTCCCTGCCTCTCGCACCTGAGGGGAGCCCCTGCCCTGTTTCTCCTGGTGATGTTTCTCCCTTGCCCACCTCGGTACTTGGCAAAGCGCCAGGCTCACAGAACCCCCCCGGAGCACCGGCTGCTGGAGGTCACAAGAGGCCCAGGTAGACAGGTGGAAGGATCGGTTCTCTCCCCTAGAAAATGTGCTTGTGCTTCCTGGAAATGGGTCTAGAGCATTCTTGGCGTTGTCATCCTGTGACCAGAACATGCCAGAGAGCTTACAGAGACTAAGTGGACACCTTATTGTGGCTGAAACGGCAACACCTCAGAGGAGGAGGAAGGGGAGGCGGCCTGGCTAGAAGCGGAGACACAAAGGGCGGGGCAGGAATGGTCAGGGCTGCTCACCAAGGGTAGCAACGCTGGTCAGAGACAGGGCTGGGGCTGGAACCCGGAGTCTGACTGTGGGATGGTTTTCCCAATCTGGGGCCCTGATGCATCCCTTGAAATTCTGAACATCAGTCCGTGACCCTTAGTCCCAGGGTGTGGAGGAAGAAGATCCATGAAATTGCAGTGGTCTGGGGCCTGAGATACCCCTTGAGGGGGAGAACAGCTCCCGCAGCCCCAGATCCCAGGCAAAGGCGAGGCAGCCCCCGCCTGTGACCAGCTTCAGCGCTTCCACATGTACAGTTGGCACTTTCAAGGGAATTCCCATGATTTCACCAGCAGCAAACTGGTGATTTTCAAAATCAATAGTTTGTTTAATACCTGGAGTCTGTTTGCTTGGTGGGAGTTTTAGTTTGTGGTTGTTTTTTTTAAGTAGGCCACACCCCTAGCATGGTGTCCAACACATGCTCTGAACTCACAACCCTGAGATCAAGACCTGAGCCGAGATCAAGAGTTAGATGCTCAACCCACTGAGCCACCCTGGTGCCATGGGTGTTTGTGATTCCTTAGAAGACACAAGTGGGGATCCTGTCGCAGGGGTCAGGCCGTGGACTTGGTCTTGAGTTCTCTCCTGAGCTTGGCGATAGTGGCTTCCAGGCATAGGAGACGGGAAGCCTGGAGACCCTTGGCTATTCAGCGGAATCCCTGAGCAGGGCAGCTGGGTCCAGCCCTACTCCTGAGACCTGAGGGTACTTCTAGAGCGTACTATTAATAGGGACCAAGGCTGGGTCCTCAGACCTATAATGCTCCCCATGGGCCTGAAGACCTGTGCTTAGCACTGGTGGACACACCGGGATTGGAATTTGTGGGTAATGTCTCCTTCAAAGGCTCATCACTCCTTATTCCAATGTATGATGTGAGCATCAGGCTAACTTTCCTAAAAGAGCCTCTGGGTGCCTGGAGCTAAAGCTGACCACTCATTAGGGCACATAAAATGCCCCCCTTCCCAATCTGGGCAATCCTCCAACCTCACCAGATCCCTGAGCCCACCCTTAGCTTTCTCAGTTGAGGACTTGCCTACCTTTCTAACAGAGCTTGTGAGCTCTGGGCCAGCTGCTTAGAAGTCAGACCCAGGAAAGCCCCCCCAGAGGAAGGCAGCTCACCTGCCCTTTTTCCTTCCCTATGTCTTTGGTTCTAACTGCATATCTGATATTTCAATGCCCTGTCAAACATCCCTGCCTTTTATAGTTCTCTGGAATAATTGGTTGGAATTAAGTATCTAATTTGCTTCCTACCTGCCTACCGGTCTAGCTGTTCTTTCCATCCTGTGGGTATCTATGTGGTACCAGTGGCAGGAATCCAGATTCTCTGCTTTTCTCTGGAATTGGTGATTCTTCCAAGATTTACACCTACTTCCTGACATTCACCACCTCCCCTTCTGGATAGACTACATCCAGATTCTCTTCTGGGGAGCCATTTCTTCCTTTCCTGCCCCAACTTCTGTGCCATGATTAGAAAGGCCTTTAGCCCCAGATTCAGAAATAGACCTGTTTTCTGGAAATTGCAATACATTTTCCAATCAGTTTGCCTTTACCATCTTCTCAATGGGAACAGATTCCTTCACGGGTTGCAGAGTTTTCACGCCCGCCATGTGTCCCCTTGAGATGGTCTCATCTAATACTTTCATTCAGTCACTCAGCTAACAAAGCTTCGTTCGTAACTGGTTGGGACACATTCCAAGCGCCTTACGTTTCTAACGAGGAGTCAGACAGAAGGAAGCAAGAGTTGGAATCAAAGGAATGAGGAAACCTGTTGAGGGGCCATCCAGGATCCTTACCCTTCTCCCAGCTCCCCCTTGTCTTTCTGAGTGACATCCACCTTTGAGGGCCAATGCCACCAGCAGCCGCTCCTGTGTGCCGGGCACAGTGGCCTGACAGGTGGTGGAGCGGGCTGGGGCTGCGTGAGGTCTCACTCCCTCCTGTTGTCGCTCCTGCGGGTCCATTTAGCTCTGTGTCATGTGAGGGTCCCCAGCCCCGTCCCCTTGCATAAGTCTTTCATTCCCAGAGCTGTCCCCTGCCACATAGCAAAGACCTACGCTTCATGCAAACTCCAGTCCAAATTCTGCCTGTGCCAGGAGTCTTCCAGGATTGGAACTAATCTCTTTCCTCCTCTCAGAGTGGTCCCTTCAGCCTTTACTGAGAGATGGTGGGCACTCCTGTGTCATCATTCCTCCACTGCCACGGGGAGACTGACGGCTCAGAGGACATTTGAACCTGATTGTCATCTCTGCTCCCAGTACGCAGGCCCAGGTCCTGGCCTGTGATAGGGCCACCAAGCAAACTCTGGGTGGCTGAACTGAGTTGTGGAGAGGAGGACTCCTTGCCCCCAAAGGGTCTTCCTTACACTTAACTAGGGGTAGGGAAGGGCCCCTCCTCCAGCTTCTTCCTAGGACCCCTGAATGGGAGCCTCAGGAGTCAGACTTGGTCTCTGGAGGGGAACCTGGGTGGTTCAGAGAGTTAAGTGTCTGCCTTCAGCTCAGGTCATGATCCTGGGGTCCTGGACTGAGTCCCACGTTGAGCTCCCTGCTCAGTGGGGAGTCTCCTTCTTCCTCTGCCCTTCCCTGTGCTTGTGCTCTCTCTCTCTCTTGCTTGCACTGTCTCTCAAATAAGTAAAATTAAAAAAAAAAATTTAAAGGGGTGCCTTGGTGGCTCAGTGGGTAAAGCCTCTGCCTACAACTCAGGTCATGATCTCAGGGTCCTGGGATCGAGCCCCACATGGGGCTCTCTGCTCAGCAGGGAGCCTGCTTCCCTCTCTCCCTCTGCCTGCCTCTCTGCCTACTTGCGATTTCTCTGTCGACTAAATAAAATCTTTTAAAAATTTTTTAAAAAAGAAAAGAATTGGAAAAAAGAGAAAAAGAAAAGAATCTGCCTTATGCCCAGTCAGCCTAGTCACCCCTTCAGCCCTGAACTTCTGCATCCCAAGGGAAGGGGTCCCCAGGCCCAACCTCCATTCAGCTGAGTGGGTTATATTAGTCCTTTCCTTAAAAAAAGAACCCAATAGTAATAGAAATGAATGCTTAATAATAAAAGCTAATGCTTTTTTGAGCCTTTACTAAATATATGCCCAACATGCCACTTGACAGATGAGGAAACTGAGGCACGGGATCACATAATAACCTGCCAAGGACGCCCATGGTTTGAATTCAGAGCCCAGAGTCCTAACCATTCCTTGGCCCCTGCCCGGCTCCAGCTTGTGCTCGGCTCCTCACCCCACTTTGTTCACCCAGATTCCCCTCATGAGGCAGCCCACACAGAGGCAGGAAATGCTTATGCAACAGGTGAGTGGAATCTGGGAATTCTGCTTACCAGGTTATCCCTAGGAGGGCATGGAAGGCATGAGAGGAGCAGCAAAAATGCTGAAAGCCCAGCTTCCAGGACATTCTGTCACTGTCTACCACATCTAGGGGAGGGATGTTTCTGGAAAGGCCCCAGATTTCTGACTGACTCTCTTGGTTGTCCATGTAAGATCGGAGGGCAGGCGTGTGGTTGCCTCTGGACCAGACCCTGCGAGAGGGAGCGCACCCCAGGGAAAACTACGGGGGAGGGCAATGTTCTGAGTTTGTGCTCCAAGTAGCAGGATGACAGAGCCGGGAGGTCTGCATCCATCAGGATGACTTTGATTTCAAGCAACCAATCCCCACCCACACTAGCTTAGCAACGAAGGAGATTTATTGGCTCATGTAGCTGAGACATCCGGAAGTGAACTTCAGGCATGGTTTCATCAGGGCTCTGGCCCCATTTCTCTGCAATTGCCTTGCTGATCCGGTCCCATGCCCTGTGGATCCTCATCCTCAGGCTCTCTTCCAGCAGCATGGAGGGCTGCAGGCCTCCTTCTTTCGGGGAATGGGGGGGAGGGGAAGGAATGAGAGACACCGCCCCACCCCCACTCACAAGCATTATCTGAAGGAGTCTCGCTTGACCCAGAACTGCCTCTCTGAGGGTCTGATTCTGCACGGCTGCTTAAGCAAACCAAAAGGATGGAGTCAAAGGGTGTTTCTAAGCGGCATTGGGGCCCCAGGGCTCCTTGGAGACAGGAGGAATTTCTGCGGAGCACCCTCTGGTCTGACTTGCTGGTGTCTGATTTGACCAAATACTACCATTATCTCGGCGGCAGGACAGTGGAACTGGGGCACCCGGCCCGTGCCCTTCAGCACTCCATGCTGTATGTGGGTCTGCTGAAGACCCACGGGGGGCCCAGCGCTCGCATCCGGGAGGCTCCCTGGTACATCGTGGCAAACATGGAAGCACGCTTACATCCCATAGTCAACAACATCGAAAGATGATCTCCAAAGAGTTGAGTTCCATTGCGGCTGAGTAGGCGACAGTGCTAGAACTTGTAAACATTCACTTTTATTGATTTCGCTGTTAAGTTTTTTTACATTTAGGAGCAAGCATGTTTTCTTGGGCCTTTGCAAAGCTCGTGGGTCAGAGGCCGAGGCCAGTTGTGCATAATAATAAAGGATAATAATAAAGGATCGGGCTGGTTAAGGATTTGTACGCGAGTGACCTTGGGCAAGCTGCCAACCTCTCTTGGCCTCTGTGCGGTCAATTGTCCATTTGTTGAGAATAATCGTCTGTTGACATTTCTTCCCTGGGTAGTGCCCCAAGAACGGCTCTTCCAGCTGGAGGAGCAGAGGGGGTAAGCGGAGTGTTGCTGTAGAGCCAAGTAAACCCGGTTCCTTTGGGGTCTGCTCAACACTTACCAAACTATAGAGTAGTCTAGTGAAGTTCCATATACCCGTTGCTCGGTTCCAACAATTAGCCCATAGCCCATGACTACTCCTTGTTCTGTCTCTATGTCCACCTCCTCCCCTCCTTTTGACCTAGACATGATATGATTTCATTTCTTAATATTCCAGAATGTGTCTCTAAGAGGAAATGGTTGCCCTTGTGAAACACAACCCCAGACTACTGTCATTCCTTATTATCATCAACTCTCCAGCCTTTCTTCATGTTTCCCTACGGTCCTACAAACGCCCTTAAAAACAAAACAAAACAAAACAACTAACTTGTGGGGCACCTGGGGGGCTCAGTCCGTTAAGCATCTGACTCTTGATCTCAGCTCAGGTCTTGATCTCAGGGTTGTGAGTTCAAGCCCTACATTGGGCCCCACACTGGGATCCATGCTGGGCGTGGACCCTATTAAAAAAAAAAAAAAAGCAAAAACCCCTGATTTGTTTATTTAACTCAGAATCCAAACAAGAAATGTGACTGGCTGGTATGTCTCTTCAGACTCGTTTCATTGCTTTTCCCTCCATTTCCTTCCCCCAACTCCAACGCCGCCACAGGCTGGGTCTCACTGACAGTATCTTTGTGGGGTTATTTAACATGTTCCCTTGTCCCCTAAATTTCCTGTGAACTGAAAGTTAAATCCAGAGGCTTAATCAGATTTTTGGGGACATATCTTCTGGCAAAACTGCTTTACGGGTGGTATTTTGTTCTTCCATCAGCAGGCACATAAGAGCTGTTTTCCTGGTTGTTACGAGCTGTTGATTTATTCATTTATTAGGATTTGCAAAATGGTGATATTCAAATTTATCACTCTTTCTTTGGACTTATGTGGACTGTTTCTATAGAGAGCAACTTCCCCTTATCAACTATTTGGCTACCCTGAGGTATAGTACTTAAAGAGAAGATAGAATAAATGCTTGGTTCTCTTCCCCACACCCCCTTTTTTTTAAGATTTAAAAAAAATATTTATTTATTAGACAGACAGAGATCACAAGTAGGCAGAGAGGCGGGGGGGTGGGGGGGGGGCTCCCCACTGAGCAGAGAGCCCGATGCGGGGCTCGATCCCAGGACCCTGAGATCATGACCTGAGCTGAAGGCAGAGGCTTTAACCCACTGAGCCACCCAGGGGCCCCTCTCTCCCTCCTTTATATGCTAGTTTTGCAAATCACAAGTGAACTCTTTAGTGTCCACCAAAAGTGATCAAAGAGGTTTTTTTTGAAGGTATTTATTTATTTATATTTATAATATCTATTTATTTATTTATTATGATTTATTTTGTTAACTATTGGTAGGCTCCACACCCAGCATGGAGCCCAATGTGGGGCTCGAATTCAGGACCCCAAGATCAAGAGTTGCCCGCTCCATCTGTTAAGCCAGCCGGGTGCCCCTCAATGAGTCTTTTTATTTTTATTTTTATTTTTTAAAAAGTTTTTATTTATTTATTTGACAGAGATCGCAGATAGGCAGAGAGGCAGTCAGAGAGAGAGGAGGAAGCAGGCTCCCTGCTGAGCAGAGAGCCCGGATGTGGGGCTCGATCCCAGGACCCCAGGATCATGACCTGAGCCAAAGGCAGAGGCTTTAACCAACTGAGCCACCCGGGCACCCCTCAATGAGTCTTTTTTAAAAAATCATTATGAACTTGTGGATTTAAATGCGTTTGACATATTTCAATGAACTGCAATTCTTATGCTTATAGACTTTCAAATGGGCTCTTTGGGCGCAGGGACAGCCCGTCTCTCTCACCCTCAAACCCCATGGACAGCTTCTGTTTCAGAGGTCTTGGATACATTTACTGTTTTCCGGTGTAATGAGCTGTTCCAAGTTCAAGCGCACACTGTACTTTCGTTCACCCAGTTCCCAGTTTTGCAATCTGCCATGTCCCCATGGCTCCTTGGTTCCTCTCATTTGAACATTGTATTAGGGGCCACCACCTGGGTACTGGATGTGCTTGCATTTTCTAATAACGCTAGGTCTTTTCAGAGATCAGACACAGTTTTTTTTTTTTTTTTTTTTTTTTTAAGAAAAGCTATGAGTTTGGGGTGCCAGGTGGCTCAGTTGGTTGGGCATCTGGCTCTTGAGTTCCGTTCAGGTCATGATCTCAGGGTCATGAGATCCAGCTCTGTGGCAGGCTCTGTACTCAGCACGGAGCCTGCTTAAAGTTCTCTCCCTCCCTCTCCCTCTGGCAACCCCCCCAACCCGCTTGTATGCGTTCTCTCTAAAAAAAAAAAAAAGATATGAGTTCATACTGATACTTTCCATTCAAATTCAGAATTCCAAGGTTTTTGCTTCATCTGATAGTTTTTATATCTGAATTGCCTTTCTCCGCACTTCAAATCTCAGACCTCAAGGACGCTGACATAAATTTAGTTACATTTTCCCACCACATACACAATAGTCTTAAAGATCTCAACACTACCACCAAACAATCATTATTGAAAATAGCTCAGTATTTTGTCTTGTTTTTTTCAGTTTTCTTCTTAGAGTAAACCCCACTAGGACTATATAGTCACATTAATGCATTTTAGTTTTTAAATTTTTTATTTTATTTTGTTTTTTTAAAGATTTATTTGTGAGAGAGAGAGAGAGAGAGAGAGAGAGAGCAGGGCAGGAGCTGAGGGAGAGGGAAAGAGAGAGAGAGAGAGCTCCTAAGAAGACTCCCCTCTGAGCAAGGAGCGAGACATGGGGCTCAATCCCAGGACCCTGAGATCATGACCTGAGCTGAAATCAGGAATCAGACACCCAATTGACTGAGCCACCAGGGTACCCAATATCTCTCTTTCTGTGCCTGGCTTACTTCACTTAGTGTAATGTTTTGCGATTCATTCCTATTGTAGCAAATTGTAGATTTTCCTTCCTTTTTAAAGCTGAATAATGTTGATCTTGTGTATAGACCACATTTGGTGCATCCATTCAACCACCGGCAAATGGCACAGATTGCTCCGTGTTTAAACTACAATGAATAACGTTGCTATAAACATGGGCGTACATATATCTTTTGAGAACTTGCTTCTGATTCTTTTTAGTAAATACTCAGAAGGGGAATTGCTGGGTCAAATGACAATTCTGTTGTTAATCTTTTGAAGAAACTTCCTCATTCTTTTTATGGCTACAAAGTACTCCTTGTGGGGACGTATTATTGTTTGTTCTGCCAGGTCTTATTTATGGACATTTGTTGTTTTCCAGGTGATGGTTTTTTAAAAAAACAGAGCTGCAATGAATAGCCTTATCCCTCCATCTTTTTGTATCATATGCCAGGTATCTTTAGGTAGATTCTTAGAGCAGGATGGCAGGATCAAACGGCACACTCCCTTCCAGGCGGACTGCCCCATTTTGCATTCCCAACCGTGAAGTGTGAGAATGTTTGTTTTCTCACAGCCTGGACAAGAGAGTATTTTGTTAAATTTTGGATTTTGGCCATTCTGATCAGCAAGAAATAGCTCCCCGGGGCAATTTGCCTTTCTATAACTGTGAGATTGAGCATCTTTTCGTATATTTTGGAAACATTAGCCTTGCTTTTTCTGTAAACTGTTCCTATTTTTGGTGCATTTTTCTCACTGGGTGTTGGTCTTTTAATTTACATCAGCAGATTTTTTATACTCAGAATACTAGCACTTTGTCTGTGATGTAAGTTGTAAATCTTTTTTTTAAGGTTTTAACCTTATATCGCTTGTCTTTTTAATTTTACTTATTTAAAATTTCTTGGGGGTACCTGGGTGGCTCAGTTGGTTAAACATCTGCCTTTGGCTCAGTTCACAGTCGCCGAGTCCTGTGATCAAGTCCCACATCTGGCTCCCTGCTTGTCGGGAAGTCTGTTTCTCCCTCTCCCTCTGCCTGCTGGTCTGCCTACTTGTGCACTCTAATCTGTCTGTCAAATAAATAAATAAAATCTTTTAAAAATTTTCTTTTTACTTATTTAAAAGTAATTTAACTTTTTTTTTTTTCCTTACAAAACTTCAATCTCTTGAAACTTATGCTAATCTTTCCTCTTACTGTCTTTGGGTGTAGGGTCAGAGTTGAGAAAGCTTTCCCCACTCCCAAATTATAGAACTCCCCAGCTGCCCCCTTTCCCTATAGTACTTGCACGGTTTCATGTTTGCCCTTAAATAGCCAGTGCCTTTGGCATGTACCCTGCTATAGGAGAGGAATGAAAGGAACACGAGATGAGCGCCTCCAGTTGTTCCTGATTGCACAGGGCTCTCTGGTTACTGGAACACGGACTGTGGAATCAGATCCATTCTTCCGCCACGACCTATGAGGCCGCCTTTATCAAACACAAGCTCTCCGTAGGCAATGGTGGGGGGGCAGGTCTGTTTCCGGATTGCGTGTTCTGTTCTCCAGAGAAATCACTTCATCTCACTCACCACAGCTCAGGACCCCCTCTAATGAGGCAATGGCTGGGGAAGGCGGAAAGCTCGTAAAAAAAACCCCAACACATCTGCTTCGGGGAATCAGGTCTCTTGTCGGAGCTCTACTGGTGAGAGATACACGCTCTGGGAGGAGGAGCAGGTTGGGGAGCGGAATGGTGGGGACAAACCTTTAATGACAGGGGAAGCTATCACTCTTTAAAGTATCCAAATGGAGGGGCCCCTGGGTGGCTCAGTTGCTTAAGTGCCTGCCTTTGTATCTCAGGTGCTGGGATGGAGCCGCCTGAGCCCCGCTCAGCGGGGAGTCTGCTGCTCCCTCTGACCCTCTCCCCTGCTTGTGATCTCTCTCATGCTGTCTCTCTCTCAAACGAGTAAAATTAAAAAAAAAAAAAATCCAAGTGAAGCAACAACAACAACAAAATGCTTCTTAAAAGACAGGCTTGACGTTTCGAGGGGAGAGATCATCTCTAGAGTCGGGGGGGCGTCTCGGGGCAATGTGTTGAATTGATTTTTCTATGAAGCAAAAGTAAATATTTTTTTATTTTTATTTATTTTTTTTTTTAAAGATTTTATTTATTTATTTGTAAGAGAGAGTGAGAGCGAGCACAGGCAGACAGAGTGGAAGGCAGAGTCAGAGGGAGAAGCAGGCTCCCTGCGGAGCAAGGAGCCCGATGTGTGACTTGATCCCAGGACGCTGGGATCATGACCTGAGCCGAAGGCAGCTGCTTAACCAACTGAGCCACCCAGGCGTCCCAAAAGTAAATATTTTTTTAAAAGATTTTATTTATTTGACAGAGAGGGATCACAAGCAGGCAGAGAGTCAGGCAGAGAGAGGGGGGATGCAGGCTCCCTGCTGAGCAGAGACCCCCGATTCGGGGCTCGATCCCAGGACCCTGAGATCATGACCCGAGCCGAAGGCAGAGGCTCAACCCATTAAGCCACCCAGATACCCTCAGCAGAAGTAAATATTGATGGGGGGGTGACAAATCAATTCAATTTGCCAATCCGTCTGCAAGTTGATTTTTGGTGGGTTGGTTTTCAAGGACTTGGTGGGCCTCCACCATGTGCTGTGAGAATGGGAGGGTCCTTTGGGAGGGTGGGTGCTCTCACTTCCCTCCAGCACCTGGGAGGCAGACCCTGAAGGTCCAGAGCCAGGTGGGGCCACCGGAAGTGGAGAGCCCCTCTCACTCGTCTTTCCGGAGGGATACCTGTGTGATGTCAGACCTGCTCTACTCACCTCATGGTGTCACTATGGCGACCGACACTGTAGAAATTGACTTAGAGTCAAGGACCCCACGATATTTTTGTTCATATAGCCTGGATTTCGTACCCATTCCCTACCCCCCAATAGCCATTCACAGCTTAGCAACCCTGCCCCAGTCTCCTAGAATCGGACATTGTTTGAGTTAAAGGGGCCCTAGAAGCCGTGGTGTCCCTCTTGGTGTTGGCACTCTTGGTTTAGGTAAAGAACAGTGGCGGGTGTGTGGACCCCCAGCACCATGAAGACTTCCTTTCCCGGAAAGCCTGGGATCCTAAGGGAGCCGTCTTGCCCCCAGCTACGTGCAGAGGGAGGAGGCACCCAGCTTGTCTGGTTCTCATAGAGCCTGCCCGCAACACAGGCCTCTTCCAGATCCAGGATCGGCTCTTCTGGACTGAGCTCAGCGTGGCTGGGGTCGGCTGCTCACCACCTTAGCCCCTTTCTCTGCCAGGCTGCAGGGGAATTAAGCTGTTCTTAGAACAAAGTGACCTCTGCCCATTCCTCAAACCCGGGGGAGTCACACCCAAGTCCTCTGAGAGGGAGACACTATCAAGAACCTCCCTGAAATGATAAAGCCGAGTAGACACCACCCTGTGTCTTGGGAGGGGGCTAAAGGCTTCTCCCCCCTGTCCCCCTTGTAAGCACGATGATTATTTTCATAGAGAAAAACCAAGTCTGTGGGATCGGATCTCACAGTCTCGGTGTCTGGAGTTAACTGGGTGTGTCAGCTGGAGGAATGGTAGGGTGACACTGGGGCTCAGTGTTCCTAAACGCGTCTGACCTACCCCTGAGGCCCTCGGGCATCTTGTTGCCCGAGTAAGTGAAATAGACCGTTGCGAACCATACCAGCGTCCTGGCAGCTCAGAGGTGGGAGGAAGGAGGCCAGCGTTGGGGCTGAGCCTTGGCAGGGAGCCTACTGGAAGGTTAACCCTCACCTTGCCGGGCTCTACGGCTCCTGGGAGAAGAGATCGAGGCCTCCCTGGGGGCCTACCTTGCCAAACGGATTTTTTTGGTTTATAAGTTTCCGAGGCATTTGTGTCCAGAGAGCGGTAAGTGGAAGCGTGTGCACACGGACAGGAAGTTTGGTTAACCTTACCCCTGGCCTGTGGGAGTTGGCAGTCTGTACCAGTGCTCCATGAGGCCCTAACATAAGAACACAAGGCTGTCCTCTGTCCTTCTGAAAGCTTCAGGTGACTGTTGAAACAGCACGCTGTGTGGAGGAGAAGCTAGCCTAGTAGGAGCTCTGCCTTGTCAGGCTGGCCCTCAGTGTAAATGTGTATAAATCTCATGCAGTTATAGAAGATTTCTTGCTTCCATTGTGATCCCTGCGAGGAACCAGATGGAAGGAAAAATAACCCCAAGAGCCTCCCCCAAGATCTCCCTGGATCTCCCAGCCTGGGTATATTCCGTGCCCCCGAGCCCTCGCGCATATGCTGTGCCCTCCGCCTGCATGCTTTCGATCTCACTGGGCTGGCCTCTTGGTGCTGATCAAGACCAGCTCCTAGACGCCTTCCCTGACCCTTATCCAAAGTGGCCCAGCCGCCTAGGACTCCATCTCTCCCTATGCCACTACTGTTTCTTCTTTATAGTTGTTAGTATTATTTCTGTTTAATATGCTGACTCCCTTCTCCAGCGTCCACTCACAGGAACGTGAGAGCCAGCCTGCTCCATGGCCATCACTGCCATATCCCGGTGCCTGGAACAGCGCCTGGACCAGTGCCTGGAACAGCACCTGGCACCTGGCAGTGCTCACTCCGGAGCTGCAGAAGCAGTGGGTGGTACTTGGGTTGAGGGAGAAAGGAAATGCAGAGAGGTGATGCCTTTTGCTTTCCATCGGCTTTCTTCTTCGTGTGCCTCTTAAGGGGCTGATCATTTGAAGAAAGAGGCATCCCACGGGCACCTGTCCCTTTGAGTGCCCTCACCAATGGGGAGGCTGGGGACAGGCTGAGGGATTGTCCCCCGATAGTCTGGGGGAGCAGGATCCGTACCTGCTACTGCTTTCTGTCTAAACAAAAACACATGTAGCCCTGGGAGCAAAGCCACTGGAAGCCCCGTGCTGGAAGAAATGGAGTGTGCCCCCCTGACTTGCTGAACTTTAGAAGTAAAATGACGCAGATGGGAACGGGTGGAAAGAACCAGGTTTCCACAGGCTCCAAGCTCTTCCAGCAAGAGCGGGGTCCCCTTAAGGCTGCCTCATGCTGGCCCCACCTGCTGCTTGGGTTGAATTCCTTAGAGGTGGAATCCAGAATCCAGAATCCGAGCTGGAGGTTCTGTGTGAGGGGGAGCCCTCGGGATGACCGCTGGTGCGGGAGGGAAGCAGGATGGGGCAGGTGAAGAAACCAAGCAAGGCTTTTTTCAGCTCAGGTCTGACGGCCGCTTGATCCTCCTGAGTTGTGGGCTGGGAGCGGCGCTGCAGAGCTGACCCACCTTGACACAATGTGACAAGGGGACGGGCCCCCATAGTCCTGTGCCACACCGTCCTCGCCGCAGGTGGCCGCCAGCGGGGTATCATGACTCAGTGGCTCCTGTCCACCGTGGCAACTCTCTGGAGAGGCTACGGCTATGGGCCAGCAGCTGACAGCGTTCACGGCTGGGATTAGAACCCATGACACCCCTCGAACTCCCCCCTTGCCAAGTGCAGGCACAGGAGATGGTGTGTATTTTCTAATGTGCTCGCCTGGAGTCTGTGTTTTTGTGTTTCTCCGGGTTGCTTAGCCTTGTTGCTCTCCGTGGTTGGAAAGCTCTCACTTTGTTGACCCGCTGCTCAGAAAACCCATGAACCGAAACTCCCTGGGGAAACACATGGCAGCAGCCTCAGAGGTCAGGTGCGTGGGACTTCCCGAGGAAGTGAAAGCCAGCCACCCGCGCCCGCTGGCCAGAGCCCACCCCTGCCACTTGCTTTGCCCTGGGACCCAGAGCGAGCCTCTTTGCCCTGAGCCAGTGCTCACAAGCCCCACAGCGGAGGGCAAAGCTAAGCCCCTTATGAATGCCACTGCCACCATGTGTCCCCTCAGGGCCCGAGAAGTGTTGGAAAGACCCGGCCACAGACTTCGCACTTAAAAGCAAGGAGGGTCCGACTCTCTCCTTCTCTCCCTCCCTGTCTTTCTCTAATGGGCCGCTGCCTGAGGACCCAGCCCCAGGATACCCAGGAGTGGACAGAAGGACAGACAAAAGGGAAAAAAGACATTCCTAGGACAACTGGGAGGCCAGCATCGCTGCCGCCCTCTAACGATACCGAGAAAGGACGTGCCCGTAGATGCCAAGTCTGAACGTGAGCCAAGGCAGCAGCGGGGCCGTGCCTGCAAACCCATCTGGAGGAAGAAAATAGTACAAAAAAGATGTTATTCAGGCCGCAAACGGTCTGTCTCTCCTGCTCAATGTCTGCCTCGCCCTCTGAAATTTTTCTTCCTACTCACAGGCTCCAGCCTATTTTGTCCTGTGACTGGTACTTGCGGGGGAACAGGAGAACGGCGGGGGCCAAACTCTGCAGGCCAGATGGTGGACACCGCAGGTCCTGGAGTACACAGGGGTCCGGGCTCAGTGCCACGCCCCGGACACCAGCTGCCAGCCCCTTGGTGTCTTCTGTTTGCTGCCACCGAGGGGACCAAAGGAATCTTCTCTTCCTCAAACTCTACGGTTGGACTCAGAGCCTTTACGTCCAAGCGGGCTTATGGGAGGCCTGATGGGAAGGGCCGCTGATGCAGAGTATGGGGGCCACCAGCTTCCCCAGGGAGAGTGACTTCTAGGCCAACACCTTATAGTGTCCATTTGCATGTGCCTGGCGTGGACAGTTGGTTGGGGTGAAAAATAAGGACACAGTTTTGAGCACGTGTCTACTCCTGGGTGACAGAGGAAGGAGCTATTGGATAAATCACAGAGGCCTCACACTGAGTGAAAACAGCCCATCTCCAGAGCTTACAGACCGTCCGATTCCATTTCACTGACGCTGTGAATGGGTGGGGGAGGTGGGGGAGGGGCAGAGGGAGAGCAAGAATCTTAAGGCTCCGTGGCTAGCGCGGAGCCCGATGCAGGACTCGATCTCATGAGCCTGGGATCATGACCTGAGCTGAAATCAAGAGTCGGACACTTAACCGACTGAGCTGCCACACACCCTTATATGATATTCTTGAGAGGAAAGCCAGTGGTTGCCAGAGGTCATAAGTGGGGAAGGGAAAGGCCTGGCAGGAAGGAGTTTTGCGGGGGAGGCATGATGGAACTGTTGTGTAATCTGCTTTTGGGGACAGTTACATGAATCTGTCCATGTGCTCAAATTTAAACAGTACACCCAGAGAAAAAGTCCATTTTAAGGGGTGCCGGGGTGGCTCAGTCCGTTAAGCGTCTGCCTTCAGCTCAAGTCATGACCCCAGGGTCCTGGGATCGATTCCCCGCATCGGGCTTTCCTCTCAGTGGCGAGTCTGCTTCTCCCTCACCCTCTGCGATCTCTCTCACTTTCACTTTCTCAAATAAAGAAATAAAATCTTTTTTTTTTAAAAAGTCACTTTTCCTGCAGTAACATTTTTTCAAATTAGAAAAAGTTAACGGTGCTAATAATTCCTGACGTTGGGTTCCTACGGCCCCAGCTCTGAGCTGTGTGCGGTACCTCCCCTCCCTCGATTCCTCTCGAGGAGCCCATTTGGTGCTTAGGTGGCACAACTTGCTCGAGGTCGTGTAGTACGTGTGGCAGAGCAGAAACGTGAACCCATGTCCGTCTGACTCAAGAACATGAGCTCTAATTGATGTGCGAAACAAAGGCAGAAGAAACATATGTGGACCTACACTATTCAAACCTGGGTTGCTGAAGGATCAACTATTGTATATTATCTACATTTATATGTAATATAATGAATATGTAGATATGTATATGCTTGTGCCTGTGTATACATATTCATTATACCAAGTGCTTTACATATATATGTAAAGCACTTGGTATAGGTCTACATATTGAAAGTATTCATTTAGTAGTAGTTGTTATTAAGCAGATCAAAGAAACGAAGTTGCTTCATTTAAAAAAAAAAATAAAATACATTATTAAATGTCCTTGCTACCTGTAGCCTATTGACGAGTCCTTGAGGCGGGGCGGACTGACATTCTTCTTGGGACTCAATTGCTGGAATGTTGACACTTTCCTAAGGGCAAAAGGCAATCTTCTTCGCCCACCCCCAGGATCCTACTTTAACAACATAAAAATTCCTTTGGAAACTTCCTTTATCTCTACAACTCCCACCCTGCAAATACTTGGCAATCATCCTCCAAGGATGTGACCTGTTGATATACATCTAAAGGGTCTCATGGAGTCAGGTAAGGGCTAGGTAGGGAGATGGAGGTAGGAGGCTTTGGGATCCAGCTCCCAGAAACCCCAGAAATGCTGAGGCAGCAGGAAACCAGAGATATGGGAACAAAACAGACCATCCTGCCCTGGGTAGTAGAGGTGGGGTTTTTTAACGGCAGTCACGGTAGTCACATTGCGACCAGACCCCAAAGAAATAAGTCAGTAAAGATGTTTTCCACCAGTCCTTCCTCAAACCAAGACATCATGTGAATGTTAAGGTCACAGGCTCTGCGGTCTATCCTGAACCAAAGACCGGAGGCGAACTGGTCAGAACCCCTCTCACTCCTGAGAGCTTTATCTGTATCCCTGCGTAACAAAAACTCTCGCTTTACCCTCTCCTTGGTCTGCAAGATTCTTCAAGTCGGTGAGAGAAGAGCCTTGCTCTCCTGTGTCATAACCATTGTGCCTCATTTGAGCGGGAGGGCAGCAGTGGGAAGTGATCACAGTCGGACAGGGGTGAAGACCGGGCTTGGAGAGGGTTCTCTTCTAGTGACGGAAACTATCAGGGAGGTGAGGGAGGGCTGGTCCTGGTTAGGGAAGGGGGTCCCAGGGTTGAATCTGCACCTAGCTGCTTAAGATAACTCTTTGGGAGTCCACCCCATTTTGCCAGGTATCCCCCAGTGTCGGGGGCTGGGTAGCTGAGTGCAACCACAGTGCCCTTGAAGCCTCCCTCGCGCTGAAGGGAGAAGTGGCAGGACTGGTTAGAGCCTTCGGCCCAGGGCCAGGGGTGGGATAATGGTGACTGGGAGATAGGGGGTCCTTGTCCAATTTCCCCCCCTATTTATATGTCCCATAAATTAACTTCTTTTCCTGTTTTGCTAAGGAATCTTTCATCTGTTGGTTGGTACAGGAAGGGAGGGACGACTCAGAGCCTGCCATCAGATCACTGAGGTGCCACCGAAGTCAGTGGACCTACTGAGCCCTCCATCCTGTGGGGTGAGCGGGGGTGACTCAGGGCAGGCTGGACCCAGAGACACCAGAAGCCAAAGCCCGAGGCTGGGGAGGAGCAGCACCTACTCAGCAAACTGAAGATGTCCGTGATCTCAGGACGGCTGAGCGTTAAGCTCTAGGAACAGCATGTGGGAGCTGAGCCTGGGGGAGGGGGCCAGAGCCCACCGGGATGCTGAGCTGAGGGCAGTGGGAAGGCAGGGGTGGGGCTGGAGACCCTTAGAAGAAGCTCACTGGAGACGGGCAGACGGCGTGGCTTCCATTCCAGGTGTGATCCAGGTGTGCGACTGAGTGGCCTGGAGTCTGCTTGTGGATAGGTTTGGAAGGTATTTAGCAGGGACGGATGGGGCTTGGAGGCAAATCACATGGGAAGGGGGAGGAAGACGGGGGAGGGAGAACTCACAGAGGTCCGACTCAATACGGATGCTTGTTCTTGAGACGGGGATGCAGGAAGAGGTGGGGCTGTGAGCACGACTTTGCTTGTGGAAACTTTCTATTTCAGGAGCTCCTGGGTGGTCCGAGCCAAGGTGTCTCGTTGGTGGTTAATTGCAACATTCCGGAGCTCAGGGGGGCTGCCCTGCAGTGTGGACTTGGGGCCCACCAGCATATGAAGGGGTCTAAGAAGCCTTCGAAGTACACAGCCTGACCAGGAAAAACTGGCAAGAGAGACAAGGAGGACCAAGGCAGGAGCCCAGGAGGGCCCCACGTCCAAAGTCATTGACGTATCACCCTCACTGTATGGGCCCTGTCCGCACACTTCTGTAGTCTTAAAGTTCTTTACTTCTCTCATTTTCAACATCATAGATTTATCTCAAAGGAAAATTTACATAATGGGTGAAAAATCAACAGCGTAACCATGAATAACATTGATGATAAATAAAATACAATGGAAACAGCGCCATGCTTCAAGGATGCTAGCTAGAGAGAGGAAATTCGGAAATGTTCATCCTGGGTTCGAGACCCCGCTGCCCCAACTGAGACGTGGTCCCTGGAAGAAACCAGGATTGGGAGAGACTCAGAAAAGGAAATAACTTTCTTAGCAGAAAAAGTTCACTGCTATCAGCTCTTGTGACCCCAGCACGAGGCACGCCCTTCGTTCAGGGAGGGGCCGTCCACCTTGTTCTGTAAAGGACCAAAGAGTCAATATTTAGGACTCGGAGGGGCGCTTACCTCCCTGCCCGTAGCCCCTCCCCTTCCCAGCCTTTGCTAGCCATCGTTCCCAACCGTTCTTAGCACAGGCTGGGTAAGACAGGCCCAGGGCTGGGTTTGGCCCGTGGGCTGTGGTTTGCCACCCCCTGATTTAAAGGACGGAGAGAAGAAGGGCAGCCCCCCAAAAGAGACAGGGTGCTACAAGGGGGTTCCTAGGCACTCAATTCCTGACCACCAATCAGAGTCGCGGCCCCAGCCACACATGACTCTGCTTGGCCTCCTTTTTTTAGGCTCCCATACAGGGTAATTCCTTATCCCCCACGAGTCTAGTGGGAGATGTGGCCACTCCCTCCTTTGCTGATGGTTGCACAGGACCGGAGACTCTCAGGACCCCTCCTTCAGGAGCCACTCCGGGGCTCGGTCAGCATTTTAGCATCAACACCTCCATCTTCTGAGGTCACTGCTTGCTTACTTCCCTTTCAGGGCCTCTCGGCACCTCCAATGAAGGCCCCACTGTTCCTCCCTCCCTCACTGAAGATTAGCCACCCTGAGGTCACCTCCAATGACCTCTGATCACCGTGGCTGCCCGCAAGCCCTTCCCTTCCTCAAGGAAGAGAAAGAGTTCAGTGACCCCTTCCCTATCTTGGGTCTCCCTTCTAGTCATGGTCTAGGTCTATCAGGGAAGGCCTAAGAAGCTCAGTACATTCTCCTGGAAACTGTATTTGGACATTTGTTTAGGGGGATGCCAGCTGCCTTGAGAGAAGTTTGATGATCCTAAGACCGCCATGTTGTAAGGATGCCCAAGCGAGTCACGCAGAGAGAACTCGGGGAAAGAGGGATGCTTGGCACCCCAGCTGTCCCAGCTCAGGAGCCAGATGTTTAAGCAGAAAAATGTGCAGATGGGCTCCAGCCTGCAGTTAGCCTCATGAGACCCCAAGTAAGAGCTGTCCCACTGAGCCCAGTTGACTCCTAGTACCTGAGAGATAACAAATTATCCTTTTTAAGCCACTACATTTTGGGGTGGGTTTTTTACACAGCAATAAATTTCCGGGACACCACCGGAAAGTGAGGGCTTATCCAAGAAGTTTTCTGTCACACTGAGGCACAAGATTTAAACTCTCTTCGCCAGTCCAAACCAGAAGAATTTTCCTCAGCTTTGCAAGTCAGTGTCTGGTGCCCTCATCAGAAAGTCGTATAAATTTTGCACCCAAGTGAAGTTGCTCACTCTTGAGCAACAGGAGCTGGTCAGTTGGGACAGGTATTTTTGGTCAGCTGACTGAGTCATACCCCAATCCTTTCTTCCTGTCTTCCTCTCACTGCAAAGCCCGGGATGGCCAGATGCACACTTTCTGGCTTTCCTGCAGAAGGCTTTATAAGCCCTGTGGTGGCCAATGTTGTGAAGAAAGTTCAGCTGTTGGGTTCTTGAAAACAGTCTGTTTGCTCGTAAGGAAAAACTCTGCCTGGTATCACCTCCCATTTCCTGCTTCTGAGCATGGTGTGTAAAAATGTGGTATATGGAGCTGCTGCAACCATCTTGACACCATGAGGAGAAAGCTCAGAGAACCAGAAAGACCATGGTCCAGAGCCCTGTCATATTATATGAAAAAAATAAACAACTATTTCTATAAGACATTGTTGGTCAGGGTTTATTATTATTATTATTTGTGGCTGAATACTTTTCTAACTATGGCATCAGTCACGTCCACTTTAGGGACACCTGGGTGGCTCAGCTGGTTAAGCATCTGTTTTCAGCTCAGGTATGATCCTGGGGTTCTGGGATCAAATCCCACTTTGGACTCCTTGCTCAGCAGGGAGCCTGCCTCTTTCTCTACCTGCTGCTCCCCCTGCTTTGTGCTCTCTCTCTCTAATAAATAAATAAAATCTTAGGGAAAAAAAATCATGTCTACTCTAGAGACAAAAGATCTCATTCATTCTTCCCTATAAAGAGGTCTGTCTTTCCAGTCTTTCTACTGAGTCAAATTTTGGTCTCCAGCATCCAGACACTCAGGTGGAGGGAGAAGGAAGGTCCCTTTACCTGGGGCTTGAGCTGGGGATTGGTGGGGAAGTTTCTGGCAGTGAAGTCTTGGGGTACAGTTGTGTGCTCTCCCCACTCTAGAGCCTAGGGACCTCCCCTAGCTTCAGCCTGGAGTTCTGGGTATTGGAAGAATCAAAGATGCCACCCTCCGACCTGAGCACCAGGAAGCTCCCCCCGATCCTGGTGATGGGCTGGGGTGGGGGCAGGCTCTGGACGCAGCCATGGATCAAATAAAGGGCCTGGGCTGCTGTCCCAGCTCTGCCCCTAACCATCTGTGTTTCCCTGTATCTCACCCAACTCCTTGAGGGCAAGTGCTCTGAGCCTTCATCCGTGAATAGGATACTCTGTGCTTACAGGGAACTGGTGAGCTTCAGGTCCCTGGTCTCTGAACCTCTTCCCAGAAACAGGTCATCCTGGGCAGTGAGAGGCCCACGGCTAGCTGTTAGCAATGCCATTCCGGGAGCCTCCATCTTCATGGGTCCTTGGAAATGGGAACCTGAGACCCATGAGGGTTGAGAGCAGCTCAGAGTCCCGAGGTTTCTGCAGCACCAGGTGCGGTGGGGAGCCATGGGCAGGAGGGAGGTGGAAATCTCACCTGAGCAATGCAGAATAGGGAAAGGATCCAAGTTCCTAAGCTCCCTGATCTGCCATCAGCCCCCTCGGGCTTGCTTCCTGGTGCAAGGACAGAGAGATGGGTGGGCGCCAAGCTACGCAGTGGTACAGAAGATCCCAGAAACCTGGGAGTCTGGCCTCTGGAAAGTTTGGGTTTTTTCCCCCCTGGTTCCCTGGGAGGTTGAGCTGCAGGGGAAGTTCGCACCATAGGCTGTTCCTCTGGTTTTCCTGGAACCTTCTGGAAAGCCAGCCAAGAAAGAGTTCTGCCCACAGGGCCCTGGAGCTACAGATCCTCTCTTCCCTGCACGCAGGGAAGGCTGTTCTAGCTCTCCCTGGGGGAACGCCCTCAATGATAATAATAACAGAAGTACCGTCGTCGTGGCCTGTGGGAGTGTTTTCATGCTCTGGGCAATTTCTTCATATCTTATCTCATCCAGTTCTCCCAACAAGTCGAACAAGTGTTCTGTTGGTCTTACAGATTAGGAAACAGGAGCAAAGAGGCCATCCTACCAGCCCTCCAGAAACCCGCTCAGCCCGCGCTCCCTCCAGCATTGCAACCGAGCGCCCCCTCTCTATTGAGCATCAAGGAAGGGGGTTCCGGACATTTAGGGGGCCATCAGCTACCTCCGCCTCCCCACTGGCCCTGATGCTCTCTGAGCAGGATGGTGGCCTGTGTTGGAGGCGTGGGGTCACAGAAGCGTCCTGCAGCGGTTCCCGTGGTGTCACACCATCTGGGCATGCAACTGTTTTGATTTCAGTGATTCGAGCTCAGCAAAAAAGACACTACAAAGAGAAAGCTATGAATGCAGATGCTCAGGCCAAATTTAGAAAAATGCTTGCATTCTCTTGAGGAGAGGAGATGCGTGGGCAAGAGCGATGCTGGGGCTTCTACCGAATGTGCAAGTTTTTGTTCTGATATTGTACTTGAAAAATGAGAGCCACATATGGTATGACGATGAGGCTGGTGGTAGGTCCACCAGTTTCTAGCACATCATTACCTGTCCTTTTCCGTAAGATTGAAATATTTCACAATTAATACTGTTTGTCATGTTTGTCCTTCTGTGGGACGTTGGGGTAGGGTGAATAAGGACCCCCAGAGATACTCAGATCCTTATCCCAGGACCTGGGGGTATGTTAGCTTACCCAGCAAAAGGGACCTTGCAGGTATGATTATGTTGAGGAGTTTGAGACAGAGGGTTATTTGGGTGGGTCCGACGTAGTCATAAAGGTCATTAGAAGAGAGGGCCAGTTGGAGGAGACCAAGAGTCTAGAGAGGTGAAGACAGAAACATAAATCGGAGGGATGTGGCTACAGGTCCAGGAACATGAGCAGACCCTACAAACCAGAAAAGTCAAAGAACTGATTTTCCTTGGGGATTTCCAGAAGGAACATGGCCCTATTGACATCTTCCTAGCTCCTGCAGGACTCATTTTAGACTTGACCTCCAGAGCTGTGAGATAACAAACTTGTGTTGTTTGAAGCCACTTGAGTTTATGGCAGTTTGTCACAACAACATGCACTTGGAAGGTCAACAATTCCACCAGTGGGTGGCAGTGGGATTTCTCGAAGGGGGAACAAGACAGCTGGGAGAGGCACGCCTCCCACCCAGGATGGTACTGCTGGGATTCCTGAGTCCTGAGTCCCCAGCCCTGTGCTTTTGCTAGAGTCCCATCAACTCTAACTTCAGCAGGAGAGCAAGGATGCCTATGGTTTGTGGAATGAACATCAACACTCTTTTTTTTGAACATCAACACTCTTATCATGGCCTCAAATACCTAGTTCCTCCTGAGGTTCCGGTGCCAAGTTACAAAATACTTGGTCCAAGGTTTAACTGCCTACCTACGGCTTCTCTTCTGGGTCTTAACAAACAAACAAAAAGACTGAATTTCCAGCAGGTGGACACCCAAGTTCTAGTCCCTCACCCCACGCCCTCAACTTCCTTGTTCTGCGGCTGCTCTGGAGGTCACTGGGCAGGTGGCTTCCGACCTCCAAGCCAATTCAGTAATTTGTGAGCGCCCCGTCTGCAATGGTGATGAGTTCTGGGGGTAGGAGGGAAGGGGTCCTTTTGGAGATGTCCTGCTCCACTGACCTTAGTCGTTCACAGTCTTTTAGGGGAAACTGTGACACATACCTGGACAGTCGCAGAACAAGGCACATGTGACCGGTAGGAGGGAGGGCTCCAAGATCCCCCATGTCCTGACTGACCTAATGGTTAGGACTCCAAACTCACTGCCCATTGCCCTCCCAGACTTGAAACTCTGCAAATGGGGTCCTTTGTCCTGAAGGGGCCCAGAACCTTACTAGAGAGACAAAAACACAGAGAAATAAAAAAATCACTCGCAGTACCCAATAGTATTGGTAAGGAGGTGCGTGCCTTCTTAGTATCAGGACAGCTCTGGGGACTCTGAAAGGAGTAGTGAAGGCTTTTCCGGGGAGGTGGGATTCCACTTGGGTCCTAAAGGTCCTCAGAACTTGTGGTGGGAAAGGCAAGGAGGCATTTGCTGCTGTTGGGGGGTGCGGTTAAAAATGTGAAGGGAGGGACACCTGGGTGGGTGGCTCAGTTGGTTGAACATCTTCGGTGCAGGTCATGATCCCAGTGTCCTGGGATCGAGTCCCACATTGGGTTCCTGGCTCAGCAGGAAGCCTGCTTCTCTCTCTGCCTGCCATTCCCCTTGTTTGTGGGCTCTCTCTTTCTCTCTCTGACAAATAAACTGGGGGGGGGGGGGGGGACTCTGAAGGGAAAGGGACAGAATGAGCGAAGATGTGAAGGTGCTGACAACAAAAGTTCCCAGTTGTGAGTTGGACAGGAGGGTCTGGCGTCAGCTGCTGGGAAGGTTGGGTTTGGGGGAGGGAGGGGGGTATAATCTATGCTCATTCAATGAACCCCACGTCAAACCCAAGTGCGCCTTTAGTGACGCCATCAGTGCCTCCCTAGTACCTTCCCTGGTGAATCCGTCCCCGAGCGTGGAGGGAACCCAGGTATTCCTGAGCTTTGGCCGGAGCAAACAGGATAAGGAGGAAATCTCTGAGAGGGAGGGACTGTCTTGTAACTCAAGGTGCTCAATGTGTTGCGTAATGTGTTGAAGTGATAAGCGTTAACGGGAAGAACTCAGTAAAGGAGATTATTCCCGGGAATAATGAGAGACACTGACTAGGGTTCAGGGCCAGTCACCTTCCCTAAAAATCCATCAGAAGTGCAGCAGGAAGCAGACGGGCTGTTCTGTAGCTCACATGCAGATCTGGCCAAAGGATGAGGGAAAGCCACTGCTGCCCAAGCCAGACCGGACGGTCGGTAGAAACAAGGTAAAGCAGAGGGGCTCCCCACAAGTGGCTGAGTCCACATGGGGGACGGGGGACTCTGGAGCCGGTGGGGACCAGGAGGGAGGGAGGTGATGTGACATTTCTCCCCCTAGAGAAAAAACAAGGGGGAAGAAAAGACCTGCGGATACGATGATGCCTGCCGCTGGAACGTGAGAGGAAATGGGTTGGAGAGAAGCGGTGAGAGCTGCAGGCCGGGAGGTTGGGGGAGCCGTGAGGATAATGCATGAGGATAATGCACGGTAGCCAAGATGGGGTAAAAACAAGATGATTATGCAGAAGGCAAAGGCTCTGAGAACAATAGGTCATGGGAAAGAGGAACAAAGACCCCAGAGCAGTCCTGCTGTAGTCCCCAGGATTCGGTTACACAAAGGGGACTAAGAGTCTTTGCCAGACACAGTGACAAGCACCCTGCTGTCTGGCTGGGCTGGGAAGCCGGGCTCCGTGGAAAGTGTGGACATACAGCGAGCCTTCGTGGATCGGATGGGCTTTCTTTGTGGAGTGAGACATGTGGGGTCTTGCAGTTCAGCAGAATGACTATAAGCCCTCATCCGGGCCATTCGGGGCGCTGGAATGTTCCATGGCAGCATTGCTATGACAACGCATAAAAAAAAAAAAAAATTAGAGCCTAGCTCAGTGGCCAGCATTTTAATTGTGTCTGATAGTTCTCCGTGATCTGGACGGTAGGGGTAGGGTACCTCATGGAGGACAGTATGACACAGTGCTTGAAGTATAGTATTTTGGGCTTGTGAGCCCTAATAAATCCTACTTACAAACATGGGGCACCTGGGTGACTCCGTGGGTTAAGCCTCTGTCTTGGACTCAGGTCATGATCTCAGGGTCCTGGAATCAAGGCCCGCATCCGACTCTGCTCAGCGGGGAGCTTGCTTCCTCCTCTCTCTGTCTGCCTCTCTGCCTACTTGTGATCTCTGTCTGTCAAATAAATAATTAAAATCTTAAAAAACAAACAAACAAATGTCAATAAATTGAAGAGGCCCTAAAATGAGGGAGGAAAAGCTGCTTTTGGGTAGGCTGCGGCTGTGGCTTACCTAGTAGAGGGAGGGTCAGAGAAATGGGAAGGGGCTTCCTACTGGGGGTCTGGGTGTGACCTGTCCTGGGTTCACTGGCATTTCCTGTTGAACCAAATCTAAGAGACAGAGCCAAAGGCTTCATCTGTTCTCTAGGTGACCCATAGTGCTTGCCCTGGCAGAGTTGTGTGCGGAGCACTGGGCTTTATTGCTCTGGGCCCTGGAGACCCATAACATGATCCGGCTATTCGACACCTGAAGAAATAAAATCAGAGATTGGGCTTCTGCCACTTGCTAGCATTTTGACCTTCTTTGCCTTGGGTTTCCCCTCTACCCCCCACCCCCGAGAACCGTTGTAAAGATCTCTAAATAGTGAAGTCAGCAGAGACCAACAAAACCAGGTCCCTCTTGAGCACTGTTGACAAAGCTCGTGTGCGGATAGACTGGAGCCCTAACTAAAATAGAAACTATGAAATTATGATAGAGACTCTCTGTAAGATAATATCCTTACAGACTTGTTTCCAAAACTTCAAAAGCACAAAGGACTCAACATTCATGTGATCCCTTTACAAATAAAGGATTTCTGTAAAACGAAAGACACAACGGCCAAAGATAACGAACAGATAACAGACTGGGCCAGGAGAGTGCAGGAACACCATCTCTAAACCAAGAGGAGACTCAGATCTAGAACAAACAGGACCTCCTGCTCATCCACAAGACAGAAGAACTGAATGGAAACACCAGCAAAGCATAATGGGTAATTTTCCGGATAAGAGACTAAAGATCTGAACAAACACATGGAGAGAAGTTTACTGGGTACAGCGTAATGGCAGGTTGAACTAAGGAGATCTCCCTTTCCACCTGTTGGGCAAAATTTTAAAAGCTGAGCGACACCTCCCGGATCAGGGATGTGAAGCCCTAAGTTCCCTACATGACCGAGAGTGAGGTGTAGGGGGTGTAGCTTCTGTGCAGAGCAATCTGCCCTATTTAGCCAGACTATCTCCACCTACCAACCAATAACCCATAATCTGCTCCTGGGACTGTGTGTGTGTATCCTGAACCCTCTCGTGCAGGGGACACGTGCATGTGATGCTCATCATAGCCGAGGGCTCTTGTGGGGGCAAAGAACTGGGTACAGTCCAGGCTGCTTCGGGGCGGGCATGGACAGGTGTAGACCTGGTGGTGGCATTCTAGGGATCATCACCAGCCGCAAGGCAGGAGGGTAGGTGGGTCACACCAACACAGTGCCACGGGAAGAAAGCGCGCATGCGTCCTGATTTACAGGGACATAGCCAGCAGGACTAAAAATGCAAATACATGTGTAGAAAACAAACAGATTCCAAAACACAAACAGGGGCAAACAGGAAACATGTCAGGGTGGTTGTTTGTGGGGGAAGGGAGAATGGGAATTGCACTAAAAGGAAGACGTTATTTAGAAAGAGGGTTTAGCCCAGAAACTGGCGCTCCCGGAGGGTTCATGATTATTGGCTCACCAAAAAAGAGCAGTGCAGTGTGTCGACTGTATCTTAATAAAACTGGAGGGAAGACAAGGAAAAGTCCAGACAGTGAGTGCTATTCCCCAAGCGCATATTTTGGTAATAAGCTCCAGGAGGAGACAGGGTTCGATGAAAATGCACAACTTCAACAATGGTGCAGGCGCTTTGGAAGATAGTTTGGAAGTTTCTCACACAGCGAAACATCCTCTTACCATACGATCCAGCAGTATGCTCCTTGGTACTGACCCAGGGGAGATGAAAACACGTTTCTAAAAACCTTGCACACGATGTTTCTAGCCCTCTGATTCATAATGACCCCAACTTGGGAGCAGTCTGGATGTCGGTCAGCAGGTGACCAGATGAATAACCTGGTCCACCTGGACAACAGGATATTGCTGGTGCTCTCTAGCCATGGAAAGAAGTGGAAGAAATTTCAGAGCATGATACTAAGTGAGAGAAACCCACCTGGAAAGGCCGCATCCTGTAATAATTTCAACGAGGTGACATTTTGGAAAAGGCAAAGCTGTGGAGATAATAGAAAAGACAGCGGTCGCCAGGAGTTGAAGTGGCGGCATAAACCTACAGGGCGCAGAGGGTTATGAGGCCAGTGAAGATACTCGGTATGCATGTCCATATACATTCGTCCAAACCCATAGAATGTACAACATCAAGGGTGACCCCTATAGTAAACCGTGGATGTTGGATGATCGCGATGTGTCAATTAAGGTTCCTCCTTGTTTTTTTTTTTTTTTGTTTTTTGTTTTTTTACAGTACCATTCTGGTGAGTGAGATGGGTAATGGGGAAGGCTGTGCATGGGGGCGGGGCCTGGGGTGTGAGGGGACATCCCCATACCTTCCTCTCAGTCTGTTTGTAAACTTAAAACTGCTTTGCAAAAATGAGGTCTTAAAAAAAAAAGAAAAAAGAGACAATGCGGTCCACACCTGTCTTGTGTGTGCCATTTTTCAGGGGCCTTGAACAGTGTCTGGCAATGAATATGTCTTGAATGATGGAGCAGAAGCGGGTGAGTGTCTCAGCAGAATGCTTGAGTCTTCTACACCACCCGGAGGAACATTCTGGCCCTGTCCTCAAAGGGCTGAGTTAGAGCTGACCACGTTTTTGTATTTCTTTCTTTTCTTTTCTTTTTTTTTTTTTTTTAAAGATTTTATTTATTTATTTGACAGAGAGAAATCACAAGTGGGTAGAGAGGCAGGCAGAGAGAGAGAGAGAGGGAAGCAGGCTCCCTGCTGAGCAGAGAGCCCGATATGGGACTCGATCCCAGGATCCTGAGATCATGACCTGAGCTGAAGGCAGCGGCTTAACCCACTGAGCCACCCAGGCGCCCCACGTTTTTGTATTTCTACATCTCATCCACCAAGATCTCAAAGCCTGCACCTGTCAGCCAGCTGTCCCTACAATGCCACCTCCCTTGAGTTAGACCTCAAGACCCTTGCTGGGAGCTCTGGAGGCTTCCACAACTTTCCATGAACCCTGCTGGAGGAGCCATCCCCTGGGTCTGTAGATCCAGGAAGCACTAGCATTTGGTTGGCTCAGGGAAATGAGTCAGCCTTTTGCCACACGTGGATCCAGACGGAAGGGACAGCAGACTTCAGGGCGTGAAGAAACATATCTGACAACTTTGTTATTACATCAAGAAAGCTGGAGTCAGCAGGGGCACTTGGCGGTCAGCAGACCAACAGGATGTGACAGGGTCTGTTCTGACCGCACCCTTCCCAGCACTTATAGGACAAGCCAAAGGGGAAAGCCCAGGCAGCATGACTGGCAGAAAAGTGGCCGTTTGGGCATCTGTTTGCTATTTTACAAAACCACGTCTTGAACAGATAAGGCAGGGCCTTCTTGGTGTTACCGTGTGTGCGCAGACCAAACGGCTTCAGGAGAGTGGCTCCTGACCGTGAAAACACCTGTTCTGTGACCCTCACACTTGACACCATCACCTCCTGGTGGCTGGGCTTCCTTAGCAACCTTTCCTTTTTTAAAAAAGATTTTATTTATTTGACAAAGAGAGACACAGCGACAGAGGGAACACAAGCAGGGGGAGTAGGAGAGGGAGAAGCAGGCTTCCCGTGGAGTAGGGAACCTGATGCAGGGGCCGGGATCGCGACCTGAGCGGAAGGCAGACCCTTCACCGACTGAGCCCCTCAGGCGCCCCTCCTTAGCAGCTTTTAAGGGACATTTGCTTCTGCTCCCATTTTGCTCACAGAGGCCATGGGCTTCCTCTAGGAACGTCAGGGCAGCGGTGTCAAATGTTGGTAGCATGTTAGAATGAGGCAGAGAGCTTTCTAAAATCCCAGGACCCAGACTGCACCAGATCAATTAAACTAGAACCTGTGGGAGTCGGGGGGTGGGCATCAGTGCTCCCTAAACTCCCCACGGTGGTCCCCGTGTGCTGCCAAGGCTGAGCAGCACCGTTGTTGTAAAGATCTGTTCAAGTGTGAAACGATCCCATCAGTGAAGGCTGGTGCCCCCACTTTCGTCCTGGGCGTTTCCTGGGCCAGACTGTAAGTAAGAATCCTCTGTCCAAAGCCCATGGTCTGCTGGCCCTCCCTCTGTGGGTCCCAGGGGACGTGGCTTTGCTGAGGGCACAAGTGTGACCAAAGGCCTTCAAGCCCTACCAGCCATCAGAGCCTCAGTATCTCTCCTCCTAGATCTGCCATTTGCCTGGTGCTGATTGGAGGGGACTCTGAGACCCACACTTTTTCCTCCAGCTCTCCTCAACTCTGCCTCAAGATGGTCTGTCCCATAGTTCTCCTGCCATGGAAGGGTGGGACTAGATTTAAATGGACAAGATAACAGATGTAACTGAGAGGGTGTGAGAAGATTTGACCCTATCTGCCAGAGTTACGGTCGGCACAGATCCTGGCAACCATTTGGGCTCTCCTCCTAAGAGAAACTTTCCAGATAGCTAAGACTAGAAAGGACAATAGCTAATACTTTCCCTCCTTCCTGTCTGTCTTTCTTCCTTCCTCCCCTCCCTCTCTTTCTCCCTCTCTCCCTTCCTTCCTTCTTATTATTCGAGAGAGAGAAAGAGGGGGAGAGAGGGCATGTGTGAGAGAGAGGGGAGGGGCGGAGGGAGAGGGAGAGAAGCAGACTCCGCGCTGATCATGGAGCCTGCTGTGGGACTTGATCCCACAACCCATGAGATCACGACGTGAGCCAAGAGTTGGACGCCCAACTGAGCCACCCAGGCACCCCAACACTTTCTTTTTAAGTGGTGGTAAAATAGACGTGGCCCCAAATTTACAGTTTTCACCATTTTTAAGGGCACAGTTCAGTGGCATTAAGTACATCACACTGGTATGCCAGCGTCACCACCATCCTTCTCCAGAACTTCTCCATCTTGTGGAACTGAAACTCGGTCTCCATTCAACAAAAATCCCTACTCCCCCCTCCACCCCCCCCAGCCCCTGGCAACCACCATTTTGTTTTCAGTCTGTGAATCTGACAACGCTAGGTACCTCGTAGATGCAGAATCCTAGAGTATTCATCCTTTTGTGACTGATTTATTTTCCTTAACATCACTTCCTGGAGGTTCCTCCATACTGAGTGATACTCCTCCGCCTGAATAGACCACATTTCATCCATTCCTTCATCAGAGAAGGACGCGTGGGTTGCTACTACCTTCGGGTTACACGAGAACCAAGCACTCTCCACGTGCCAAGCGCTCTGTGAAGTTGTGCGCTCATTTTCACATTCACCTGTGTAATCCTCCCGACATGTGAGTTAGGTTCTATTATCTTTGCCATGTTTCAGACGAGGGAACTAAGACACAGAGACGTAAAGTAGCTTGCCTGGGTAGCCAAGCAAGTCAGGACTCCAGCCCGGCTTGTGAGGGCAGCAGATTTCGCTGGGTCGCCTACCTGGGCCAGTTGTCTGTGATACGACAACAGGAGGGCACTGTGGCCACCATGTGTTCAAATTATTTGACAGGTAGGAAAACTGAGGATGTAAGGTGTGAAGTGACTTGTCCTGTAGCTATGGTGACCATATTATCTGAACCCACACACCAAGATGCATGGCTTCATTTTTTTTTTTTTTTTTAAGATTTTACTTACTTATTTGACAGAGAGAGACACAGCAAGAGAAGGAACACAAGCAGGGAGTGGTGAGGGAGAAGGAGACTTCCTGCCGAGCAGGGAGCCCAGTGTGGGGCTGGTTCTCAGGACCCTGGGATCATGACCTGAGCCAAAGGCAGACGCGTAATGACTGAGCCACCCAGGCACCCTGGGTTTGATATTTTTAATACATCTTGGTTTAAAAAAAAAAAAAAAAGTCAAGGGAGGTGGGAGGAGTAATTTGAATGAACCCTAAACTATCAGTGGTGCTGAATCATCTTGAAGGTTTATAATGGGCTCACCTAGGCAGAACATTCTGGATCAGCGCTGTTCTGGAGGACTTACGCCCCTCCCACTGCAGTCCGAGTTCCGTCTTCATTTAGAGATCACCAGACATGGCTGAGGGAGCCCTGAGTGTGACTCCTCCTGGTGGACGTGGGTCATATCAGGAAGAGCTGATTTCTGCTCTTGCACAACATGGCCCGGGGTTTAATCCCGCCTGGTCGCAGCCTGGCTCACAGGACACGGAGTCTCACAGGGAGACCAGGGAGGACAGAGGAAGTTAGATTAGCCCAGTCCATGGGAAGGACGCACAGCAGGGTCTTGGGCCGGAGAGGACAAGGAGACTCTGCTTCCAAGGACTCCTGAGTCACACTTTCCACCTTCAGATTTCATCACGTTCACGGTTCGCAACAGCCCCCTGGTAATCCCCCCCTCAGGTCCCAATGAGCAACTCATTTTCACATCGCTACCACGTAGATCTTCTAAGACGGGAGGTTACTGTCCTCCTCAGAAACCCACAGTGGCTCCCCATTGCCTGCAAAGTATAATTAGCGTGACCCCACCCGGCTTAGGATGTCCTCCATTCCTGAGCCCCAGACTTCCTCCCCAGCCTCATCTGCGACCTACTTCCTCCCCATGCATACGCTCTAAGACACTCTGTGAGCTGCCATGCCTCCCCTGGATGCCTTTTCCTGCTCATCCCACACCCTCGGTGCCTCCTCCTCTGCAGACCTGCCCCTCCGCTCCTTCCTCAATGCCATCACTGCAGATAGCAGGTGGGTCTACTCAGCCCTAGTGGGGTCCTGTCTTGCCTTCCCGTAAGGTGTTTGCAAGCATTTCCCCATAAACACAGTAAGTTCCTTGAGGGCATTGACCATGAACTCACCTTTGTGAGGGCAGAAACCCGAACTCTGCTAGTTCTCGGCAATATGATATCCTCTCTGGGTACAGCATCCTTTCCCAACCACCACCTCTCTGTCCTTTTTTGTGTTACAGCAATTCTTCAAATGGAATTGGAGGAAGGTGATGAGTGTTGAAAAGCGGTCATGGTGAACATTGTTCCTGCCTAGAGTCCAAGGCACTGATGACCTAGGGCAGGACAGAGTCTCGAAAGGAGGGCCACTCAAGCAGGCAGCTGCGCAAAAGAACAGCCCTGTTTTGTCTCCTGTTGCCTCGACCCATTGCAGATGGAATGTGGTCCCCAAGGGGTCACCAAAATTCCTTTCTCTAAGCAGATCCCCTGGAGCAAAAGCCCAGCACATTCTACTCTAGGCCTCCAGTAGCATTTGCCTCATTCAGCATCAGCCTCCTTCCTTAGTCCTCTCCTCTTGTCCTCAGGCTGGTCCTTGCCTAAATCCCCAAACTGGATTGTCCTCTTGGGATCAACTCACGTCAGTGATGCTCTATCTTCATTTGGGTGTGCTGTCCCCAGACCCCTCGGCCCCTCACAGGAGGTTGTTTGCTACAATAATGCAGAAGAACTAGGCCTTGGTCTACATTGGAGATCTTTCTGAGCTCCAGATCAGGATTGCTGACTCCTAACTGAGTCATCCCAGCTGGGCATCCTAAACAGCCACGATGTCCCTCCTAACTCACTGAGGCTCTTACTGGGAGGCATAAACTTACATTATTGGCCCCAATTCCTTACCCCTCTGTCACCATGCAGGCAGAGTAGATTCCTCCAGCCCTTGATTTTGGGCTTGGCCATATGATGTCCTTCAGTCAAGGGAAAAACACTGCCCCAGATGAGCTTCTCACTACTGCCATGAGAGGAGCTTCTTCTGGGTAGCTCCTGCCTCCTGAGTCAAGCTCAGAATGAACACACCTGATAGGGCTTCGGTGGCCGATGTTCAAACCTCGTGTGAGGGCCCTGCTGACCCCCAGAGCTGTGAGAACAAAGGACCCTGGTTTTAAGCCCCTGAATATTGGGCTGGTTTGTTACACGGCATTTTTGTAGCAATAGCTGACCCATACAGTCTTCCATACAGGTGAATGTATAAAATAGAGGCACACAAATTAAGATTAGTTTCACAGGGAAAACCCACGACACTGCCACTGAGGTCAGGAAGTGAAACATGGCTCGTTGTACCTCCATGTGCCTCTCCCTGATCACCAGCCCCCATTTCTCCCTCAGCCCTTGAAGGGATCACAGTTTTGACTTCTTAAAAAATACAATTTTTTACTTTTCTTCATACCTTAGGGTCCAGATATGCCTCCCTCACTTAGGTAGTTGGCTTTTGATTGTCTTTGTTCTTGATATAAGAGAAATCTTCTGGTTTGTGCATTCTGTCCCCATTTTATTGGCTCGATACGCTTCATCATAATCACCCTTATTGCTACACAGAGCTACGTGTGTTCATTTCCATCACTGTGTGTTGTTCGTTATGGGAACAAGCTATACTTTATTTATTCTGTTGATGAGTAGTTCAGATGTTTCCTGTTTTTGTTATTACAAGTAATCCTGTGGGAGCGTTCCTATGGATCAGGGGTTGGCAAACATTTTCTGTAAAGGACTAGATAGTAAACCTTAGAGGCATTGTGGCCACATATGGTCTCTGTTGCATGTTCATCTTTGTCTTAAAATACATTGAAAAGGCGAGGTCTGGATGTAAGAAAACCAGTGGAGGAGGTGAAGCAGGGCAGTGACAGGGCTGAGCTCTGCTTTAAAAGGATCACTTTGTGTATTTGGGGAGGACAAGAAAGGAGCTGGGGAGACATAACAGAAGGTTACTGTTGGGGTCTCACAACAGTAGTAGGAGCTCAGGCCAAGCTGCCTAAGTTGCCGGGCCTCAACCTCCTTCTCCAGCATTAGCCTCTGCTTCTCCCCCTTAGGTGCCCACAGCTCCAGCCACCCTGACCTGAGCCAGTGTCTGGGTCAGCCTGCTCTCTTCCCTCAAATCCCCACACGCCATTTCTGCAATCCCTCTCTGCTAACCCAACAAGCACTGTTCAGATAGCCTGTGGATCCTTCCAGGGCGGATCCCTATCCCACTAGACTCCTCCAGCTGCCAGTGAGGTCATCCCACACCATAAGATGTAATGATAAATGTGATACAGACCCTAAATCTGAACTTTAGACACCTCTTATCTTTGGGTTTTATCTTTATAATTATGCCTACCACAGGCCATTGAGTAGGCACTGTAGACAAGAACATGGAGCTCATCCATTATCTGGTAACCCGGTTGGAGATCAGCAGGGGAGATACAAGGCTGACTATGGCAATTAGGAAACAGGGCCACGCAATGAGCCAGGAGGCTGGGTCACAAGGGAAGAGACAGTTTGGTAAAGGGGTCAAACCACTGGAACTTACAGGGTATGTGGACTCCTTCAAGAATTGAGGAAGGTAGGGATGTCTAAGCTTGGCTTCCAGAGCAATGGGCCCCCACACGATGCTGGAGAGAGTAAAGCTAGAGGTGTCCAGGGCTGGAACTTCCCTAAAGAGGAAGCTAGGAGCATACCTAATTGTGGCTTAACAGATACATCTCTCTTATCTCTTGTCTTGCCAGTTAGCAAGTGGTTTACAGCCGCCCCCGTTGTAAGGTGTGACCACAGGCACCGTTCCTGTTCCGTGGGAGTTCCTGGCTCTGTTCCCACCTGTTCTCCAGAGAAGTTGCAACACAGGGCTAAATTCGTGCATTAAAAAAAAGGAAAGTCAAACCCTCCAGTTAGTTGGCTATTGAGATTCTAGATAAAGAAAATGGAAGGACAGAGGGAGGAAGAGAGGAAGAAGGAGGTGGAGCTGAGCCAAGGCGAGGGACAGAGAATACTGGGGAAGGAGAAGTACATTATTTTGCTTTTTTTTTGTTGTTTGTTAAATAAACTTTTATATTACTTATAATAGTATAAGAAAGAATGTGTTTTACTGAAGCACAGAAAATTATTTCAAGATGGGGTTGACCATTGTTTCCCAAACTTTCAGGAACAGGGACCGATCCATGTATTACCAGTTCAAGAAGAAGTAAGTATAAGAGTGAGGAGGAATTTTCTAGAATGTTTCATAGCAATCTGAGAGAATGATTTTTCTTCCTTTCTCCCTCCCTCCTTCTTCCCTTCTTTTCTCTCTCTCTCTTTCTTTCTTTCTCTTTCTCTCTCTTTCTTCATCCTTTTTAAAAGATTCTTTATTTTTAAATAATCTTTACACTCAACACAGGGCTCAAATTCACAACCCTGAGATCAAGAATTGCATGCAATCTGAGGGTTTTGAAGGGGCGGGGGGGTGGGAGGTCGGGGTGCCAGGTGGTGGGTATTATAGAGGGCACGGATTGCATGGAGCACTGGATGTGGTGCAAAAATAATGAATACTGTTATGCTAAAAATAAAAAATAAATTTAAAAAATTTTTTAAAAAAAGGAAAACAAACAAACAAAAAAGAATTGCATGCTTTACCAACTGACCCAACTGGATGTTCTAGAGAGTGATTTTCTCATTGTTGAGTCTAATAATGACAAGAGAATTTATGTTTTGTTCTTTTTAAAATTTCATTTTCTTAATGAAGGGCAAACAAATTCCTTCTCTAGGTTTTTCAGCTATCCTGTGGGTTACACTGGTTTAATACGGAATAACAGGAGAAAAGTATGCACATTTATTTAATATAAGTTTTCTGCAACCTGGGAGCCCTGATAAGGGTTCCATAGTAATGAAGACCCAGAGAAGTGACAAAACCTACATGTTTTGACACCAGGTTGAACAAAGAGAGGCAACTGTAGATAAGTCACTAAAACATAGGGGAGGCTAAGGGAAGAGAATTATTTTAATAATGTCTGTACAGAACTTTCTCAACTTCAAATTCCTGTCCTTGATGATAAGAAATATTAAAAGTCTTAGGAACCAAAATGCAACTCTCTGAATGGGTTTTCCCCAGGACCACATCTGCCCTCCAGGTGACTGTCAAGATCTCCACGGGTGTCAGAGCTGTTGAAGGCAGTTCAGAATGTCCTGGATCCTGCTGAGAAATGTCTGCCACCTTAAGCTTCTATCTCAACATTTGAGGCAGGAGGCTATAAACCAAAACTCAAAAGAAGCACTTCTTCTTCTTCTTCTTCTTCTCCTTCTTCTTCTTCTTCTTCTTCTTCTTCTTCTTCTTCTTCTTCTTCTTCTTCTCCTTCTCCTTCTCCTTCTCCTTCTCCTTCTCCTTCTCCTTCTCCTTCTCCTTCTCCTTCTCCTTCTCCTTCTCCTTCTCCTTTCTTCTTCTTCTTCTTCTTCTTCTTCTTCTTCTTCTTCTTCTTCTTCACTTAACCAACTGAGCCACTCAGGCATCCCAAAAGAAGCGCTTCTGAAGGAATCCATAAAGTCCACACATCTACTTCTCTCAGGGAGGCCAAGAAGCAAGTCTTCAAGGAACTCTGAGTCCAGCTGGGAAGATGACATAGCACTGAACGTGCCAAATGATAACTTGGTGACGGGTACAAATATGGTATAATACATTTGTCAAAGCAGCACGTATGCATGTGGAGTTCAAATTAATGAGAGAAATTACTGTGTGAAGAGAAGCTTCTTTGAAGACGGTGAGCTGGGTCTAAAAGGCTGGTAGAAGTTTAATGGAGAGGGAGTGATTTGTTGTTTTGCTTTTTGGCTAGAAGGCGAAGGAGAGATGGCAGTAGAGTCATGCTGGCTGGAAGTCACCTGCAAGTGACTCAGGTCTGTATCTTGGGGTTATTTGCACGCCAAGGAGTTATAAAACCAGACTCGAGAGCACCCGTGGTGTTGCCTATAATTGCATGAATTGTGATAAGGAAGAGGTACTCTGGAATTAGGGTTGGCCAACCGGGGTGATGACATCTCTGGTCATATATAGTGGAGGAGAAGTAGGAAGCTTGGCATTTCCAAGGAGAATGGTCAGTGTCATCTAAACATAAAATGAATGTGAGCGTGACTGTCTGGAATATGCAGAGGGACCTGTCCCCATCCCAGCCCCTCTATAGTCAGCGTGGTCTGTGGGTATCTCTCCCATCCTGAACCTTGTGCTCTAGGTAAGTTCCCAGACACACAACGCAGAGAGGGGGTGGGGGGCTGCAAGGTAGAGCGGAATTCTTTGCCCAGGCCCCTGGAGCACAGCCTGGGTAGCTTCTGGCAGGGTGGGACCATCAGCCATGTTACACCACCTGGTCTCTTTCCAGAAAATTCTCTCACACCCTTCAGTTCATAAGTTAAACCTCTTTCTTTCTGGGAAAAAGGTGAGGTGGTTATTTTTCACTTTCAGAAATCCTCAAGAGACAAAACCAACATTTAAGGACCAGAGGGGAAACAGAACAGATGGTCTGCCAGCTCTCTCTTGCTTAGCACTCAGAGTGGGCCAGTCCTGCAGGAGGCTTGCGAGCCCTTGCTGGACCCCACTATCCAGGATCCTTTGCCTATTCATGTAGTAGATACCAGTGTAGGGAACTGAGAGGTAGGGAGCAAACAGTACAGCACCCACAGCCCAGAGAGCCTCTGCTCTCCGAGCTCATCATGTTCCTCCACTCTGGCTCAGCTCCTGAGTTCTTGCTACCCAACGTGGTCAGAGGCCTAGGATCATCTAGATTCTTCCTTCTCTTTTGCACTCCTTCCCCTCATCACCCTCCTCTCTCCCTCATCATCTAACTCATCTCACACTCTCCATCTCACATACGCACGGGTGCTGGGTATGGTGGCTCTCTTTGTGTGCGAGTCTGGATGTCTCCAGAGTGTTAAATTTAACAAAAGATAAATAAAATTTCTCAAATTGGCCCCATGGGCTCTGTTTGGAACCCAGAAGCTCCCTGCATCTTTACTGTCTCGGTGCCTCCCGCCCTTGCCCTGCTCAGTCCCCAGCCTCCATCTCCCCCTACCAGCCAACCTTTGAATGACCAATGTTTTTCCCTCCATACTGAATGTACATGTGGGGGGGGGGTCCCCTCCTTCTACACAATGATTTAAACTGCTTTCAACTCAAGTTGCTGTGAGATGTAGGGCAAGGTTAAGCCCTCTGCCAGGCATGAGTTCTCCTGGGGACCAGGGCTTGGGACCCCGGCTCTGGTGCAAGTCCAATGGCCCCAAGGTGTAAAGAGGAGCCATACCTGTGCTCCAGGTCCTTCAGAATGACAGGCATAAACATGCCACCGATCCTCGCCAGTGCTTTTGCTTTCAAAGGGCTCTGAAGACTATTACCATCTTGTTTGAACCTCAAAACAGACCCATGGGGAAGTCAGGGCATGTTTTTGGTTCTTTCCCTCTGCGTGTTCTTGGTAAGGCATGAAATGCATGCTTCCCCCAGAGGAAGGCTGACACATGTCGGCCTCCAGCAAATTAACCACCTCCTCTCAACTGACTGACTTGTCTGAAACACGGTTCCAGTGCCAAAGGAAATAGAAAAGAGAAGCCTTGTAGGAAAAAAGAAAGCAGACACAAATTTCAACTCACTAGGATATATATTTTTTTAATTTGTTTTTTATTTTTTGTTTCTTTGAGATTTTATTTATTTGACAGAGAGAGACAGCCAGAGCTGGAACACAAGCCGGGGGTGGGGGTTGCGAGAGGAAGAAGCAGGCTCTCTGCGGAGTAGGGAGCCCGATGCAGGGCTCCATCCCAGGACCCTGGGATCATGACCTTAGCTGAAGACAGGTGCCCAATGACTGAGCCACCCAGGCGCCCTAGGATGTATTTTTAAAGGCATGTTATTTTTATGCAACAACAACAACAATAACACACTGATTCTTTGGGTGCCCAGCCCGAAATCCCGAGGTGAGCTAAGGGGCCCAGAGTGATTTTAGTGGTAAGAGTGAGGTATAATAGCAGCAGCAGACTTATCTCCTGATTCTCTTGAACCAGGAGCGGCAAGAAGAGGTTTTCTCGTTGAATGCACAAAGACCTTGACATATGAATTGCTCACCCTGCACATAGATGAGAAACAGAGAATCCCAAGTCCTGGAACCAGAAATGGGTTACCTGATCCCCCGACTCCATGGCCCATGTCTCTTAACGGCTGCACTAGAGGTCCCCTGGCTACACCAAATGGTTTCCTGGTTAGGGTCAGAGCTGGGATGACACTCGGGCCTGGGATTTCTCCATCATACCCGTTGTCCTCTCAAATAGTAGCCAAGGGCTCTCCTGGACGCATGGGGGTGTAGCCGGCAACATCCAGATGGTGGGAAACTCTTCATGTCTGCTACAAAGAAATGGTAGTGAAGGGAAGAATCCAGCAGGAAGTTCAGAAATTTAAGAGACTGAAAAGACTCATGTCATTAAAGATACGCAAGCCTAAATAAAATATACGAGGCACACCTGGGTAAGAAACTGCCAAAAGCTGAAGTCTTGATTGCTCTACAAGGCAGGAGGAGAGCTCCCATTGGGGGAGGGGTGTGGTTGGCGCGGGGCGGGGGGGGGGGGGCCCTCAGAAGGGATCCTGGGAGTGGCTGGGAAATCTCTCTTGACCTGGGTAGCAGCTACCGCCCCGTGTTCACCTTCCACTGATCTGTTAACCCGTATGTTTGCTTTGTGTGGTTTGTTTTATTTTAAAATTCATTTTATTGTTGTGTGTACTTGGGTTTTATTTGACAGCAAAATGAGTTTAAAAATTTTCCCCAGGGCTAGTCCCAGGGCTGCCCCACGAAGGCCCCTCCTTCTGGTGTCTGTCCTTCCATCCTGCCTCGGCCATAATCTTGATCCATTCAGAACTTTTCTAGGGCAGGCAAGGTCCAGGCAGGCTTATTGCAAGCCCATCTGTGTGTGCGTGTGTGTGTGTGTGCGCGTGCGCGTGTCCCCCTCCTCCATCGCAGATATCCCCGCCTCACTTCTCAGATACACTTTTCTGGGTAGAAGCCTCTCTGTTCACAAGTCCATTTGCCTCTGTGGCCACTTTCAATCTTCACAACTCAGGCGTGAGAAGATCCCCCGGGGGGAGGAGTCTGACCAGAGTCTCTGCTCTCTGGGAGGTCCTTAGTGCTCCCAAATTGCTTCCTGAATGGAACCTCCCGATGTGGCTTGCAGAGACCTTCTCTCTCAGTTGCTCATATTGGTTTCACTGCCCACCTGGTTGTCAGGGAGGCTTCCTGTTTTTTGGGGGGTGTTTTATTATTTTTTTTTAGATTTGTTTATGAGAGAGAGAGTGCACCTGTAGGCACACACACACAAGCAGGGGGAGGGGCAGAGGGAGAGGGAGACGCAAACTCCCTGCTGAGCAGGAGCCCGAGTTGGGGCTCAGTTCCAGGACCCCAGGATCCTGACCTGGGTGTAAGGCAGATGCTTAACCGACTGAGCCACTCAGGTGCCCCAGACCTCCTGTTTTTCCCACAGAAAGATCACCTGCCCATCTGCATCTGCTCGTTTCCTCTCTTTCTCTTCGCTCTGGTTTCACACTAATTTTTGCTTTTTTTTTCTGCTTTTGGGGAAAAAAATGGAAAGGAAAAAAAGGGAGCAAGAGAAACAGAAAATAAACAGACCTCCACTGGCTCCGTCCGGGATGCTGTCCGCTTGGCCACACGTGCCCTCCACTGCCCCAGGGTAAGGAAGTCACCCCTCCCTGCCCCCATCCCTCACACAGGCCCTGGTGGGAGCGGGCGCTGGTGTCCTGCTGCCGTCTGTGGGGGGGGGGGTCCTGTGTACCTCATGGGGCATTTGTACTGTCTCTTCTCTCCAACAAGGCGAGAAGAACCTCCCTGCAGAGGAGCTCAAGGGTCCCCAGAGAGGCCTGGGCAGAAAAGATAAAGTGGAAAAACCCACAGTCAAAAAGGAAAGAAAAACAGAGGTGTGGCCTTAGAAAAGGACAAATGTCTGTGTTTCCCAAACATGGCTGCCAGACGCTAATGACACACACAGGAATTCTGTCTGCCTTTGGTGTCCAGGGGGCCATCATCTTTTCTTTTTTTGGTCCAGAACCAGTTTTTACTGGCTAACCACCTCTGAGGTCCTTGCGTTTTCCTTGGGTCTGTTGCCTTATGGGCTATTTTGTCCTCTCTGTTTTCTCTCCTGCTGCCCCGTCCTCCTTGGCCTGGAAAGATCCCAGTGAACGCCATCGGACTGGGTGTGCGCCAAGAGATGGAGCGAATGAGGGACTGGGAACAGAGTCCCTTCACTTTCCGCCATCTTAGCGGTTCCCCTTCCTGCATTCCGTCATTTTGACAATCCTAGAAGTACCAGTTGGAGAACAAGCCTTAATAATAAGTCTTTGCACTGTAGTGAGGCTCAGGGGGACCAAAGTAGCAGGAGCTAAAGGTGGAGTTTGAGGGATTGCAGATGAGGTATGGACAAGGTCCAAATGATACCCAGACCTGTATGAACTCAGGGTTTCCACACGCAGCAAAGCTTCCTGGATCCACAATGACACCTGAGCCGTGGCTTTGTAACCCCTCCCTGTGCAGCGGATGTGCAGATACTCCCCACTGGGGATCAGTACCCCCTGCTGGTGCCTGCTCCGACCCCAGCCCCCTGTGTGGGTGGCACTGAGAACTGGGCCAGGAACAGTCTTCCTTCAGCTCGCCACTGGTGGAATCTGACGGGTTTGTGGATGGAAATCACGTCCTGGCTCATACGGGTAATTCAGCCTCAACATGAACACACGGCATGCCAGAAAAATCCAAAAGAAAGTAAATTTGGGGAGTGCATTCGTGTCGTAAGACAGCTGTAACAAATTACCGCAAACTGGGTGATTCTGAACGACAGAAATGCACCGTGTCCCAATCCTGGAGGCCAGGAGTCTGGAATCAAGGTGTTGGCGAGGCCATCCTCCCTCCTAAGGCTCTAACGGGGGAGGATCTTTGTTTCTTCCAGATCCTGGGGTCTTCAGATGTTCTTTGGATTGTGGCAACATCATTCTGCCTCCGCGCCTGTCTTCACATGGCTATCTCCTCTGTGTCTGTGTCTTCTAGGGACATTCGTCATTGGCTATCGGGCCCACCTGGGTAATCCTGATGATCTTACCATGAGACCTTTAACTTAATTATATCTGCAAAGATCATGTTTCCAAGGGCATGGACATATCTCTTTGGGTTCCACCACTCAAGCCTCTGTCAGTGATATTCCCAGGGTTTGGCAAATGCCCTCGACTCCTTCATGGTGTCATGCCTGTTGTGCACCTACTGTGTGCCCGGCACCGTTTTGGATGCTGGGGACACAGGAGAGCAGGTTTCTGCTCTTCATGGAGCTTCCATCCTAGGGGGAAGCGACAGGCCATATCTCATTAGATAAATAAACAAAAAATATTAGGGAACCGCGAGGGCCCTATGGGAAATGCAACGAGGCCCCATAATGGAGCAGCAGGGTGGCCTGCTCCAGACTCAAAGGAGGGGTTTTTGCTGCAGAGATGATGTGAAGCTGGTGTCCAAGTGCCAGAAGGCGCCACCGTGCGAAGACGTGGCAGAGAAGCCGCACGAGCAGAGGCCCTGAGGTGGGAGTGAGCTGAGTACTTTCGAGAAGCAGAAAGACAGCCAGTGAGGCTGGAGCTCGGTGATCAGGAAAGCAAGTGACACACGATGGGGCTGGAGAAGCAGACGGAGTCCGATCACAGGGGCCAGGAGGCCAGGTTGGAAGCTTAGCTTTTATTCCCAGAGCCGGGGGAATCCGTTAGGTTTCAAATAGGGGGACACTGTGAGCTAACCTAGGATCTGGCTGTTCAGTAGGGAATGAACCAAGGAAGGGGCAGGTCTACAGAAGAGGCAAGTTACAAGTTAGGAGGTTCCTTCTGTGACAGCCAGAGCAGGGGGACAGGAGTTTGGACCAGGGTCTGGTTATAGGGGTGGAGGGGAAGATTCCAGAAGCCTCCTGGAGGTACAGGTGAGCAGACTTCCCACAGATTGGTCCTATGGGGTTAGAAAAAGAGATACTCAAGAATACATCTTAGGTTTTAGAAGCAAGCAATTGAGTTTCCTTCCCCCCTGCAAAAAAAAACTATAGTGAAATATGTATAACATAAATGTTACCACTTAATCCATTTATAAGTGTACAGTCAGTGGTATTAAGTACTACCATGATGTTTTGCAAACCATTGCCACTACCCACGTCCAGGATTTTCCTGGGTTTATTTTTGTGGACCGAATGATCTGGTACTCACTGGATTCCATGGAAAGCAGAGACCGGGGATTTTCTTGGCAGTTGCTGCTACTACATGCAAGGACCTGTCTCTGATGTTTCCTCCAATTGTTTCCAGTGGGCTCCTGGGCACTGGGAACATGATGTCATCTTCTATTTTTCTCTTGATTTTGCCTCAGCAAATCCTAGGAACAACCCTGGGCATGGTGCTGAACAGTGAGCTCCTCTTCACCTTGCTGAAGACCAAGCCCTGGGGCTCCATCCTCCCTGTCCCCCTCCCACGATGTGCGCACGGGAGTGTTCTGAGCAGAGCCGGGGTTCAAGTCCCTTTGACATTAACCTGAAGTCTTGCTCTCTCTTGCCCACAGCAGGGAATCGGTTACAGAAAGGTAGGCCGAAGGACAAAGAGGGCAGATGTCTCCAACTGAAACCCTAGAGGAGGGAAAACAGGGCTGCAGAGCCCTGCAGAGAGGGTGGGGAGCGTGGGGAGCCGGAGGGCCTGGTTTGCAAAGACACCTTGGCCTCTAAGAGCTGGCTCTAGAGAAGTCTCTAACTATTAAAAAAAGCAAAGGCCACCTGTGGAGAACTCTCACTTGGGAATGCTGACTAAGGTTGTATGCGCCCTTCCTTCCCACTCCCATCTTTGGGACAGAGCTCCATGGAGTTATGTGTGTGAAGCAGTAACATTTTCTTCTAGGGTTTAGCTCAGGATTAAGACAGTGCAGATCTCTTATTTTTGAAATGGTTGCATTTTGATAGCTATCTGGAAAGATGCTTAGTGGGGTATCCTGTAGATACTCCCGGAGAAGAACTGTCATAGGGTACGTTGGCAAACTAGTTCAGAGACTGGCACAGGGGAAAACCAACTCATCTTACCATCCTACTGCTCTAAGGAACTTACATAATTTAATCTCCAGATCAGGTTTCACCCAGCCTTTCAAGTAGAAGCAGAATTTATACTGTGTTCACAATGGTCACCAGTTACAGAAATTCAGGTTTGGTCTGTGTTTCAGATCAATTATAAGAGCAAGCGAGGCCAGGCCAGGGTCTTACAACTCCTGCTCCCATCACCGCATGTGAGCTTGGTGAGGGTTGTCGTTCATTCTCGGGCACGTCTGTCCTGAGCACTCTCTATGTGCATACTCCTGGTAAAGACTTATGCAAAAAAGAAGATAGCTTCTGCTTTGAAAGGTGGACAAAGACGCAGACATCATGTTCAGCGCAGGATCTCATCTCCCACAATAATTAGAAAGATAAACCCCCAGAGACAAATGCAGGGAGAGGGGAGGACCTCAGAGCCAGGTGCGCCCAGAGGGGCTTTTCACAAGCCCTCTCAGAAGACCCTCCTCTTAGAGAAGTCTTTCCTACCTCTGCAAACCACTGACTCCCATCTTCATCCGGCATCAAACCATCTACCTCTAATTCACTTTATAATATTTGGGCAACAACTTCGATCGTCCTTTTTTTTCTTTCAAATTATTTTTGGACACATGACGGATGAAAACAAGCATGTTCCTCAACAGCCTTATTTCATGCTAATGAGGATCCCTGGGTGTCAGAAAGAGCAACAGCTCAGCGAGAGTAGGTTTCCATCATCCCAGCTATGGGGAGAACCACTACACCCCAGACTCAGTTCTCAAAGCTCTAAGCATTCAGATGGAAAACAGGCTGCATTTCAGGGGCTCCGCAAACCATTACTATATCAAGCCAAGGGCAGTAAAGACACCATGTGCTATTCCTCCCAAGTTACCCCAGGGACAAGAACCCACTACTGGTTTACTTGTTAACCAGTGTGGAGCAGGTAAGCCTAGCCCAGCCCGTTCCCCTGGGAGAACCGGGGAACGGTGGCCTGTCCTGTCCTCTGGCATCACCAGATGGGTATTTAGGGTTAATCGCATATAGGAAGTTAAAACCACGCTTAACACTTTGGATGAACTAAAGACTTTCTGCCTCAGTTTCTCTACTATTTCATTTGCCTTCTCTTTATTTTTTTTAAGATTTTATTTATTTGACAGAAAGAGACACAGCAAGAGAGGGAACACAAGCAGGGGGAGTGGGAGAGGGAGGAGCAGGCTTCCCGCAGAGCAAGGAGCCTGGTAGGGTCTTGATCCCAGGACTCTGGATCATGACCTGAGCTGAAGGCAGACACCTAATGACTGAGCCACCCAGGTACTACATTCACTAGCATCACTGGACTGGGACCCCGGTGATATTTTTGGTTCCATGTACCCCCAACTGGTCGGACTCTAAATTCAGCCTCAGCTGGAAGAGAGTCACCAGACAACTGAGCTCTCCCTAAATTCTGGGGTCAGCCACTCCCCAAAGCCCAGGCTTTCAACACACATGGAAACAACAAATGAGGGGAAGCTGGTTATTGACCAATGAGTTAATCTTCAAATGGCCATCAACAGCTAGGTATTTGTCATGTCTACAAAAATGTATGCATTGCTAACTATGGGTCAAGGAGCAGGCAACATGTGCTGAGGGTTTCAGAAGTAGGAGGCACGTTCTGCTCTTTGGAGATACTGAGACTCTAATGTAAATGAGGCAAGGTTTACAGAACTCTGTTCTAAATTATCAGTAGAGGGGTGCCTGGCTGGCTCAGTTGGTTAAGCGTCTGACTCTTGATCACAGTTCAGGGCTTGACCACAAGGTTGTGATGAGGTCAAGCCCAGAGTTGGACTCTGCACTGGGCATGGAGCCTACTTAATTTTTAGAAAGTGATTTACATGAACTAGATGCTTGGACTAATTGATCTTGGATTTTGCTTCCCACTCTGCATCTTCAGGGATTTATGAGATAAGGAAGGCTTTGTGGCTAAAAACAAAACACAACCTTCTCTCTGGTGGCAGTAGCCAGTCTCCAAAATAGTCCCCAGTGACCCTTGTCCCCTGGTATTCATGCCCACGTGTAGTCTGCTCCACACCAAATAGGGCTGACCTGTGTATCCAGTTGGATGTTGTGGACAAGATGGGATGTGACTTCTGAATTTAGGTCATAAAGGACATCAAGGCTTCTGCCTGCTCTCTCGTGAGCTGCTTGCTCTGTGGGAAGCCAGCTGCCATGCTGTAGGGACACTCAAGCAGCCCTATGGGGAGGGCCCTGTGGGAAGCAGTGAGACTTCCTGCCAACTATCAGCGCTAACTTGCCAACCTTGTGCACAAACCACCTGGGGAGCAGATCCCCAGCCAGCTCGCCAATTCCTGACCTACAGAAATTACATAAGATAATAAAAATTTTTAAAAGATTTTATTTGTTTATTTGAGAGAGAAGGAGAGAGTGAGAGAGCAGGGGGAGGAGCAGAGAGCGAGGGATAAGCAGACTCTGCACTGAGCGTGGAACCCAATGTGGGGCTCGATCCCACCACCCATGAGATCATGACCTGAGCTGAAATCATGAGTCAGGCGCTTAGCTGACTGAGTCACCCAGGCGTCCTAAGTTTTTGTTTGTTTGTTTGTTTTTAAGTCACTAAGCTCTGGTGTAATCTGTTGTGTGACAAGAGACAACGAATACAATGGCTTTCATATAGATGCCTCAAAAACTTAAAAACGAGAGAGCAATTCTAATTACTTGAAAAGCATTTAAATGTTTTTATTATTCCTACAAACAGTGAAAGAGACAGAGGGTGAAATGAAAGTCTTAGAGAAAATGAATTATTTCTTTAAGTATTATGGGGATTAGGTCACAGAGATAAAAAGATGACCCAGATTTCAATGCATTGTGTCCTGTGCTTGTGCTATCGGGTAGATTATAACTATTTCAAAAACAGTCTGGCATGTCATATGTGGCTTCATAGTGTTAGGATGGAGGAGCAAACAGAGCATATGTGTGAGTTAGAAAGAAGCCTTGCACCATTTTAAAGGACTGGACGTACACTCACTAGCATGTTCTATGCATTCCCATCATTGCCAGTCTGTGTTTCCAGCTTTATTTTTTTTTTTAAGATTTTATTTATTTGATAGAGAAAGGAGAGAGAGAGAGAGCACAAGCAGGGGAAGAAACAAAGGGAGAGGGAGAAGCAGGCTCCCCAATGAGCAGGGAGCCCAATGTGAGGCTCGATCCCAGTATCTGGGGTCATGACCTGAGCTAAAGGCAGACGCTTAACGACTGAGCCACTCAGGCGCCCCTGTTTCCCATTTAATAAACTGTCAAGATTGATTCCTAGAGAAAGGGTCAATATGTGGGCAAATTCCTGTTTGATAGGCCTCCTCAGCTCCAAATACAGAAAAGGAGGAGTGAGTTTAAAATAATAGAAGAGAAAATAAAATGACAACAAAAAACCCTCCAAAGATGGTTTCCTATGACTGCTTTAACAAATTACTGAAAACCTTGTGGCTTAGAGTGACACGAATTTATGATCTTGTAGTTCTGGAGGTCAGAAGTCCAAAATCAGTGTTACTGAGCTAAAAATCAAGGTGCCATCTGGCCCGTAACCATTCTGAAGACTCGAGGGGAGACTGCTTCCTTAAAACTTCTAGACGCTGCCTGGCTTGACTTACAGCCTCTCTGTTCTCCAAGCCAGATTTCTGTCTCTGCTGTTTCCAAGGTCACATCTCCTTCTCCGACTCTCTTGTCTCTCCCTCCACCACCACATGATCACATCAGCCCACCTAGAGAATCCAAGAAAATCTCTCCATCTCAAAATCCTGAACCCATCCCATCAGCAAACTCCCTTTTGCTGAGTCAGGTAACTAGAATATGGACATCCATCTCTAGGGGCCCATATTATGCTGACCCCAGGTGGCCTCAGAACCACAATGAAAAACGGAATGGAAATGCACTGTGGTTAAGTGGGATCCCAGAGCTCCAGGCCCAGAGGGTCCATAGAAGCCCACATTTTCATTCCTGGGTGGTCACAGGGACTGAACTTCTCAAATTAAACAGAGCCAGACCTCTGCACGAGGTTGTGGGCTGGGCCAGACCAGACCAGGCCAGGAGCAAAACTTCATTGCTGCCAAACACTATCTAGGCTAAGATGTATAACAAGCTCCAAGTCCAGAGAAGTGGGAGGACCACTGGCTCAGTGCTTGGATTTGCTTCATCCTTAGCAAATGGGGGGGGAGAGAGGTGGGGGGGGGGCAGAATTTCCCAACTGTCATAATGGCAGCCTGTTCTGGCCTGGAGCCATTGAGGTTGGGAGCGAGGCAAGTGCAAAATCGTAAGACTGGGAGAGGTGAGCACTGAGCGAGAGAGAGATGAGAAGAAACAAACATACAATAAACTCTGAACCTAGTCCCTAAACATAAACTTAATAAAACCCTGACAGAATGCAATAGTAAGTCCATCAACAGAATCAGTCACTAGAATTCGAGTTTATTCTGGTGAAATGGATCTAATAAGTTAATCAGACAAAGAGTTTATGGTAAGTATATTTAATTTGCCTGAAGAGATAGACAAAGTGGTTCTGGGTGGTTCTGGGTTGTAGTGTTGCTGAGGTGTTGCCTGTGTTTGGGAGAAGACCAACACTACAATTTGTACTTTGTGAAAGGAGTGTGTTCCTACTGTGGAGGCCTTTTGTGAGGATCTCGCAAATGGGATATTAAGGCCCATGCTTGAGAAGGTGGTTCCTTTGTCAAGTGTATTGAAACATCGTGGGAGGCCATGAAGACCCAGAGGTGTCAAGTTCAGATGGGGAAACAGTTCTGAGACCACAAGACTGACATCTCCCACTACATATTTTATCCACAGCTTATTGGCTATTTTGTAATAAAAGAGTCTTTCAGAGCAGCAATTCTAATGTCATTCAGGTCATTCCAAAGATTTTTAAAGTGCTCTAATCCACTATACCCGCAATGTTCAGCTAAGCGAGCTTATAGTTTGTAGGCAGGCAGAGAAATGGCCTCATTTGGAGACATAAAATCTTTTGCATGAGTAACCCCCTTTATGGTCAGTGGGTTTCTAATAAGCAACTACTGTATACAAATGTTAGGCCATCTTGCCTGACATTTAGGAATAGAGTGCTTTTATTCATAGCCTCTAGGGTTAAACTGCAGGTTGGTAGAGACATACTGTGGTTGCTCTGGAATCAGAAGGATGAGAGTTCACGTCCATGTTGCTCCCTGGGGGCCTCTTCTGGGTCCAGAGCAAGCTGGCTTTTGTCTTTGGGACTCAATATCCACATTTGTAAAATGGGGAGTACAGTAACTTCCAGATAGAGTGTTTATAACACTGTATCACAGCACCAACCTTCACTGAGTAATGCCCATAACATATCCAACAGGTGTTAGTGACATAAACCAAACATAACTGATCTGCAAAAGAATTTACAGTGCCAATAACTGAAAAGATGCAAAGAAAAGGGACCATGTGGCAAAACAGTAAAACCAGTCAGACGCCTTCCAGTTGGAGGTGGGACATTTCAACAGTGGTAGGAAAGGACCTAAGCTTTCACATTTGGAGTCTCTGGATATGTGAATCCTTTATTCTAAGGGACCCTTGATTAATCACGTTGTATGCAGCCGCTTTCTGATCTTCACTTACTAGAGGAGGAGTTAGACAAGGAGATATACCGAATGTCAAATACATACGCTGAACCAAATTACAACTATCCTCAGAACGAAGAAGGAGAAGTTCTAGTCTTCTGTTTTTAGATGACATTTCATTTACTTATAATTATATTTTTGTAGAGTATTTGATCATCACAATGGAGTGTTTTGCCCCTCTCACATTCTCTGCAGAATGCTCCCCCTTTGAATAGTTCCTGCTCATCTCTGAATAGTCATGGATGGGAAACATCATTCTAACTGGTTCGGCCCGAAGGACTTAACCAGGATGTCACCAAAACAGAAGGTAGAATGAAAGGTTGGGGAGAAGTGTTTAATTTCACTGTAGACAAAAGAAATAGATCTAAAGATGAGCTGCTGTTTGTATCTGTTCAATTAATAAGGATTTTGAAACATAACGATGGCCAACATAGGCAAGGCCTTGGCAAAACGGACACATTTTGTAGATTTCTAGGCGGTAACGACAAAACAAAAACCTCATTGTCCTCAAACTCATCAAAGGGAATATTTATTTTTTTTTTTTAAAGATTTTATTTATTTATTTGACAGAGAGAGATCGCAAGTAGACAGAGAGGCAGGCAGAGAGAGAGTGAGAGAGAGAGGGAAGCAGGCTCCCTCCTGAGCAGAGAGCCCGATGCGGGACTCGATCCCAGGACCCCGAGATCATGACCTGAGCTGAAGGCAGCGGCTTAACCCACTGAGCCACCCAGGCGCCCCATCAAAGGGAATATTTAAGTAAAACATGTTGCCCACAAGAAGGGGTTCCATAGCCCATAAAAGGGAGACTTGTGAAGTGGTAGCATGATAAGACACACATGCATTAAAGTAACAAAAGAACACAAGGTTGTTGGGACACCCTGATTAAGGCTGTGTTTGAAAGAAAGACACAGAGCCACAGGAAAAAAATATAGCCACAGTGCCATCAGGTGGTGAGAGTCTGGTGATCACCATCTAGTTCTATTATTTCTCATTTCTTTAAAAAGGATATATTGTTTTGACATTTTCTTTTATTTCGAAGTTTATTTATTTATTTATTTTAAGTGATCTCTACACCCTATGCATGACTTGAACTCATGACCCCGAGATCGGCAGTTGCACACTCCTCTGACTGAGCCCGGCAGCAGCCCCTATCTTATTTTGAAAACTGGATGTTTAAGATGTAAACATCCAGAAGGGATGTTTAGGGAGCTCTCACGGTGATGAAAGCCTAAACCGCAGGGACGGTGGAAGTCTCCACAGCAGTTTCCTGAAGGATTCTAGAACATCCCTAAGAGCCTAAGAGCATAAACCCTAGTGAAAAAGCCTTTGCCAGTGATCCACACTGAAATAACCAGGGCTTTATTTTCTATAAGATACCAAATAATCACTTTGATGGGATTCTTTTCAGCCACTTGTTCTGGTGCCACTTGAACCCAGCATTTTCTGTTCTGTTGCCCCACTTGTGTGAAGCCACAGAGCCTAGACTCCCAAGCTCCTGCCTCTTGAGGACAAAGAATAACCACTGGTGGACAGTTTTGGAGAAAACTGTGTGAACCCACAGTTTAATAGCACATAAAGTCCTTAAACTTTTCTTTGTATTTTACCTTCTTCCCCTCGTTCAGCCCATCTCCAGCCAAACCCAAGTTCGTCCACCTGATGCACCGCAAGCAAACAAAAACCGACACCAAGCTTTTGCAGTGAGGAAGGTAGGCTGTTTTGTTGCTGTTGTTGTTGTTTTAAAGATTTATTTATTTATTTGAGAAAGAGAGAGATAGAGAGATTGAGAGCACAGAAGGAGAAGCAGACTTCACTAGTGCAGAGAGCCCGATACGGGACTCGATCCCAGGACCCCAGGATCATGAGTTGAGGCAAAGGTAGACGTTCAACCCACTGAGCCACCCAGGTGCCGTGAAATAGGCTATTTACTGGTATGGTACCACCCAGGAGAATGGGAAGCTCATACTCAAAAGTCCCAAAGGCCCCGATGGCTTACAAGCAGGGGTGCAAATTCATGGTGAGGGTCTTGGATCATGCTGATGGGTTAGGGACTGAGTCAGCGGTAGTATTTCCTTTCTCGAGGCCCTGGTGCCTGGCAACTTCTTGCTGGTTTCAGTGTGATTGCAGTGAGGAGGCCTTTCAACTTAGGGACCTGGGAACCGCTAACCCTCCTGGGCTGTTTGCATTCATGACGTCATCTCTAAGCGTACAAAGGCAGAAGTCCTATATCCTGGGACTATTGCTAAGCTACAAAGTTACTATTTTTTTTTTCTTGCAAACACTGCACATTACATTTGCTATTTCAGGGAGGACGGCATCCCACAGACCTCTGGGGAGGCAACTTCGGGTTATTTCCTGAGGCCGGTTTGCCGCTTTCTCGGACAGTGACTAGAGGCTGAGCCCTGTGTCTAAATTGTGGAGTCTGCAGGGGCGTGCACCCCCCAGTTTCACATAGAATGTTTTCTTTCAACTTTTCTGAGGACAGGAGATCTTTGGGTAGAACTTCAAGTCCAGGAGCGATGTCATGACAAGAACCCCTCTAGCAGTTAGGGTTCCAAAGCAGTTCCAAGCAGTTAGGGTTCCAAAGCAGTTCCAAGCAGTTAGGGTTCCAAAGCAGTTCCAAGCAGTTAGGGTTTCCTGTTTTCCTGCAGAAAGCCTCTAGAGTTTCTAGTTTTCTCAGGAACCCGCAGTGCCTGGGGCATGCCCTGAATGCCCCTACCATCCAGGAAGAGCTCTACATTGATTTTCTCCTCTTAGAAGAAAAGGGGCAGAGTATAGTTAAGAGATAGCAAAATGCAACATTATTGATAAAAACAGAACATGGGTACAGTCTTTTTTTTTTTTTTTTTAAAGATATTTATTTATTTGAGAGAGCGAGAATGAGAGAGAGAGAGCAAGAGACAGAGCAGAGCATGAGAGCAAGGGGGGCGGGCTACAGAGGGAGAAGCAGACTCCCGCTGAGCAGGGAGACTGATGCGGGACTTGATCCCAAGACCCTGGGATCATGACCTGAGTCGAAGGCAGATGCTTAACTGACGGAGTGACCAGGTGCCCCATGGGCACAGGCTATGACCAAAAGGGAGTTATACCCTGACTTGTATGTACCTAGTAAATCCCACAAGGGGATAAAGTTTTGTTTTTTTGAAGTATATCTTTTCTCAGATAATATAACGTAAGAGATGGAGAAAGTGGAAAAAGTGGAGAGCCCGAATTGCTGTGAGGAACACTGATTTGCAAAACTGTCACATTGTTTAAAAAGAAATTCTAGCATTATCCAAGTAGCTATTGCTGGCAACCTTATAGCATCCTTTAAAACCTCGGACTGGGATTAGACAGTCTGCCAAAAAGCCACTGAGTAAATAAAAGCAGGAATTCTGGCTTCTCAATTCATTGCTGAAGGGGAGTGTGAGCGGCCCCCAGGGAGGCAGTCCCCAGTCTAGTTCTAGGGTAAGACCCCCACCTTCCTGGTCCAGAATGTTCTCATTCACAGAAGGAAATGTTCTTAGGCCTCAAGAGCGCTTTATCATATAGGAATAGAATTCCCAAATCTTCTCCCAGAAAGTTCTTCTTAAATTCAGCTTGAACAGACATATTTTCCCACCCTCCTTGTTTTCTCTTACCAGCTAGGATGTGTTGTCAGCTTCCCCGGCTCTTGAAAGGAGCCATTCACAGGCAGAAGGGCTCTTTGTAGAGAAACTTGTATAACGCTGGCCAATTCCTTGAAGCCGTGGTTGCCGAGGCTGATCCGTAGGCTGGCTTCAGTGGGAGACAAGGATTTTACTGACTTGGACAAAATGAGACCGATAACAATGCCAGAGCTTTCCACACGGGAATGTATTTATCTCAATGGGATGTATTTGGAGATCGTGCACCCTCTACTTTAGGTAAAATCTCTCTTCTTTTATAGTAGCAGGATCACAGTAAGAGGTGGGTTTAAAATTCAAACCTGCATATTTACTCAGTAAAATGAACCCGGTGTAGATGACCAAACATTTTTGTTAATTTTACCACTTTGTGACAACCCCAGGTCTGGGGAACCACTGTTGTCATGGATTTCATCAGAGCTTTAATTTGAGATAATGGATTTAATGGGATAATATAACTGAAGCCCATTCTGATGAGGAAGGTTTTGAAGAATACATCTCTGTATATTCAAAAAGTCAACCTACAAGAAGCGACTGAGATGTGCTCCAGCAGGTGAACACATGAATAGATATACCCCGACTGTGGAATGCTATTCAATGCTAAGTGAGCTATCTGGCCGCCTGGGTGACTCAGTCGGCTAAGCATCTGACTCTTGATTTCGGCTCAGGTCACGATCTCAGGGGTGTGGTAACAAGCCCCATGTTGGGTTCCATGCCGTGCCAGGAGTCTGCTTCCCTCCCTCTTCATCTGCCCCCTCCCTCTGCTCACATACAAGTGCTCTTTCTTTCTCTAAAATAAAGAAAACCTTTTTTTTTTTTTTTTTTTTTTTTTTTTAAGAAATGAGCTATCAAGGCATAAATATTGCCAGGTGAAAGGGGCCCATCCTGAAAGGTGACATACGGTATCATTCCAACTATAGGAAAAGGCAAGAGCTTAGAGATGGTAGAAGGATCTGTGATTGGCAGGGGTGGACGCCAGGCAAAGCACAGAGCATTTGGGGGGAAGTGAAACTGCTATTCTGTGTGAGACTCTCACAGTAGATACATATTATTATAAATCTGTCTAAATCCATAGACTGTGCAACACCAAGAGCAAACCCCATAGGGTCAGCAGTTACAGCAAAAGTACCACTCTAGAGGGGCATATCAACAATGCAAGGTCGCTAGGCATGCTTGGGGCCAGAGCGTATATGGGAAATCGCTGTACCTTCTACTCAATTTCACTGCGTGCCTAAAAATGCTCTAAAAGAATAAAGTCTATATTTTAAGAAAATCAACCAATCAAGCAAAATGTAATGCTTAATTAGAACCACCAAGGTGAGCAGGGATCACTGGTCAGGTGATCCAGTCAGGCCTGAAGGAACCCGAGATTGATTCTCCTTACACAGCAGAGGAAGTTGACGTTGATGGTTTCTGGTTCTGGCCCTGCCACTCTGTGACCTTGAACTAGCCACTCACCGCTCTGGTCTGTTTCCTCAACTGCAGAGTCCTTCGTTTTCAGGACTTCTGAAATTCTTAACAAGTCTGTGATCTCCAAGTTCAACATATGAGGAGAAAGAGATGATTTTTTATGTGTGACGGGCCAGTTCTTCTTCTTCTTCCTCTTCTTCTTTTTAAGATTTTATTTATTAGAGAGAGAGAGAGAGAAAGAGAGACCAAGGCAGAGGAAGGGGGAAAATCAGACTCCCTGCCAAGTAAGGAGCCCGATGTGGGGCTTGATCCCAGGACCCTGAGATCATGACCTGAGCAGAAATCAAGAGTCAGATGTTTAACCGACTCTGCCACCCAGGCACCAGGTGAGAGGGTCAGTTCTGGGGAAATTCAGTCTGATGCAGAAAGCAAGAGAACACACAGTTTTTCTTATTGCCAAGGCTGTGACTTACAAGTCGTTCTTCTAGAGTAGTTTGGTATTGAGGGGAAAACTAAAAAGAGATTCCTTATCTGACCCCTTCTTTTTTCTTTTTTCACAAACGGACATCAAGTTAAGGTGAGGCATCTATTCAAAGAGCCCTGGATCCACACACAGACAGCTACTGCCTCCTAGTGGACACTGACACGGCATTCATGTCTAAATTCAGAGATTGTGACTCGATTCCCCAGATGCTCCAAGAATTCGCCTTATAAGCCGCAGGGACCTGAAGAAGCCACCTGTTTCACTTCCTTCACTTCGATAGGAATGTTGAGGCTTGAAGTCACTCAGCGGGGCCCAGGGTTTTTTGTCTCATTGCATCACATTCCATCTCCATCCGGCTGCCTGGGCTCCACCTCCCCCTGTAGACCTTATGCATGGTGAGAACTGCCATTACCAGTGGCCGCGAAAGAAAGATAGCAGCCCCCCATGTCGGTTTGCCTCCCCCTGAAACTTAAGTTGCTGGAGGATGTCTCAGACACTGTCATGTGACCTAAGAAAGCAAAAGCACGGGAGAATGCCATGGAACATGAAGTCAGAGATTAGGGGATCCCAAAGACCACGGGCCAACCACCAGAATCTTCAGGAGAGCATCTCCGATTCTCCTTTCAAGCCCTCTCAGGAGGGACCAGCCCCGCCAACCCCTTGATCTTGCACTCTGACCCCTAGAAAGGTGAGACAATACATTTCGGTCACAGAAGCCACTCAGTTTGTGGGACTTTGTTACTGAAGCCCCAGGAGACTCACGCAGGGTTTGCAGAGCATTCCCTGCTGAGCCCTTTCCAGTCGGTCAAATACACTTTGATGCTGCAGAACTAAGTTAACTTGCCTTTTCTCCCAAGTAGCCCATGAGTGGTGACATTTCAAAATGTGAACAGGACCTATGTTCTAAGCATTTCAGAACTTAGCATTTCAGAATCATTAGCTGGAAGGAATGTGGTCCAACTAGTCATTGTGAGTAGGAACACCTTAAACACTATCTCCTTCGGCCAACACCAGAAAGGAGGTAGGGCAGCCCAGAGCCACACAAGAGAGTCTGTAAAAGAGATGAAGACTTGGAATGAAGCAAAGAATTAATGCACACGAGACCTTCAATCATTGGAGTTACGGTGAGGTGCTCCTTACGGATCTTGAAATGAAGGAAACAGGATTGTGAGGTCAACTCAAAGATACTTGTTGGAGCAGAGAAATTCAGTCACCCAAACAACGCAGAAAGAAGGTCTGAGCAGCAGATGCTAGCATTTCCTTTCCCAGGGCTCTCCCAGGAGATACTGAGTGATAGTCACCAAATTTTGAGTATTTCCAGTTCCAGAGGAAAGGATTTCTCTTAGGCGGAGATCGATATAAGGAGTATGGCTGACCTTGTGCATCTCCTCTTTTTTTTTTTTTTTTTTAAGAGTTTAACTAATCTCTACACCCAAAGTGGGGCTCAAACTTACAACCCCAAGATCAAGAGTCACTTGCTACAACAACTGAGCCAGACAGGCACCCCACGACCTCATGCATTTCCAATCCCATCTGTAAGACTTTCCCCATCATGTTCTCAGGTTGATGCCATTAGGCTGTGATTCATTCATCTCCCACGCCTTCCCATGCCGATTCCAGTAGCAGGACAACTTTCAGATTACATCTGGCTTCCATTGTGCTTCAGGGAAAGAAACATGATTACATCCAGGCTCATTCTGGCTGCTCAAGACAATGGTTCCTCATTAATAAATCCTTTGCGAAAGAGTTTCCGGCTATTTCCCCTTTGTGCCTTGCTTCTCAGGAAGACTGCACAGATAATACACAAGGATTGTAGTCCGATGAGGTTTATCTTTCACTGCAAATGAATAGACAGACACTCTCTTATTAACTTTCCTTCAGCCATTATCATAAGGCGGCAACAAAAAAGAGTGTTTTTTTGGTTGTTTTTTTTTTTTTTTTTTTTTTTTTCGACCTCAATACAGAGGCTCCCCAAATAAAACACACATCACAGAGGACTTCCTCTACCAGCTGTGATGAAGGAACAGGACAAATTCCTCTACCAGCCGCGATGAAGGAACAGGGCAAGCGACAAGACCAGTCTTAAACAATGGTAGAAATGGACCTCCGCAAATGAGACCCTTCTTTTTACGCCTTGGACTGAAGGAAGAGCCAGAGCGTAATCACTGAGGTAAGGAAACATCTGGGACTGAGCCCCTGGACTGCTTGGTCTCTCTCTCCTGAGGTGGTGCCGTGAGCTGAAGCCCCGCGGAGTTGCAGATGCAGAGCTTTGACCCATGGGCAGCTGAGGTGGTTGGAATCTTTGGGACAGAACAGCGCTCAGCCCGGGTATACCAGTTGGATGATAAGATTGTTGGTAATTCCTGTACAATAACTTTGAAGAATCTGGTGGTGCCCTTGAGAGTGGCCTTTGTGCGTCAAAAGGTAAATCGAGAGTGACTGGATTTTGTTAAAATATTTAGTTTATTCAAGTTAGATGTTAAAACCCTGATTCGTCTTGAAGTTTTAAAGTTCATTTTACATGTATAAAGCTAGTAAATTTTAAATATTTTAAAAATATTTTTAAAAATTATGTATTTATTATTTATTCTTAGGGTGCACCAAGGACTCCCTAACTTAGAGAAGGGGCTGGCCGTGTAGTCTCCATCTTCATAATTGCGGTTGCACACATCTCAATTATTATTTCTGGTCCCAGAAGTCAGAAATCCTCTAGCCAGGCACCACAGTTAAAACCAAGCCCAGGCAGAGGTGGACATGACTCCAATGTTACCACCTTGCTTGGCCTTACATGCTAGATCAGGATACTCCTTGCCCAGCACACAGAACAAAGGTTGTTTGATTTCGGTAGTCATTCAGAGCCCACGTTGTATCTTTGACTATAGCTTCTACCCCAGAGGCTTTCAGTGTAGGGAGGAGGCTACATGCAGCCTGGCGGTCTTCGTGCATCAAATTGGGAAACTCTTCCCACAGTGACGGTAAAAAAAAGAAAGAAAAGAAAACAGAAAAGAAAGAAAGAAAGAAAAAAGACTTTCTGAGAGTTTTAAGGAAGCCCATTTTATATTCTCCTAGATTTGGCCTGTATGTGCTTTTCTTAAAATATATTTTTAAAGATTTTATTTATTTGACATAGAGAGACACAGCAAGAGAGGGAACACAGCAGAGGAGTGGGAGAGGGAGAAGCAGGCTTCCCACTGAGCAGAGAGCCTGATGCGGGGCTCCATCCCAGGACCCTGGGATCATGACCTGAGCTGAAAGCAGATGCTGAACGACTAAGCCACCCAGGCAACCCTCTCCAGAAAATTCTTGAGCACAAATGGTCAAGTCACACCTGACTCTTGGTTTCCTCTCCTTTTGTGATCTTACAGACCTGAGATTGAGACCTGGGTCAGGCTCAGCGTTCAGTGGGGAGTCCACTTAGGATCCTCTCTCTCTCTCTCTTTACTCCTCCCCTTTCTCTTTCTCAATCTCAAATAAATAAATAAATAAATATTTCAAAAGAAAGAAAACAATACAATTCCCAATAGCAACAGAGAGAATTAAATGCTTAGGAGTACACTTACCAAAGAGGTAAATGACCGGTGCACTGGAAATGATTAAACTTTGACGACAGGAAATAAAGAGACGTAAAGAAATGGAAAAACATCCTGTGCCCATGGCCGGGAATACTTGGTATTGTTAAATGTCTGTTCTATCTGGGATAATCTACAGGTTCAGTGCAATTTCTACCAAGTTTCAATGGCATTCTTGATAGAAATAGGAAAAATAATCCCAAAGTTCATACGGAACCACAAAAGACCAAATTGCTCAAATCAATCTTAAGGAAAAGAAAGTAGGAGGCATCGCTTTTCCTGATTCCAAAATATATCACGGAGCCTTAGTAATAGAAAATGTGGTACTGGCACGAAAACAGACACACAGACCAATGGAACAGAATAGGGAACCCAGAAATAAGCCCACACATATATGATCTACTAATCTTTCATGAAGGCACCAGGAATGCACAGTGGGGACAAAACAGTTTCCTCAATTAAAGGTATTGGGAAAACTGGATATTCACAAGCAAAAGAATGGGCCCCTATCTTTTTTTTTTTTTTTTAAGATATTACTTATTTATTTGAGAGAGAGAGAGAGAGGGAGAGAGCGAGCACCTGTGAGCGTGTGAGCATGAGTCGGGGGCAGGGAGGAGCAGAGAGAGAGGGAGAAGCAGGCTCCCCCTGAGCAGGGACACCACACCCCAATCATGACCTGAGCTGAAGGCAGATGCTTAACTGATTGAGCCACCCATATGCCCTGAAACTGGGCCCCTATCTTAAAAATTAACTCATTAACTCAGAAATTAACTTAGTGCCTGGGTGGCTCAGTGGGTTAAGCATCTGACTCTTGATTTCAGCTCAAGCCATGGTCTCAGGGTCGTGGGGGTCAAACCTCCGCATTGAACTTGGTGTTCAGTGTCTGCTTGTTTCTCTCCCTCTGCTCCTTCCCCCACCCCTGTGCACTCACTCTTGAGTGCACTCTCTCTCTCTCTGTAAAATAAATAAATAAATAAAATCTTAAAAAGAAATTAACTCCTAAATATTAACTCAAAATGGAGTAAAGACTTAAATATAAAACCTGAAATTGTAAACTCCTAGAAGAAAGCATGAGGAAAAACTCCTTGGCAGTGGCCTGGCGATGATTTCTTGAGTGTGACACTAAAAGCACAGGTAACAAGAACAAAAATAGACAAATGGGACTACCTCAAACTTTAAAATTTCTGCCCAGTGAAGCAAATAATCCATAGAATGAAAAGGCAACCTACAGAATGGAAGGAAATATTTGCAAACCACATATCCGATGAGGGGTTCATATCCAAAATATATAAGAAAGTTCCTACCACTCAACAATAATGAAACAAACAGTCCAGTTTTAAAATGGGCAAAGGGGGCACCTAGGTGGTTCAGTGGGTTAAAGCCTCTGCCTTCGGCTTGGATCATGATCCCAGGGTTCTGGGATCGAGCCCCAAATCAGACTCTCTGCTCAGCAGGAAGTCTGCTTCTCCCTCTCTCTGCCTGCCTCTCTGCCTACTTGTGATCTCTATCGGACAAATAAATAAAACCTTTAAAAAATAAAAAATAAATTAATTAAAATGGGCAAAGGAGGGTGCCTGGGTGGCTCGGTTGGTTAAACACCTACCTTCAGCTCAGGTCATGATCCCGGAGTTCTGGGATCAAGTTCCGCATCGGGCTCCCAACTCCATGGGCATTCGCTTCTACCCCTGACCTTCTCCCCTCTCATGCCCTCTCTCACTCTCTCTCAAATAAATAAATAAAATTTTTATTTTTTTTTAAATAAAAACTTAAAAAAAAAAGAGTAAGTTTAACTAATTCTTTTTTGGGGGGGGCAGGGTAGTCTTTCTGTGATTTGAAGGCATCTAAATACATCTCTTTTCTCACATCTGCCCTAAATAATTCTTCCTAAAGAGGAGGCAAGGAGGCAAGCTCTTCCAGATACTTGAGGGTTTTTTTTTTTTTTAAAGATTTTATTTATTTTTATTTGATAGAGACACAGCGAGAGGGGGAACACAAGCAGGGGAGTGGGAGAGGGAGAAGCAGGCTTCCTGCCAAGCAGGGAACTCAATGCAGGGCTTGATCTCAGGACCCTGGGATCATGACCTGAGCCAAAGGCAGACGCTTAACGACTGAGCCACCCAGGTGCCCTAAGACTTGAGGTTTGGTTCCAGGTCTTTAGCTACTCTATCTCCACAGGTTACTTACACTCTTTTTTTCACCAGTTAAAAGGGGGATAAAACTCTACAGCCTGTTGTGAGGAGAAAATGCATGGAAGAGTGTGGGAATGAATATAGTCACGGAGTGGGCATTCAGTAAATGGTAGCTTGGAGGTAAGTTTCTGCTGTTATTGGCCAGGTTGTTCCTCCCTGTGGTCCACAGGGCAGTGTTCCAAGGTAGACAGACACGGGCCTCTAGGGCTGGGTGGAGTAGAACAAGACTTCTCCTTACACACACTTTCCTCTCATGTTTCTGCTTCTCAGTTTGCTTTAACATGATTTGGGGGTTGAAATGGGCAGTGCTGGACATCTCTAAAGGAGGCTAAGTAAGACAAACACGGGGGGGCCCAAAAGGCATCCGGGGGTGAAGGCCATTGTTATTCCCCTGTGAAAGGAGGCAGTGGAACTAGACTGGGTAGGAGGTTCAGGGGCACCTGCCTTCTGCTGGGGATGTGATCCCAGAGTCCTGGAATCACAGCCCCCAGGCTGGGCTCCCTGCTCTGTGGAGAGTCTGCTTCTCCCTTTCCAACTCCCCCCGCTTGTGTTCCCTGTCTTGCTATCTCTCTCTCTGTCAAATAAATAAATAAAATCTTAAAAAAAAAAAAAAAAAAGCTATGCCACAGAAACATAGGAACTGGAAAGATGATCCAGCTTAACTTTTTTTTTCCCCGATCTTGGTCAAAACATAACAATTTACCATCTTAACCATTTTTACATGGACATTACAGTATATTAACTACAAGCACATTATTGTGCAGCAGATTCCTAAAACTTTCGTAATTTTCCATCTCACAAAACACAAACTATATTGAATAATTCCCCTCTCCCCTCCTCTTCCCCAGCATCTGGCAAACACACCACTCTACTTTCTGTGTCTAAGAGTTTGACTGCTTTAGATACCTCTTGTAAGCAAAATCATGAAATGTTGGTCTTTCTGTGACTGACTCATTTCACTTGGCATCGTGTCCTTAAGGTTCACTGTGTCATAGCAGATGACAGCATTTTATTTTATTTTTTTCCCTGCAAGGCTGGGGAACAATAGTCTAGTGTATGCCTATGCCCCATTTTCTTTATCCAGTCATCAACTGATAAATATTTAGACTGCCTCCACCTCTTGGCTATTATTCATAATGCTGCAGCAATGAACACAGGTGATGAGTACCTCTTCCAGATTTAATTGCTTTGGCAACCCTGACTCAGAGTAAAGTGAATGACTAAAGAAATTTCTCGATGTGGTAATATTGCCATTTGGGGTTGAGAACACTGTTCCAAAGAAACACTCAAGGGCCAGTATAGGTAGGACTCAGGCTGCTGGGCTCTGGAGCAACACAAAGTCTGGCGCGCTCTATAAGGAATATCCTTTTAAATTCTCAAAAATGGCAGAGGTCAGATAGATGCCATCCAGCATGAAGAAGAGAACTAGACCAAGAAACTGCAAAGCTTAAGGTTCCCGCGATGTAAGCAGGGTTCAGAGGTCCGGCCGCACCGATGCCCCGCCCCTCCTCAACGACTTCCCCCGCCTCCCGCGGGACCTCGCAGTGCATGTTGGGGCTTGCAGTTCCGGCGTGAGGGGTCGTGCGCGCGCATCCACCGCCGGGCGCGACTTCCTCCCTCCGCCGCCTGCCGTCGCTCCCGGAAGCTGAGCAGGTTAAAGTTTCAGCCCTTCCTTTCCCCTCCCCTTAGTCCCGCAGACTGCCAACCCACGTAGCTAATAGGTGGCCGGGCTCGCGCTTTCTCTTATCTGATTGGCTTAGAGTCTTGTAGCGTCTAGACAAACTCGCCGGGGATTGGTCGAATCTTCAGTTTTGAAATTTCGGAGGTTTCGCCGCGCTGCGCGGCCCCATAGCGTCTCCGAAGCGGTGAGCCCTGGAGACCCAGAGCCGAGAGTTTTGGGCCGGCCGGGGGCTCTGCTAGGGAGGCCGCCGGACTTGGATCGGAGCAGCCCTTAGCAGACGCGGTGCAGTCGAGTGAGTGCGCGGGGCGGCCGGCGGGGCTGGGGGTGGTTGGCGGTTCTCTACCCTCTCGGCAACTCCGGACCGGGGGTGTGACACCCCCCGCTTCGCCCCGCGGCCTGGAAATGCACGGGCCACTTCTTCAGGTGGCGAGGTGATCTGCCTTGGTCCTGGGGCCTGAGATGACCCCTTATCCTCCGCCTAGGTCATCAGATTCCGAAAGAATAATATTCCTCCCCCTTTCCGGTCGGGTGCCTTGTTTTGTGCTTGGAGACCCTTTGTTGACCTGCACGTACATGAAACGCACACCAACCCGGGATTATGCCAGATGGCATTTCTGTACAGTTAACCCTCGCTCAACACCTCCCCCACCAGCTAAGCAACGTTTTAAATTGACTATTTCCGGAGGCCAGGGCCGCCCCTCATTTGTCCCTCCGCAAGGACTTTCGCAGTCAGCGAGCGGTTCGGTTCCATCCCGCCGCCGTGGTCTTCCCTGCGGGTGTCCAGGCCCAAACCGGGCGCCCACCCTTCAAAGACTGAAATCGAGCCGGCGGCATAGATTGTGGTCAGGAGCACGGTTTAAATCCAGGCCCCGCCCCTGACTTACTGGGGGAATTCGACTTCTCTTTGCCTCAGTTTCCTCATCTGCACACGGGTGTCCTTGAGATCATGGTGGGCGGTAAATGGGATGATGCTCTACCTGAGCACTGAGGCAGGGCTCAGTACGTGGGAGCAGCTATTTATGATCGCTGAGGTGTGGTAGACGGTTAAGTGCTCCACTTCCTGCACCTCAATAAACGGGCCCCTGTCTCGTGGGTGGTGTGAGGGAAGCACTGGGAGAGGAAGGTGCGCTCCCTTCTCCCTTGGTGGGATGTTGGCTGCCCTGATTTGTGCACACAGGTTCTTCACGGTCAGAAGAGATTTTCTTACTGTTCTTTCCAGGAGCCTCTGTGGTACACTGATCCTTTCTTAGAGTCATCTCTCTGTTCTAACTTACAGTGACCCTTTTTAAAGAGCCAAGCTGAGGTCTCAAAAAAACACAAAAAACAAAAAACAAACCACCTTTATCATGGAAGAAGCCTAAATAAACACCTTTTTTGCACGTTGTGAAAGAAGCTCTCACCAACTCTATTTTGAGCAATTACTTAAAAAAGAAAAAAGATAGTATAGTGTTGCTTGCTGTGGCTCTTCAGCGAACCTTTGTTTTGGTTTTGGCTTCTTTAAACAATTTTCTCTTTCCTGGCCTGGAACTGGGGTCCTGCAGTTGGCCAGGGCTGAGCTCTGGGACAGAGGGTCTGAGGGGAGGGATGGCAGCACAGAGGCCATGCCTGTGATCGGCTGGCTTCAGAGCTGTTACTGCCCAAAGCTTCTGCAGTCCTTCCTAACTGGCCCTACCCTGATTAGGGCTGCTCCTGGCATCTAGGAGCAGGAGCCTAACCTGTGTATGGCGTGCCCTAACCTGTGTCGAATGGTTTCCCTGTGTGTTGCCTGGGCGGAGAGGTACCTATAGGACGTTTATTTCTAGGTGTAGAACTGACAGATGAATTAATTCATTCAATAAGTAGTCCGTTTATGCCAGGCACTGTGCCAGGCTCTGGGCTTTCATCTGCAAGCAAGACAGACAAAGGCTTACAAGTGGGGGAGCAAATGTTTAGTGGGCAGAGACAGGCAGTAAGTGAACAGGTAGATACACAGTTACCCAAGTGCCCTGCAGAGAACTGAAATCTTTAGATGGGATCTTGGTGGTGGTCGGGTCCTTCCTGTGTTGCTGAGATGCAGGTACAAATCGGAGACCGAAGTTTCCAGACGGAGGACAGATCTTGCTTGAGGAACAAAGGCTAGCGTGCCCTGGAAATCAGACCCCAGGAAGTCTTGTGAAGCTGCAACAGGGCCTGGTGTTAAGCTCTATGAGGTGTCAAGGGATCAGTGATTTAGAACCTTCTTCTGGGAGCTTCAATTTTTTTTTTTAAATATTTATTTATTAGAAAGAGAACTTGTGCAGAGTGGGGCACTGGCAGAGGGAGAGAGAAACTCTGGACTCCCAGCTGAGGGCAGAGTGACCCTGGGGTCATGACCCAAGCCAAAACCAAGCCATTTAACCGACTGTGGCACCCAGACGTCCCAACCAGGGGCTTCCATCTTCAGTGGGAGACTGAGCTCTGCAGTTTCTTGCTTTTAGGGGTGTAGATCGGGTGGTGGGTCATTGTCGTGGCATGAGAGGAGACATGCCGTCTGTTATGATGGCTGATGTCCATCACTCATTCATTCCCCTGTAAGGATGTTTACTGAGCGCCTGTTGTGACTGTAATGAACACTTCTTCCTGGCCTGGGGCTTTGATGATGATTTTATAACTGAGCCTTAAGGAGGATACCTGAGTTGCTGGTTTGTTTTAGAAATGAAGAGACATTGAGTGTGTGTTTTTTGTATTTTCTGAAAATTAAGACATTGTTTATCCAGTCCCCTCATTCTCTCTCATTCATTTCTAGGGCATTTCAGTTTAAGGGAGAAGGTGGTAGGGGGCTCTTTGGAGAGGAGCGTGTCTCTGAACCCCTACTTTCTTACCAACTCCCGTGGAATGCAGAACTCTCTGTTCACTGACCTTTTGAAGAAGCTGTTAGAGCTGATGTTCTTTGGCCTGATGCCAAGGGTCAGCTTGTGTGTAGCTCAGGGTGGCTGTGTCTAGCCCTTGCTCACCCCTAGGTAGTAAGAGGAGAGCCCACACGCCTGAGGTTGTGCAGGTAGAGAGGGGCCCTGTGCTGCCTGCAGTTTCTCCCTGATCCAGGAAAGCAGTTGGCCATGTCTTGTCATTCTAAGCCCCAGAAAAGGCCACTTGTAAGGACTGTTGCTACCGGAATTGGCTGGGAAGTGTGGACTTAAGGGGATAGTGGGCCGGGGGTTGGGGGGTCAGCTGGGAAGGCATTTGAACAGCAAGAAGGGGGGCCCTCCTTTTTGCTAAAATGTGGTTAGTGGATTGGCATTTGGGATTTTGCCCCTGTGGGGGTGGCTGTGAGCAGGAAGGGGATCTGATTCAGTTATTGGGTGATTGTGGCTGAGGATGGGAGCTGGGCCCGGGCAGGCTCTTCCCCTGGGGGAGCTCCTAGCCTCCAACCCTGAGCCCTTGGGCTTCTTGTTCGCTTTCACCAGCCAGCGCCACCATGGGGTCGACAGCCCCAGGGCCCATTCACCTGCTGGAGCTATGCGACCAGAAGCTCATGGAGTTCATCTGCAGTGTGGACAATAAGGACTTGGTGTGGCTGGAAGAGATCAAGGAGGAGGCCGAGCGCATGTTCACCAGGTAACGGCAGGCGTGTGCTGGCAGGAGGAGCCTTGGGAGCACAGCAGCCTTCATCCCTACCTGACCCGCAAGACAGGCTGCCAGGGTTTCCTCCAGAGTGCAAGGTGTGCTGGGGGCTCCCCTAGGATAATGGGAAGAAGGGGAGGTGGTCCTGGGCTAGGCCTCAGGATGGGGCTGCAGAGGCTCGCCTGGGAGCCTTGCTCCGCTCTGTGTCTCTGGAACGAAGCCCCGAATGCCTGGCAGGGGGCTTGCAGGTGGCCTACAAAGCCTGGTGTGGGTCACCCGGGCTCAACCTGTCCCTGCCAGGAAAGGGGTGGGGCCAGGCTGGGTCAGGGAGCTTGTGGTTCTGGGGCAGCTTCGAACATCATTGTCCTTGTACCAAACAGAGAATTCAATAAGGAGCCTGAGCTGATGCCCAAAACACCTTCTCAGAAGAACCGACGGAAGAAGAGACGGGTTTCCTATGTTCAGGATGAAAACAGAGACCCCATCCGGAAAAGGTGCGAGGAGGGTCAGCTGGGCAGGTGGGGTCTGTGGAGGCTTGGCGCCCGCCGGGAGGCATTGGTTCGCGGGCATTGATGGGGAGCAGAGGCCGGCAGGGGTAGTGGTGGATACCATGAGGGCCATGCTGGGGGGTAGAATGTCCCAGGGAAATAAAGCGTGACCGAAGACCCCTAGACTGTGGAGTCCAGAGCGTGCGTGTGTGAGTGTGTGTGTTTGTGTGTGTTCTGGGTCTTGGGGGATGGGAAGGATTTCCAGAGGTGGGAGAAAAAAGAGAATCCAAACTTCTCTGCTTGGGAGCAAGGAACCAGAGGTGTGCACCAGGGTTCCTCCTGTTGCTGGGTTTGACGATGCCCATGGACATGACTACAGACTGCAGTGTCCTGGGGGAGAGAGGCTGGGTCTTGGGGTCAGGTAGTCCCTCACGCACACACCCTAGCTCTGCCCCTTCTCGGCTGGGTTAATTTTCTACCTTTGAGCCTCAGTTTGCTTGTCTCTAAGGTGAGGAGGGTGGTCCCCGCCTCTCAGAGTCTTCTTGTGGATTTAGCGACAGCATGACTAGATGCGTGGCACAGTGCGATCTCAGTCAGCGGGAGCTTTGTGTGAGTTTAATCTTCCCAGCAGTTCTGTCCGGTCTGGCATTGTCCCAGCTTTATAGGTAAGGCGGCTGAGGCTCAGAGAGGAGCAGCTGGCGGTCTCGGCTGGTGCTTGGCCTTGGTCTTCCTCCTGCCAGCCCTCTGAGTCATACTCCATGCAAGCTAGTGGCTCCTGGGGAGATGGGTGTGCCCCTGCTCGATTGTGGGGTGCCCCTTGCCGTGTGGGGTTGTCTCAGCTTCTGCTCCGGCTGCCTCCGGCAGGTTGTCCCGCAGAAAAACCCGAAGCAGCCAGCTGAGCTCCCGGCACCTCCGCAGCAAGGACAAGGTGGAGAAGCTGGCCACGGTGGTGGGCGAGAACGGCTCTGTCCTGCGGCGGATGACCCGCGCCGCGGCCGCAGCGGTAGCGGCCACCGCGGCGTCCGCTGCCCCCTCGTCCAGCCCCGAGTCTCCCACAGCGCTGACCAAGAAGCCCACGAACAGCCCGGCCGAGGGCCAGCTGGTGCCGGTGGTGGAGATCAGCGTCAGCGAGCGCCGGAGCGCCGAGCAGCACCTCCGCGGGATCAAGTCTGCCCAGTCGCCTCCTGGGACTCCGTCCCCTCCAGCCGCAGCTCCTGCCTCCCCTAGCATCTCCATGTCGGAAGAGGAATCAACCCCCAAGAAACCAGAGGCCGGGAGACTGGAATCTGTCACCGTGACCTCCCTAATGGCCACACCCCAGGACCCCAAGGGCCGAGGGGTCGGAGCAAGCCGGTCAGCCTCCAAGCTCAGGATCGCGCAGGCTTCTCCCGGCCCGCAGGACCTGTCGGGCTCTCTGGCGTCCCCGTGGCAGGAGCGGGTGCTGGCTCCCATCCTGCCGGACAACTGCTCCACGCCCACGGGCACCCGCGTGGACCCGCAGTCAGTGCGGCGCAGCCTGATCGCGCCGTCCTCCCCTGGCTGCCAGGTGTCGCTGGCCGAGAAGTACTCGCTGGTGGACCGGAAGGAGAAACCCGTCCGCAGGTCTAGCAGAAGGATTGGCAAGAAAGCGGCGGAAGAGCCGGCGGCCTCGGCCCGCATCATCTGTGAGTCTGGGGCGTGGGGATCCGCAGCGGGTCGGGGCGCAGTGGAGGGTCCTTGATGCCTGGCTCAGCCAGAGGAGCTCCGGGGAACCATCTAGCAAGGCGCTGTCCCTAGAGCTTTCCTCAGCCGAGTAAATGTGCCATGTCTGCTGTCCCCTACCATAGCTGCTGCTAGCCCTATGTGGCTGTTGAGCTCCCCCAAAAGTGGCTAGTGTGATTGAGGAACTGAATTTTCAGTTTTATTACATTTTACTTAATTTAGATTTAAACTAGTGGCTCCCATACTGGAGAGCGCCAATCTTGTCTGACACTCTAATTTTACAGATGAGGAAACTGAGGTCCAGGGAGGTTGGCCCCAGTGTCCCTGTGATTAATGGCCAATGTTGAGGTTCAAACCTAGGTCTTTTATCCAGAGCCAGTGTGTTCCACTTTCTTCCCACAGAGGCTCTAGAGCCGGGACGGGGGTGGGAGAGAGACTCTAGACAAGTCTTCCGCACTCTGAGTGCGGGGCTGGTCCACCTTGACGTGGGAGGAGGAGGGGAAGGAGGGAGATGGGGAAACCTGGCAGGGAAGCCCTGGAGTCACACGGAGCCTCGGTGACTTTGGGCACAGCCTCTCAGGACCTCAGTTTTCCCGTCCGCTGAATGGTGAGAACCACTTGCCTTGAGTGTTGGACCTCATCTTAGTGCGAGGGGAGGGTACCGGCTCCGTCAGTCTTAAACCGTAAGACCGCAGAAGGCCTGAGTTCCTGAAGCTCCATCTGGGTGTGGCAAGGCTGACCTTGACCTGAATTGGGCTGCAAGGGTGTGGAACAGTGAGGAAGAGAGGCTTCCTGGAGGCCTTCCTGATGCCTAGGCTCTGGAGCTTGGCTGACAGGCAACTTGCGGGGGGTTGTCTTAGTTTGTGTTCCCCCAGAAGCAGCCTTGATGTCAGGATTTGAGTGCGGCTTGTTAATTTTGGAGGTGCGGGAAATGCCTGCAGCGGGCTCGTGGGGAAGTGAGACAGGAAGGCCTGCCCGTGAAGGGGCCTGGTGCTGCCGGGGGCGGGGTGGGGGGCACCCCTGGAAGTCAGGTGGGGCACTGAGGCGAGGGGCTGCCGGGCAGGGGCATTCATTCCCTGCGCTCTTGGCCTGGTGCGCGTTGGCCAGAGGGAGCCACTGGGCTGGCGTGGGGGGGTAGGGGGGTAGGGGGGGTGGGACGTAGTTAGGCAGAGCCTGCTTCAGCGTGTTTGGAGGGTCCTGCTCCTTGGGCCAGGCTCCTCTTTGGGGTCCCCCAACCACCGCTGTGTTGGGGAACAGCCCATCCGTCCCTTGGCCAGGACTGATGCCCTCTCCCTGCCACCACACCTGGCCCGAGGCCCGAATGGCTTGGAGATGGCACTTAACATTCCAGAGGAGTCCTTGCGCTGGTGGAAGGTGCATCACGTGGTGTCTCCTCATCCCTCGGCTCCCTCAGCGAGCGCTGAGCTGGGATGGGAGACGAGGAGGGGAGCCATAAGGCTGCTGGCCCCCGCAGGTGGCAGCAGGCCCCCCCTGTGACTGCGGGTGGGCTCTGTCCCAGGCCCCGCTACACTCCCGGAAGCAGGGTCCTGCTGCTCTTCTCTCCGTGCCTCAAGTTTGCTGCTCCAGCCCTTTGTTCTTCTTCCCGCCTTCCCTTATGCCCATGGGCACTGCCTGGCCTCGCTTCGACTGCCTCTCAGCGTCACCTCAGGAAAGTCCGCCCTTTCGGGCCTCACGGCCTTCGCAGGTGCTGTTCCTGCCGCCTAGACCAGCAGCTCTCAACTTTCGGTCTAAGCAGCTGCTTCCAGTCTTAAAAATTATGGAGGACCCCAAAGAGCTTCTGATGATGAGGGTTCTTTCCATTGATAGCTACCATATTAGAAACTAAATCTGAGGGATGTAAAATGTTTCAGTACTATTGAATGTTATATTCTCTGTAGTCCTATTACTTATTTCGACAGTAAAGATTAAGAATATTATTCAATACTTTGATATGAAAAAAAGCCCATTGTCTATTGATGTTAGATTTTTTTTTTAATGAATAGAATAAGTAACTCTTTTCTAAAACAACTGTAAGGAGGAGACTGGGCACGCTCTACGTCTTGCAGATCTTTTGCATGTGTGGCTCGAAAAGATGCATCTGGGTTCTGTACTCCCATCTGCTGGCTTGTGTTGTTTGGGTTAAAGCCTATGAAGAAAAGCTGGCCCCACGCAGATACGTAGTTGGAAAAGAGAGGAGTACTTTAAAAGTCTTTTCAGATAATTGTGCACATTCATTTTTTTTTTTCCAGATAATGTTGTGCATTCTTAACACAAGTGGTGGCTTCTTAGAAGCTCATTGCAGTGGAGAATCAGAAACTATCCTTGATCCCACCCTGGTCTGTCTTCCACTTTGAACGGAACTTTTAGCCATGTCTGATTTTGTAACCTCGTGCATACTGTGTTACTGAGTTATGTGGATCTTCTAAATGTTGACACCCTTTATCATCTGTTTCTTCAAAAGGAGCATATTTGCTTTCTGATCTTACCAGAAAAGTCTTTAGGTATTGGGAAGCTATGAAGCTCATGGTAGTGCATACATATTTTCAAAATTCTATTTTTGGCCTTTTTTGGGGGGGGCCTTGTTTTTTGAATTGTTGGCAACAAATATTTATTGTTTCATATTAAGTGACAGGCTCACTTCATTTTTTAAGATACACCCAGCCGGCCTGGGTCCTCCTCACAGGAGCCCCTCCCTACCCCATCAGATGCACTGGCCTGGGTCACAAACCCACAGTGCCAGGCAGGCCAGGAGGACAGTAGCCAGAGCCAGCAGCTCCCTGGAGTGGCAGTACTTGGGTACTGCCAACTATCCAAGACTGAATAGCCATGGTTTGCCAGTTGCCTTTTCAATGAAAAATAGTTCTGTGAAAAAGTGGCTAGTTGAGCTGGGTACTTAAACATGGGCACTTTCCGCAGAGACAGGGCTGTGCACCAGAGGGCACTGTGCAGACTTTCCACCCTCCACACAGAGGGTTCAGAAGACACACACTTAAGTTTAGATTTGATAAAATTCATAGTTTTTACTCCTTCACTGAGGACATTCTTAAGGGAAACATTTCTGTGCTGAGTGTGGCGTACAGCTGGTTTCGTGACTTCCGTTGAGCGCTCACGCTCCAGCAGTCTCACCTAGTATTGCTTTTGCTCTTTCAGGGCAAACCCCAGCATAGCGAGAAGGGAAAATTGTTTCTGTGTTGCAGTGGAAACAGGACTTCACGGATCCTGGCTGAAAGGGTTGGGCACTTGACTTCCAGGGATCCGAGAGTACGCTTTGGGAACCACTGACCCGGACATCCTTCTCCCTGCCAACCCTGCCCCGTCGTGTCCTTGTTTTCCTTCATGTCCCAGCCCCCAGACCAGCTCAGGTCCTGGCCCCCTTATAGTCTTTCAAAATCCTCTGCTCTTTCCTGTCGTCACACATACCACCCGTCTTTCACTGCATCGTTTGATGGTTCTGTAGACCGGAGAGTGGCTCTGTTTGTTTTGTTCACCATTGGGTCCCCAGGGCCCGGCTCAGGGCCTCGTACATAGTAGGCCCTCAAAGAATAATTGCTGAATGAATGAGCTGCTTTTTGTTGGGCCCCATGCTGGATGTTGGGGGCCTGGAATCAGATAGTCACTAGATACTCCTAGGCCTGTGAAGGAGCCAAGACTTGCCCTCAGATGGGCAGGTTGCCAGCTAGGGAGTAGTAGGAGACATAAGACAACAGCTCTACTGAGGGCACTAGGAGCAGGGAGAATGTGCTCAGGACCTCTGCGCCCAGTGAAGGCTGGGGTCTCTGGGATGGAGAGGGTCTGTGTTTAGTGAGAAAGGTCTCTGAGGTAGAGAGGGCCTGGGTCTGGTGAAGAGAAAGGTTTCTTAGGTGGAGAAGGTCTGGGTCTGGTGAAGGGAAGCCAAGCCCCAACCAGCACCTGGCTCTCTGGGCCTATTGGAGTGGCACCTGGCCAGTTTCTGAGGCATCATTCGTTCTTTGTTTTCCCCTCAGGTCACAGTTACCTGGAGAGGCTCCTGAATGTTGAGGTGCCCCAGAAAGTTGGGTGAGTTCAGTTCTAGGGCTTGGGGACCTTTCCAGGGCTGGGCAGGGTACATGGATTTCTGTGTACGTGAGCTTCAGGCTAGAAGCATTTCCTGTGCCTGAGCTTTCCCTCCTGGTGGGGACAGCCTATGGCTGTAGCCGCACACATTTGTCAGCCTTGGCCTGGCCTTGACTCTTCCAAGCCTTACCCTAGGGGCGTGGGCTTCATGGGTTGGCAAATCCAAAGGGTCTGCTGGCCCTTCTGTGAATGGAAAAGTGGCCTCACAAGACACAAGAGACAGTGGCTTATTGGGACATGCGGGATTAGGGTAGAGCCGGGAAGGGGCTGACATCCCCAATGCAGCTGAATTCGGAAGCTGACCATCCTCGTCTGCCCAGGCGGCAGCCACTCCAGGGAGCTGCTGTCTCTGGCTACTGTCCTCCTGGCCTGCCTGGCACTGTGGGTTTGGGACCCAGGCCAGTGCATCTGATGGGGGGGGAGGGGCTCCTGTGAGGAGGACCCAGGCTGGCTGGGCGCGTCCCACATGCTTCTTGCTCTGCTTTCAGCCCTGAGCAGAAGCCCGGCAAGGAGGCTGAGCCCGTGGAGACAGCTGAACCGGAGGTAAGGCGAGCAGGCCAGGGAGAGGAGCGCTCAAGGGCCTGGGAGTCCCAGGTGAGACCCCAAAGCCTTGGTTTCTCCCTCAGGTCCTGAAGAACACGTCCCGCAGTGCCACCAAGATTGCCATTAGCACACCTGGCTCGCGACCTGTGGCTGGTGGCCAGGAAACGCCCTCTGAAGGGCAGCAAGGTGAGTCTGACCTGCCAAGTACGTGAGCTCCAGGGCCGCGTGCTGGTCCAGCTCCAGCACGAGACCAGGACCATGCTGGCCTTGGTGGCCTTGGCCTCACTCTGTCTGTCTGTCAGAGTCTTGTGCCCCCCCCTCCTGGAGGCAGTGGGGGGGAACCCTGTGCTGGGGTGTGAACACCTGGCCTTGTTATGTCTTGGCCGCTGGCTCACTTCTCACCTTTGTGGGTCCCCTGTGTGAAGAGGACAGGAGAGCTCTGGGCTCTGGCACCCCCAGACTAGCTGCCACGGGCGTCCAAGGCCTGGCTTATGTCTTCTCGGTGGGAAGAGCATGAGAACTATGAGGTCTTTGAATATGGCTTCCCAGCTTTATGCGGGGGTCAGGGACAAGGGCCGTGCCAGCCCTGCAGCCCATGGGTGAGCTGTAAGGTCCCTTTGGGGGAGAGTATTAAGCAGGAGGGGGAGATGCTTGTTCTCCTTGGGCAGTGAAACAGAAGGTACTACCCCCACACCGCGTGTGAGGAGCCCTTCCCTCCTCCCGGCATGCCAGCCCCGGCCCACAGGCCCTGGAGGAGTGCGGTTTCGAAGCCGGGTGAGGGGTCTGTTAGAGTTTCCAGTTTCCACAGGCTTCTGCTCCTGAAGTGTACCCACCCCCACCAACTCTCAGTGTTGGAGGAGAGACATGGTTGGGGTCACCTCGATAGGACTGTCCTGCCGTTCTTGTCACAGGGCCAGGCTGGGGGGTGAGGGAGTCCACGGGCAGGGCATAGCATGCTGGGCTCCGGATGTCCCCAGATGTCTTGAGGCCATTCGGTGCTGAGGCTGATGGTGTCTGCCACTGGCCACCTTGGGGTCTTCCAGGAAGAGAGCCTTGCCCCTGCCGTGGCTTCTGCTTGGGGCGGGGGGTGGGGGGGCTGGCCCCTCCAAGCTGACCCTGCGGCCTCACCAAAATTGCTCTCTTCACAGAGCCCAAGACTGACCAAGCAGATGGCCCCAAGGAGCGCCCCCAGAGTGTCAGGTTTGCATCCAGTCAGGGCCTTGCAGGCAACAATTCTGAAGGGCCCAGAGGGGCATGAAACTGGAGTCCTTGTTCGGGAGGGTGGGCATGGGGTTGGGGGCCTCGGTTTCCTCTCAGCGGGGAGGTGAGGGGGCCTAGTACTCTGGCTGAATGAAGGAGCTGGCTCACTGCGATGACACAGACCTGGTCCGGGAGTGGATGACCCGATCCCAGACCCTGTCCTCTGCACCCTCCTGGCTGTGTGACCTGGGACAGGCCACTTCCCTTCCTCTGGGCAGCAGAGAGTTGGTCAGGGAGACCCCACCTCAGCAGAGCTTTTTAGTCGGGCACCCTGTGCTGGGCCCACTTCTGTTCATGGGGGACCTCTTACAGGGTGAGGTTGGGGCTCTGGGGAGGGTCCTGGGCTCAGCCCTGCGCCGCGCCTCTCGCCCCGCTGCGGCAGGAGGAAGCGCAGCTACAAGCAGGCGGTCAGTGAGCTGGAGGAGGAGCCACAGCTGGAGGACGAGGAGCTGCAGGCCCCCAGGAGCAAGACCCCTTCCCCGCCCTGCCCTGCCAGCAAGGTGAGCAGGCGCCTGCCTACCCTCCCTCCCTCCCTCGGTGCCCTGCCCCCCGTGGCCTTGTCCTTACCTTGGTCCCCTCCCGAAGGTGGTGCGGCCCCTCCGGACCTTCCTGCACACCGTGCAGAGGAACCAGATGCTCATGACCCCGACCTCGGCGCCCCGCAGCAGCGTCATGAAATCTTTCATCAAGCGCAACACTCCCCTGCGCATGGACCCTAAGGTGAGGGAGCCGGTGGCCCTGGCCGAGCTTTGCTCCAGCCGGCTGGTGCGGCCGGAGGCTCCAGTCCCCTCGGCTGCCGGGAGGAGCATGGGTCTGGACCAAGGCAGCCGAGACCTGGCCCTGGCCAAGGGCCAGCTCCCTCCTCTATGGCCACTGGAGGACTGTCCTTGCTCCCTGGGCTCTGCACCTCGGCTTAGAGGCTTAGTTGGCTGCTCATGATACCCGGGCCTTGGCTGCGGGGCTGAGAAGTAGTAGAAGTGGCGTAGCTGGCCATGGCCATGACCATCCATCCCCACGCCCACTCTGGGGGCTTGAGTAGTTAAGGTGAGAGACACACGTGGACGCTGTGCTCGCTGGGGATGGGGGCTGCTGAGGAGAGGCTGCGGGCCCCACACCGATGCTGGCATGGCCAAGAGGGTGGCCGGCTTTCAGGGTGTCCCCCAGCCTGCCATTAACTCCTGGCTTTTTCCTTGTCTCCTCTTCCCCACAGTGCAGCTTCGTTGTAAGTAAAGCCTTTTCCTGTCCCGGTAACCTAGCTCCCCCTAGCACTTACCTGCTTAGCCCTCCTCCTGCAAACCCACCAGCGTGTGTAGAAGCACTAACTGGGAAATGGAGGGGTGCGGCCGAGGGGGTGGGGGAGCCGGAGGCGCTGGGTGGCTGCCTGGAGACGCTCAGCCCTTCCGGGTGCCCTCCCCGTGCAGGCCCCATCCTCTCTGCCCTTGTCTCTGCTCCCGGGAGGACGGACGTTGATCTCAGAACCTCCCTGAAGCCAGGGGTGGGGCAGAGGGGGTGCGGCCTGCGGCCGTTGGCGGGGGCCACAGCTTGGATTTCCCCACAGCACCTCCCTCCCTACTCCCCAGCCCTGGGCTCCCCCTCAGGGTTTGGGGCTGTGAAGAGAACAGATAGGTTGTCTCTGGTCCCCAGAGCCACCAAGATGGATTGGGTCACAGACCTTCGCTACTGCCCTGAGGGGCGGAGCTATGGGGGAAGCCAGAGCTCAAGGCTGAGTATTGTGGGCGTAGCCGTGGAACTGCCAATAGCAGCCTCTGGAGAGAAGGCCACCGAAGCTGTTCTCTTCCCAGATACCTCAGAGTTGAGCCGGGCCACGGGCCCTGAGGAAGGAGCCCCAGATAGCCAGGATCGGCTTAGCCTGGAGTCTTGGCTTCCTGGGGTCTCCTTGGTTCCCACTGGTGCTTTGAAGGGCCTACTGCTAGCAGGGCTTCTGCCTCTTAGCAGAGCACCTCGGGCTAGACAGATCAGGGGGCTTCCCAGCAGTTAGACAGGTCGGCCCTGAACTTGCCTCTCCTGCGAGGAAGCTGGTCCCCTTCAGCTGAGCATCTGGGGCCGGTGGGCCGTTTCTATGTTCGGAGACAGTGGGCATAAGTGGGTCACAGGGACCTCGGACTCCTTTCCTAACCTTTGGCTGAGTTTCCTTTGGCTACAGAATGAGATCAAGGTCGTTTCATAGAAATGGATGTGCCGAAGTCCTGTGTCCCAAGTACCCAGCACAGGGCTTGGTACGAAGTGATTTTGAGTAAAAGGCAGAGAGAATGCTTGGTTGAGGCTCCTGGAGGCAGAAGGGGCTCAACAAGCTTGGTTTTCTCCCCTGCTGCCTTGGCCTCAGTGCGGTCTCTGGGAGCAGGGACAGCCCAGCCCACGTTGGAGGCATGGGACAGAGGGCACACACGGATTCTATGACACGGACAATTCTTGCTTTCTCCTATAAAGTTCACAATGCCCAGAACAGTTTCCCTGACCTGTGTTTGGCAATTTTAGCACTCAGACTTCCAGAACAAAACTGGTTTTGCTGAGCCCTGTGGGAAGCAGGAGTCTGCTCAGCCCCTGGGGCAGGAACAGAGGGTGGTGGGTGCTCCAGGTACCACGTGAACTTTGCCTCCCAGGTGTGTTCCTCACTGGACAGCTGGGGATGGGAGTTGACTTCTGCCTGGGTGACCTTGAACCTGCAGAGTTACATCTTTGACCAAATGTGGAGTGTTCGCAGCCACTGTTGCTAAGAAAGTTTTAGTATTACGTCCTTTCTCTCCATCGTGGGTGGCGACGACACCCATGCAGGCGGCAGGCCTTCCTGTGTGTCCCGCAGTACTTTGGGCTCCATTCGTTTCTCTTCAGTAGCTTTTTCTCTCTGTTTGGATCAGATGGCGTTTCATTGACTTATTTTCACGTTTATTGATAACTGCTTATCTTTGCCATTCTGCTCTTGGACCTAGGCACTGAGTTTTTTTTTTTTTTTTTAATCTCCGTTACTGTATTTTAAGCTCTCAAATTCCCAATTTCCTTTTTTTCTGGATCTTCTGTCTGCTGAGATTTTCTGTTTTGCCAGTTGTCTCAAGAACCTGACTACTGTCGAAACATTTTTAGAAGAGCAGTGTGATAGTCAGGGTCCTGTGTCTGCGTTTGCCTCTCGCAGCTGAGCCTTGGCATTCGCACACAACCTGACAGTATTGTTTTCTCCATCCATACTGTGCGTTTCCTGTCTCTGCGGTTCTCCCTCTCGGCCTCCCAGCCAGGAAGCTGAGGCTTTATGACCCTGCCATGCCTCGTGCTTCCACGGCCGCATCCGGAGTCAGCTGCTGGGCGGGAGAGGCAGGCAGCCTTGTCCCAAGCTTCCGGGATCACAGCCCCGCAGTAGGGAGGGGAAGCTTCTCCTCCCTCAGGGTTTTGACGCTGCAGGTTCTTCTAACTGCGGCTGTCCCCACTGTCACAGGGTTTTTCATGGCCTGGGGCATGAGAGGACGTAGAAAAGGACAAACCAAGATCGGGCTTCCTGCGTACTCTGAGCATTAGACGTCCCCTTTCCGCCCCGAGCCAGAACGAGAGGGCCTTTCCCACACTCTGTCTGTCTGCACTGCACAGGGCCCTTTGGGGTTTCAGACCTCATTGAGTTTAGATGAGAGGAAAAATAATAAACTTCCTGTGGATTCGGTGATGCTCCGAAGCCTGCTCTTCCCCCTCTGTCTGCCCGCATAGCCCTCACACAGCTGCTCCATGCAGGCGTTTATGGCCACGTTGAGTGGGAGAGGCCGCGCGGAATGTCTGCTCTCAACCGGGAGGAGCCCTGCTCTCCATCTTTAGGGCCGTATTACCTTGGGCGCAGATTTCTAGGTGGGAAATTTGCAGTGAGGAGCAGAGGCCAAGGGGAAACGGACAGTCACTCATGCAGGGAGAGGGGCCTCTGGGTGGCCGAGCCCAGAGGTGAGAGAGCCTGATGGGAGGCAGGAAAGGGGTCCAGGTCCCAGCCACCACCCTCTTGCCCTGGCCGGCAGGGAGCAAGTACCACTCTTGTCCTTGGCCAGGGAGTGCTCCGTGTCCCCACCTGTGACCTGTGCTTGCCCCCTGCTGTGCCTCGGGCTTTCGGGGGGCACGCGGAGGAGGAGGGTCCCAGCACTGTTCTGCTGAACAACCAACTAGTACTTTAAAAAAGTGGCAAAAATCATAATGTTCCTGTATCACAGAGACTGCCATCCTTAATTTTATCTCCCCAGCCTATAGTAATCTTTGTTAGCATTTGGCTGTATTCCATTTTTTTCAAATATTGAGAAACACAAAAGAGTCTGTGTGTGTGTACACATAGCATAAAAGTGACAGCCTAGTACTAATAGATGAACATTGTGTACCCACCATGCCCTGTGTAGAACGTTAACCGCAATTTCTACAGCTGTCTGTCTCTTCCTGATCTTATCCTTCCTTCGCTTCGTAAGTGCACTTTAACATAGTTGTAATCAGAACTTAGATCCAATTTTGAGCCCGATTTTTGTGCTGCTGCGATGTGGCAGGTTTTAGTCAAGGGCAATCAGGAGGCCTTAGGGCCCCCCGGAAGGACTGTGCAGACTTCAATCTGATTGGGGAGGGAGGCATGTTTGGGGGCAGCTCTGCCTCTCTAGCAGTCTGGCAGGGGCCCGGGGGGCACCCCTGCTGCACCAGGGCCTCACTTACCCCCCCACCCCGCCTCATCCCGCCCCACCCCATCTCGCCCCAGGAGAAGGAGCGGCAGCGCCTCGAGAACCTGCGGCGGAAGGAGGAGGCCGAGCTGCTCCGCAGGCAGAAGGTGGAGGAAGACAAGCGACGGCGGCTGGAGGAGGTGAAGCTGTAAGTGCTCTGCCTCCCGGCCCCGGCCCGGCCCCGGCCTCGGCTCCGCTCGGCTGGGCTCCCCACCACTGCCCTGTGCCCGCAGGAAGCGCGAGGAGCGCCTCCGCAAGGTGCTGCAGGCCCGGGAACGGGTGGAGCAGATGAAGGAGGAGAAGAAGAAGCAGATTGAGCAGAAGTTTGCTCAGATCGACGAGAAGACTGAGAAGGTGCGAGCCTCGGGCTGGTGGGTGGCTGCGCTCTGGGCTGGGCTGCACCCTGGTGGGCCCCAGCAGGGTGGGCGGGGGGGGCCTTCCGGGTGCCTCTCCCTTGGGTCGTGGGGAGCAAGCATGTCTTGCAGGGGCAGGGGGCACAGAGTTCGGCGCCCGTTCTGCAGGGCTGACTGAGGAGGGGTGTGCTCATGGACACATCTGGGTGGGCTCTGCAGGCCAAGGAGGAGCGGCTGGCTGAGGAGAAAGCCAGGAAGAAGGCAGCAGCCAAGAAGATGGAGGAGGTGGAGGCGCGCCGGAAGCAGGAGGAGGAGGCGCGGCGGCTCCGGAGGCTCCAGCAGGTATGAGGGCAGGTGGGCCGCCGGGCTCGGGCTTCAGGAAGGGAGGGGAAGGCTGGCATGTGCCTCAGTCCCCCGGCACCGCTGGGCGCACCCCACTTGGTTGGGCTGGTCTTGGGGGCTCCCGTGGCTTCAGCCCCGGAGGAGGTTCAGCAAATGCCTGGGAGACGTGGATGATGACAGACACTTCCCTCCTGTTTGCTGTGGAGGTGACAGTTCGAGAGTTAAGCGTACAGACCCTGGAGCCAGACTTCCAGTCTCGGCTCTGCCACTTGGCAGCTGTGTGACCCTGGGCAGGTCACTTGACCTTGCTGGGCTTCAGGTCCTTCTGGTAACAGTGGTATCTACTTGATAGGGTTGGTGTGCGGATGAACGACAGGGAACCCAAATCTGTCACTAGGGGGTTAAGTACAAATAACTATAATTTATTTTTTATTTTATTTTATTTTTTTACAGATTCCATTTATTTATTTGACAGAGATCACAAGTAGGCAGAGAGGCAGGCAGAGAGAGGAAGGGAAGCAGGCTCCCTGCGGAGCAGAGAGCCCGATGTGGGGCTCGATCCCAGGACCCTGGGATCATGACCTGAGCCGAAGGCAGAGGCTTTAACCCACTGAGCCACTCTGGTGCCCCAAATAACTACAGTTTAGTTATTATCTGCTACATGCCAGACATCGAAGTATGTTCGGTGTATGAACTCGGCAACTTCCTGAGGTTGTGGGTATTACTATTGTCCCCATTTATTCATGAGGAAACCGAGGCCAGAGAGCTTAAGCCGCTTGGCTGGGGTCAGACAGCGGGTGGGTGGTCTGGCTCCGGTCTCTGCCCCTGACTGCCGGCTCTGCTGCTGCACAGCAGGCACTTTTCCTGGTGATTCTTGGTGGAGCTCTGCCCGGGCTCTCGCCGCTGGGAGGGAGCAGCGCTCTGCCCACACTGTCCTCACTCCTGCAGCCCCGTCCCCTCGCCGGCCGGAGGCTGGCCCGAGGCCCCCGACCTTGCTCTCCCTTCACAGGAGGAGGAAGAGCGGCGGCACCAAGAGCTGCAGAAGAAGAAGGAGGAGGAGCAGGAGCGGCTGCGCAGGGTGGCCGAGGCCAAGAGGCTGGCGGAGCAGCGGGAGCAGGAGCGGCAGCTGGCCGAGCAGCGGGAGCAGGAGCGCCGGCGGGAGCAGGAGCGGCTCCAGGCCCAGAGGTGAGGGGCCCACGCCCCGCTGGCCCAGGCGGCGTCCTGGCCTCGCGCCTCCTGCTTTCTGGGAGCGTGTGGAAGGGAGACGCGCGCAGCTGTCACCAAGGTGGCTGCCCCCTTCACTTGGGGTCTGCGAAAGGGCAGGCTCTTCTGGTACTGGGAACTGGGCCAGGACTCGGCTTCCAGCCCTGACAGGCTCTCACTTGGTCCTCAGGGAGCTGCAGGAGAGGGAGCGCGAGAAGGCGCTGCAGCTGCAGAAGGAGCGGCTGCAGAGGGAGCTCGAGGAGAAGAAAAAGAAGGTAAAGGAGAGCGGGCCTGGGGCTCCTGTGGGGTCCGTGCCGGGCCTGGGGCTCCTGTGGGGTCCGTGCCGAGCTCGGGCCGACCTGGGGGTCACGGCGCAGCAGATGCCTCGCCTGCCTGGCTGTGTGGGGTTGGCGTGGGGGAGGGGGCGAGGGCACGCGGCTTGCACGCGGCCTACACACTCGATCTCTGACACCGGCCTCTGCGCGCCCCAGGAAGAGGAGCAGCGCCTGGCCGAGGAGCGGCTGCAGGAGGAGCAGCAGAGGAAAGCCAGGGCGGCGGCGGCGGCGGCCAGCAAAGGCCTGAATGTGACTGTGGATGTGCAGGTGAGGCCGGGCACCCGAGTGGAGAGGCTCTGGTCCCTGGTCCTTCCCTTCCCAGTAGCTGGAGGCACAGACTATGTACTAGGACCGGAAGAAGGAGGAAGGATACAGGTGGCCCAGTTGTTTTTACCACTTTCTTACTCTTAAAAGTGGAATTTGTTATGAAAAGAAAAAAAAAAAAAGAAGAAGAAACTAAATTCTTTTAGAGAGTATAATGTGAAAGAAAGGTACCCTTACAGGAGAGAGATCATGACTTGAGCCAAAATCAAGAGTTGGACACTCAACCGACCGAGGCAGCCAGGCGCCCCTCGTACTAGAATTTCTGTAACGAGCCCTTGTAACAGTATAATGCTCTTACAAACAACGTACGTGGAAGGGTTTTCATTGCAGTATAGCTTATGAGGATGCATTGAGCCAAATGTTCATCTATAACAGATGGTTAAAGTAAGCACCAGTTATGGGGTTCCCAGGGGGATATTCCTGGCTGCTGGAGACACACTGACCAGGAAGAATGTTTGCAAAGCACTTTAACTTGAAAAAGGAAGATACAAAGAATGAGTTCTGGAGTACTGAAAAGAAAGAAAATAAAATAAAATGGAAAAAAAATTTTAAAAAGGAAAGGAAAGGGAAGATACAGTCATTGTGGTATGACTTTTTTAAAATTAAAAAGTGAGCCTCTGAACCTATCTTACTCCCCATGAAATGAGAGGTGCTGACTAGAGCCCCAGCAGCCCTCGGCGGTGAGAGAGGCAAGAAGGCGGGCCCGGGGAACTGACAGCCATGTTCGTCTTCTCCAGTCTCCAGCTTGTACCTCCTATCAGATGACGCCACAGGGCCACAGGCCCCCCCCCAAGATCAACCCAGATAACTACGGGATGGACCTGAATAGCGACGACTCCACCGATGACGAGGCCCATCCCCGGAAGCCTATCCCTACCTGGGCCAGAGGTAAGCAGGGCTCAGAGTTCCTCAGGAGACCTAGGTCCTCTCTTGTGACATCTTGGATCCTGGACATAGTGGCCTGCCAGCTGTGGGTGCCAGGAGGCTCTTGTACCCATGGGCTGGCTACTCGCCCAACAAGCCTGTGGTGGACCTTGGGATGTGCCAGGGGAGGGCGGGCACTGTATAGCCAGTGGGCTTATCTGAGGACCAGTTGGGGACGGTGGGGGGCGCCTCTCTTCTCAAGAAATGAGTTAAATTATGGCTGGCTGCCCGCAGGCCTGGTGCTGGCTGTTCCCGCTTGGCTCTGTGCCCCCCCCTTGGAGCCCTACCCAATGGGCCAGCTGGAGGTAGACCCAAATAAGCAGCTTCGGGTAGGAGTAACACCAAGATGGGCTAACAGGTTTTAGGCAGCACCCCAAGAACTGGAGCTGGCAGTTCCGGGCAGCTGGGGAACACCTGAGGCAGGGACGCTTGAACAGGATATGGTCCCAGAGTAGACAAGCTGCGATGTTTAGACAGGAGCGTGGGTGAGGGTGACCAGGCCACTGAAGACTGGGGTGCAAGGCCTACTGGGAAAGGGGCGGGGCCCGTGCGTACCGTGGGCACTTTATCGAGTGAGCTGAGCTGGGCTGAGGGTGGAATGCAGTCTCACACTGCCGGGAGAGAAGGGCCCAGAGCCCCATAGGGGTCAGCTCTCTCCAGAAGACAGCTTGCTTTGGTGTCACCTTGCTTGAGCTCCATGTTGGCTAGAATCTGATTTAGTCTCCTTAACGTCTGACATCAGGTCATTTGGGAGGTGGCAGCAGGCAGGGGGGTCAGCATGCCCGAGGGGCCCCTAATGGTGCTTGACCTTCACCAGCTTAACCTGGCTCGGTTTTCTCATCTGTGAAGTGGGGGTGATGCCTGCTGAGAAGGGTTATTTAGGATGAAGTGAGTTAGTGTTTATAAGTGCCAGGCGCATGTTTCACTTCCTGACCTCCCCCAGGGACCCCCTAACAGGGCTGTGTGCCACCCATAGCCTTGGCCCAGGGGCCCCATTGGTGAGCTCCCTGTGCCACGGGACGTGGCAGTGGTCAGGGGAGGGGGGAGAAGCACCCGAGCACAGCGGTCGGGGATGGCAGTATGTGCTTACGTTCTGGAGCTGGACTGGTCTCCAGACCCCAGCTCCCCCCAGTCACTAGCCATGGGCCCTTGGGCAAGTCTCACCCTTATCAAATGGGGAGGATGAGGGAGCGGCCTCCCTGGTGGCTGTGGGGATAATGAGGTCATGCAGTGACCCAGGGCCTGGCCCACGTGAGCACCTGGGGACCCGTGTTCAGGTGACGCTGCCAGAGGATGGCGGTGGGAACAAGCAGGAAGAGCATTTTCAGGGAACGAGGGCCCCGAGAAAGGAGCCAGTGTGGCAGACCTGGGGGCATGCTGGGGCGGAGAAGGAGAAGGCGACAAGGGGCCGGGGGTCGGAGAGACTCACGAGGAGCCCCAAGGCAGTGACCTGACCCTCCGTGTCCCCCCGCAGGCACTCAGCTAAGCCAGGCCATCATCCACCAGTACTACCACCCACCGAACCTGCTCGAGCTCTTTGGAAGCATCCTCCCGCTGGACTTGGAGGACATCTTCAAAAAGAGCAAACCCCGCTACCACAAGCGCACCAGCTCTGCTGTCTGGAACTCGCCGCCCCTGCTGGGTGCCAGGGTCCCCAGCAGCCTGGCCTACAGCCTGAAGAAGTACTGAGGCCCCCGGGCCTGCTCAGCGGTCTCAGCCCCTGTGTGTGTGTCTGCCTGTCCGCCCCTCTGTCGCTCGGTGCCATCCTGCCTGGTGTTCTGTCTCGGGGGGTTGCCGTGTGTATATAAATGTCCTCTGTGTGCTGCAGGCAGAACGGGGCCCAGGCCTGTTTGGAGGCTGCACTGGGTTGGGGGTTGGGGGAGAACCAGCCCAGCCCCGCCTGGCCTGCACACAGCACTCTGTAAATAGGTTGGTAGAATTCAGCGGAATTTTAGCCTCTAGTGTTCGAGAGCTAGAATAATAAAGTCTGTTCCTTCAAGCCTGCTGTGGGTATTGTGGGATGGGGGGGCTTGGCAGAATGTCCCGGACCCTGGCTCTGCCGCCCCGTGTCTCAGGCCACTGGTGGGCTGGGGGCCAAGGAACTCTTCTAAGGGCTGTGCTTCCAGGTCAGCTGGGTCTCCCATGTCAAGATGCTGACGCAGTGGGTGATTCTGATTCTGTCCTTGGGCAATGCTGAGACTCAAGTCAGTTACCTGCATGATGGGGCAGGTGAAGCTAAAATAAGCTTTCTTATTTTCTGGGGAGCTCCTTCCTTGTAAAGGGAGGCTTGTTCAGTGGGAAAGACGTGGAGGTTGAGGTCACGAGGACTGGGCTCTTTACACAGCTCTGCCACCTAGCCCCACAGGCTCCACCCTTGCTGCATGGATAGTCAAAGGACTTGACAAGGTGTGCACACTGCTAAAGCAGGAATTCTGATTAGAAAGATGTCTCCGGAAACCACGCTGGGACCAGTGCTTGCAAGCTGTTGAGGTTTCTCCAACAGTCCAGGCAGCTACTCGTTCATTGCTTAGTGCTTGACACTTGGCGGCTGTGGTTGTGCCCCAGAGCTGCCTGCTCAGCTCCTTCTCATCTGTTCCAGCCTCTAGGACAGGGGTTGGTGAACTATGGCCTCATGGGCCAAATGAAACCTCAGGCAGTTTTTGTAAAGTTTCACTGGAACCCACCTAATAGAAACAAATATCTGTTGTCTCCGGCTGCTCTGCTGAGGGCAGAGTTAAATAGTTGTAACAGAGGCCTTATGGCCCCCCAAGCTGAAAATACGATGGTCCTTTACAGGAAGTTTGGTGACCCCTGCTCTAGGATCCCTGCTTTGCTGACCCCCTTGAATAAAGGCTAAATTCAAGAGCACTTGAAAATGAGGAAATAGTGAGCATACACAATAGACTGAAGTTCAAAAGGACTCCACCCATTTAAAAAAACAGATAACATTGGATGGTTCATTCAAATACCGTGCACAGCTCAAATTGGTTCCATATACTCTTGGACTAGAAACTTGTGTGGAGTCCGTTGGCGAGTGTGTCTTTACCTAGGACTGATCAACTATTTTGCTTTTATGGACTGAACTTGTGTCCCATCTTCTACATCTTTGTCTAGCCCCAGTTGTCAGAGATTTCCCTTATATTTTCTTCTACATGTTTTATAGTTCTACCAATATTACATTTAGGTTTATGATCTACTTTGAGTTAATTATTTTTGAAGCATGAGGATTATGTTTTTGGTGTATTTGGTTTTGGGGGCATATGGTTATATGTTCAGTGGTTCCAGGACCATTTGTTGAAAAGACTTTGTTTTCCTCTGAATTTCTTTTGCATCTTTGTCAAGAGTCCGTTAGCCGTTTTTGTATGGGTCTATGTCTGCACTTGTGTTCTCTTCCACTGATCTGTGAGTCTCTCCTGTTACCAGTACCACATCATCAAAGTTACGGTAGCTTGTATCCATCTTAAAAATCTGTCAGTGTGACTCCTCTAACTTTATTCTGCCTTTTCAAAATTATTTAGACTTGTCCATCAATTTTGCCTCTCCATCTAAATTTTAGAATGAGCCTATTTATACAAAAGCCCTGCTAGGACTTTGATTGGAATTACATTAAATCTATAGATAAATTTGGGGAGAATTCACATATGATAGTGAGTGTTCTAAACCATCACGTGTCTTGTCTCTTTGTTTATTTGCATCTGGGGCTTCCGTCTGTGGTTCGTGGTCTCAGCATACAGATCCTGTATAAGTTTTGTTGAACTTACAGCTTAGTATTTTATTTTCTTGGAGCTACAGTAAATGGTATTGTTTTTCTAATTTTTGTTACCAGTTGTTCATTCCTGTATATAGAAATACAATTGATTTTTGTGTGTTGACCTTGTATTTTGTGATGCAACCAAAGCAGTATGTGGGGGGACATTTATGGTACTAAATGTCTGTTAGATAAGAGGTGTTGAATCCATAACTTCAGCTGCCACTTTAAGAAATTAGAAAAAGAAGGGCACCTGGGTGGCTCAGTGATTAGGTGTCTGCCTTTTGCTCAGGTCATGATCAGGGTCTCTGGGCCCTGAGATCAAGCCCTGCATCAGGGTCCCTGCTCGGCGGGAAGGCTGCTTCTCCCTCTCCCACTCCCCATGCTTGTATTCCCTCTCGCTACCTGCCAAATAAATAAATAAAATATTTGAAAAAAAAAAACTAGAGGAAGAAGACCAAATAAAAGTAAAAGCAAAAGAAGGGACAGAACAAGGGTGTAACAGAAATCTATGGCACTGGAGAAAGATAATGGAGAAAATTTAACTAGACCAAAAGCTGAGTCTTTGAGAAGCTCAAAAAAAAAAAAAAAAAAAAATCATAAACCTCTAACTAGATTGATCAGGAGAAAAAGAAGAAAAATGGCCATTGTCAGGAATGAAAGAGGTACAAACCAGTATAAAGTCTATAGATAGTAAAACAACAGAATATTACAAGCAATTTGTAATAAATTGGACAATTTAGATGAACACAAATTCCTTGGAAGATCCAAATTATTTTAGTTCACTCAAGAAGAAATAGAAACCTAAATAGCCCTACTTATGAAAGAAATTGAACTTGTAAGAAGAAACTGAATTTAAAGAATTTGAATTTAAAATATCAATTTAAAATTCAAGAAATTGAATTTAAAATCTCACAAAGGGGGGGTTCTGGGTGGCTTAGTTGGTTGAGCATCTGCCTTTGCCATGAGTCTGGGGTCCTAGGCACCAGCCCCATGTTGGGCTCCCTGCTCGGGGGGGGGTGGGGTCTGCTTCCCCTTTATCACCCCCACCCCAACTCATGTTCTCTCTCTCTAATAAATAAAATTTTAAAAAATCTCACAAAGAATACTCTAGCCTAGGTCACTTTAGTGGTAAATGCAACCACATATTCAAGTAAGACATAATACCAATTCTACATAACCTCTTTCAGGAAATTAAAGAGGAAAGAATACTTTCTCCCTCCATCAATGAGGCCAACATTGCCCTGATCCCAAAACCAAACAGACTGCAGAAGAGAAAATTAGACACCTATCCCTCATAAACCTCAACACAAAAATTCTCAACAAAATTGTAGCAAATTAATACAAGTTCTATAAAGACAATAATACAAATTAAACAAATAGGGTTTTTCCCAAGAATGCAAAGTAGTTTTACCATTTGAAAGCCAACTAATGTAATTTTGTCATATTAATACAGGAGGAAAATTGTGTGATTAATAATAGATACAGAGAGTGCATCTGACAATTCAGTGCTAATTTGTGATAAAAGCTCTAAGCAAATTACAAACTTTTTTGGTATTCTAATCAATTCTGTGCCCAAGCTGAAGGTATGGTCAATAATATGACTTAAAGTATCTCAAAAAATAAATGAGTGAATGAATTAAAACAGCAAGTTAGAATCTAGAAGGAACTTTCTCAGTTTGATAAACCACATCTACCAAAAAAAAAAAAAAATCTCCAGCATCACGGTCAATGTCTTCCTAACACGTCTAGTGCAAAGATGTCCACTGTCATTACTTCTGAACATTTTACTGGAGGTTCTAGCCAGTGCAATAAGACAGAAAAAGAGGCAGGAGAGAGGAAGGGTTACAACTATATTCAGAGATGACTTGTGGAAAATCTGGTAGTGTCTACCAGGATTAATAAGTGAGTTTAGCATGGTTGTAGGATACAAAATTAATATGAAAAATCACATGTATTTTTTTAAAAGATTTTATTTATTTATTTGACAAAGATCACAAGTAGGCAGAGAAGCAGGCAGAGAGAGAGGGGGGAAGCAGGCTCCCTGCTGAGCAGAGAGCCCAATGCGGGGCTCAATCCCAGGACTCTGGGATCATGACCTGAGCAGAAGGCAGAGGCTTTAACCCACTGAGCCACTCAGGCACCCCGCATGTATTTCTTTTAAGTTCAACATTTTAATTGGAAATAGTTCATATGGCCCATTCAGTGTAAGGTCAGATAAGCCAAGTGTAATAATGAAATATGAAAATTTACCCTAGATATCTGAAAAGGAAAAAAAAATATAAAATAAGTACAGTGAGTCCTTTGTGAAACTTTTTTCCCCTTAAAGTACGTAATAGTATTTTTTTAAAAAGATTTTATTTATTTATTTGACAGAAAGAGAGACATCACAAGTAGGCAGAGAGGCAGGCAGAGAGAGAGGCGGGGGGAAGCAGGCTTCCTGCTGAGCAGAGGGCCCTATGCTGGGCTGGATCCCAGGACCCTGAGACCATAACCTAAGCCAAAGACAGAGGCTTAACCCACTGAACCACCCAGGCGCCTCTATGTAATAGTATTTTTGCAAATATTGTTTTGTAATATAAAACAAAATTGATGATAATGTTCAAAACATGTACTAAATCACTTAATCACATGCATTTCTATATACTTACCTTGCAAAATCAGAAATCAATATTAAGAAACATTGCAATTTATGACAATGCCAGAAATTATCAAAATCTTAGGAATAAATATGACAAGAGATGTGAAAGACCTATACATTAAAACATTAAAACTTTCCTGAGAGCAGTTAATGGAGACCTAAATGGGACATGCATAATGTTTGTGGATTGGAAGCAATTTTCTTAAGATGTCAATTTCCTCCAATTTGACCTATAAATTTAATGCAATGCAATCTCAAAGCTCAAATAGGATTTTTTTGGGGGGCAGAAGTTTATGATAAATTCAGTTTCAAAATGTATATTTAATTGCAAAGGACCTGCCATAGCCAAAACATCTTTGAAAAGGAAGAACAAACTTGGAGGTATTGCGTACATACCTTCGAGACTCACTATACAGTTACAGTGGTAAGAACGGTATTGGTGTTGGTGTAAGGATAGACAAATCAGTGGAACAATACGGAGTCCAGAAACAGAACTACACACATGGGATCATTTGGTTTTTGACAAAAATGGAAAGGCAGTTCCGTGTGGGAAGGAAAATCTTTTCACAAATTGTGTTGGAGCATTTGGATATGTTAAAAGAATCTGCAACCCTTCCTCACACCATATATTAGATTTAATTCATGATAGATCATAAGCCTAAACGTACCACTCCCCACAGCTGCGTGTAGTTCTGCTTCCGGACTCTGTATAGTTCCACTGATCTGAACTTGAGGAGTGTACTTGTCTCTGAATTGCAACTTGAGAGTAGAAAGGCAGGGGTCCTCTGAGGGGCTCTTATCACATGTGCACCTGGGATCCCTGGGACTCTAACGAAACAAGCATAGGATCACCTGTGAGGGCTCCTCTAGCTGCTCAAACTCAGAAGCCCCATGAGGTGCTGGGGTAGCAGCAAGGGCTGAAGATTCAGTCAGTTCTGAAGGAATGCAGGAAAACAGACATCAGCTTGGAAGGCTATCGCACGGGGGACATTGTCATGATGTTATTTGCATGTTTATGATGCCACTGGACTAAAGTGGACCGCAGATGCTGTGGCCGAGAGTGAGGTTTGAGGAGACGCAGGGAATTACAAGCTCGGGCAGTGACGGTGGCTTCATTCGGTCAGCATTTCATCAGCGATCCCCTCAGGGCTAAAAAGGACCCGTTTTAATAGCCACGTGGGCACCCCCGGCTTGATCTAGGTGCCTACCATCTTCCCTGGATGGACAACTTGTGTGGCTCCCAATCCTCTCCCTCTTACCCCGGTACCCCTGATTATTTCAGCCGCCATGCCACCCTCTTCCACCCACAGCACCCAACCCTCACTGGCTCCACCTCTGTAGGAGAACCCAGCGGGGAAGAGCCTTGCCAAGAAAGCAGTTGCATTGTTTTTATTGAAAGGAGCTGAGAAAAGGTGGCAGTGAAGTGTGTCCAGAAGAAGATCGTGGCCCTTGAGGGAGCAGGACTGTGTCCCCACTCAGGACCAGCCTTAGGAGCTCCAGTGGGAGGTGCATTTTCTGCGGAGCTGCTGTCCTTAGGACTGGGTGCCACTGCCCCTTCACCAGCTGTGTCACATTTTGCTGTAATAGACCAAGAAGAGAGACTCAAGTGGAGAACACAACATGGCAGTAACTCATCCAGTAAATTCACTCTGTCGGGGCCCAGGACATGGGGTTTTCATCCAGTCTCACCTAACTCCTCCTGGGGAATAGTGTAGGAGTGTGGATAATAAGGCCCCTACTGTGTGTGAGGCAAAGTGCAAGGTGCTTGGACTTGGCTATGTTCTTCAAACACATCTGCTCCCCAAGTTGGGGGCGGGTATTATTTTCATCTTCCTCTTAAGCTCACGGAAAGTGAGACTGAAAACGTTCGTCGCTCGTTCAAGGCTACATAGTGCGTGCAACGCCCTGGGCAAGTTATAGGTTTCAGTGGGGACACAAAGGTGAGGTTGGCCAGTCCTACCCCCTGTGTCCTATTCCCCCCCGCAAACTACCTGGGTAAATCAAGGCATGCTTTGGTGGGGGGGGGGTTCCTTGAGCTGAAGCTTGAAGAATGCATCGGAGTGGGTCAGGTAGGTGAGGTGGGGAGCAGCATGTGGGTGTACAGGGGTTCTGACCTGCACAGCGGATTGGGTGAGGGATATAGGAGTGGTTCCTTACCCTCCAAGCAACCTCTGTGAGCTTTATCTGTCAGATGAATGTAAGAATAGCGCTCTCACAGCGAGAATTAAGTGAAATCCCATCACCATGCTTCCTGTAGAGCTCAGCATCAAGGACTTTGCTCATTCTGTGTTTATGGATCTGGAATCTGAGGAATGGGGGCTCCTGCTTTCTGGTTTGGGGGTACTTCCAGGGTCTCAGAAGAGCCATCCATATGCAGTCAACAATTGTCACTTTTTGGCTGCTCAGCATCTGGCCCCTTCCTATTTGATAGGAATCTGAACACAGGGGGGTGACAAGACCCACTCCCCCTCCCCTTTTGGAAGCTTGAGAAGTGACAGGGTCATGTTTCCTGCTCTCTGGCATAGAGTGCTTAGTTAGACACGTGGCCTGGGTTTGCCAAGGGCATGCTCTTGTCCAAGACTTTCAATTTTGAGGGAATGACAAGAAGATTCCCGAGCAATATGATGATTCATGGCGGCCATGAGCATAAGAATCTGGAGCCCATGAAATCCCGTGGGGTGACCAGGAACATTTGATGATGCCATCATCAGGGGCATGCATAACCCTAACCCAGCCTCACTTGTTCTGGTGTGTAGTAAATCTAATCCTTCCCCTTCTTTAGGATTTCCCTCTTTCTTTCTAAACAGCTTTTGGGGAATACAAATCACGTACCACATAATTCACCCATTTTTAAAAAAGTAAGCTCTATGCCCAGTGAGGGCCTTGAGCTCACAATCCTGAGATCAAGCGTCCCATGCTCTACTTACTGAGCCAGCCAGGTGGCCCACCATTCAGCCACTTAAACTGTAAAATTCAGTGACATTTAGTGAATTCAAAATGCTGTGCACCTAGGGCTACTAATACATTATATGTTAATAAAAAATAAAAAAATTTTAAAAATAAGAAAATATAATGCTGTGCAACCACCACCTATCTCTGGTTTCAGAATATTTTTGTTGCCCCAAAAAGAAACCTCATACCTGAATCCATCTCCCCTCAAGCTTTAGCAACCACTACCTTGCTTTCTGTCTCTATGAAGTCTCCTATTCTGGATATTTCATATAAGTGGAATCAGGCCCAATATGGTCTCTTCTATCTGACTTCTTTCACTTAGCATGTTTTCCAGGCTCATCCATATCATAGCATAGCATGTGTTAGTATTTCATCTTTTTATTGAGGTATAATTGACATTTCACATGATATTAGTTCCAGGTGGACAACCTAATGATTCCATATGTGTACATATTGCAAAATGACCACCACAATCCGGTTAACAAGTCACCATACACAGTTAGAAAACTTCTTTTCTTGTGGCGAGAACTTTTAAGGTCTATTTTCTTAGCAATTTTTCAAATATGCGATACAGTACTACTAGCTAGATTTACCATGCTGTATGCTATTTCCCCATGACTTATTTATTTTATAACTGGGCGTTTGTACCTTTGGGTCCCCTTCACCTTTTCCTCCAACCCCCCCCACCTTTGCCTCTACCAACCTGTTCTCTGTATCTTATGAGTGTTTTTTTTTTTCTTCCGATTCACAGGTAAGTGAAATCATACAATATTTGTCTTTTTCTGTCTGACTTATGACTTATTTCACTTAGCATAATGCCCTTAAGATCCATCTGTGTTGTTGCAGAAGGCAAGATTTCATTCTTTTTTATGGCTGAGTAATATTCCAATTTATATATTTATCTGGGACAGATAGAGAGAGAGAAAGAGAAAGAGACTTCTCTCAAGTTCTTTATCCATTCATCCATCAATGGACCCTTAGGTGGTTCTATATCCTGACAACTGTAAATAATCCTGCAATGAACATAAGGATATAGAGAATCTTTTCAAGTTAGTGCTTTCATTTGCCTTGGATAAATAACCATAAGTGGGATCACTGTATCACATGGCGGCTATACCTGTAACATTCTGAGGAATCCCATACTGTTTTCCACAGCACCAATATACATTCCTACCAACAGTGCACAAGAGTCCCCTTCTCTCTACATCCTCGCCAACACTTGTTGTTTCTTACCTTTTTGATGATAACCATCCTAATAGGTGTGAGGTGATAAATCATTGTGGTTTTGATGAGCATTTCCCCAGTGACCAGTGATGTTGAGTATCTTTTCATCTTTTTGGTCACCTGTATGTCTTCTTCAAGGAAAAAAAAAATGTCTGTCCAGGTTTTTTTCCCATTTCTAAAGGAATTACTTTATCATTATTATTATTATTATTATTATTATTATTTTTGCCACTGAGCTATAGGAGTTTGTTGTATATCCTAGATAGGAAATCTCTTATCAGATATGTGATTTGTAAATATTTTCCCATTCAGTAGGTTGCCTTCCATTTTGTTAATGATTTCCTGTGTTATGGAGAAGTTTTTAGTTTGGTATTGTCCCATCTGTTTATTTTTGCTTTTGTTGCCTTTGTTTTTGGAGTCAGATCCAAGAAATCATTGCTGAGGCTGTTGATTCAGGGCTGCCATAACAAAGTACTATTACCTGGGTGGCTTAAACAGCACAAATGTCTTGTCTCCTCATTCCAGAGGCCAGAAGTCTGAAATCAAGGGGTCAGTACAGCTGATTCCTTCAGAGGCTGTGAGAGGGAATCTACTTTGTGCCTCTTTCCCAGCTTCTGGTAGCTTGCTGAGAATCCTAGGCTTGTGCTGCTTCATTGCAATATCTGCTTTCAGTTCCCATGAGGTTCCCCTTGTGTGTGTGTGTCTGCCCAACATTTTCTCCTTTTAAAGACATGGGTTATATGGATTAGGACCCATCCTAATGTCCTCTGACCTCTACAAAGGTCATTATTGATTACCTCTATAGAGACCCTATTACCAAAATAAGGTCACATTCTGAGGTACCAGGAGGTTAGGACTCCATCAACTTTTTTTTTTAAATTAAAATATTTTTATTTATTTATTTGACAGAGAGAGAGGGATCTTAAGTAGGCAGAGAGATGGGCAGAGAGAGAGTGGAAGTCGGCTCCTCGCTGAGCAGAGATCCTGATGTGGAACTCGATCCCAGGACCCTGAGATCATGATCTGAGCCGGAGGCAGAGGCCTAACCCATTGAGCCACCCAGGTGTCCCGCCTTTCTTTTTTTTTTAAGTGGGACTTGAACTTATGACCATGAGATCAAGGCCTGAGCCAAGATCAAGAGTAGGATGCTTACCCGACTGAGCCATCCAGGCACCCAAGACTCCATCTATTTTTGAGGGGACACAATTCAACCCATAACACACCCTATCATGACATTTGCTCCTCTGAGGAGGATTGTGGTATAATCATCTCTATTTTAGAGGTGAAGCAACTGAGGCCCAGAAAAGTTGGATAACACGTCAAGGTCACACAGCGTGTATAGGCTGATTTGAAAAGCAGCTGGCCAACTCTGAAATCCAGGCTCGTACTCACTATGGTGTACCATATTGGCCAAGTTACTGGAACAGGAGCGTTGGTGGAAGCAACAAGGATGAGGGCATTTGGGGTGGGTGTGTGGGATAAGCATGGGCATAGCAAGTGGTAGGGAGTGAGGAGAGTAGATCACCTGAGGGACAGAAGAGACTGGGCAGTGTGGCCACTTGTATTATCCATGGCTTATGGTGGTCTGAAGGCTAGGGAGAGGTATTCGGGTTTGATGAATAAAGGCATCAAGTACGTGTATAGGTTCTGGAAAAAGGGGGTGCCCAGATGAGAGGTGATCTCCAGAAGCATAAGTTGTATCCAACTAGAGGTCAGGTCTGCTTCATTCATCTCTGTATCCTTAGGACCCCCTCCTGGGGGCAGCCCAAGGAAAGTTCTCGATTAATCCTGTAGGGTGAATCAAAGAATACAGGCACAGTATCAGAGTGGGTTAGGACATGAGGCAGGAGGACATCCAGAGATGCTGTTGCGTTGAGATAGGTCCCGCCATTTTTGTTTCCTGCGGGGATCTGCACCCTCTGCCCCACTCACACTCTCAGTCCCAGCACTGGCTTCCAGGAGGGGAGGAAGAGGCGGGCAGAGGCACCTGGCCCAGACCTGGCCAATTCGAGCATCATATTGTCAGTTGGCACTATGCATGCTGAAGTCTATGGGACTCACTTGTAACATTTTGTTTCAGCTCCTGGGAAAGACTTTCTCCTTGGACAAAACAGTGCCAGATGTGAAGGAGCTGCAGGGTCATCGTGGGAGAACAGGAGACGTTGTGGGACAACCAGGCAATGGCAAGAAAGCAGAGCAGAGACATGGAGAGATAGAGAGATAACTGGGCCCTGCTGCCCCTGGACTCTGAACCAACATGAGGCAATGAAGTCCCTTTGTGCTGGCCATGCATCCTGGACCACAGGAACCAGGAGGGGGCTGTTTAGAGAAGCAGGAGAGCAGCATCTGTGTCAACCCCTCTTGAGTATGGGCCATGGGGAGCAGGCTGGCCCCTTGAGCTTGGCCCTATGATGAAATCTTGCTCAAGAGCACTGGACTCACACAGAAATCAACGCTGGCCCAGAGATCCCTCAGCAGGGTCACACTGACTGACCTCTTCCACAGAATCACAGGGCTCTTGGCAGTCAGACCCAAGGAGGTGTGTTGTTCCTAGCATTTATTTCCCACCATTTTTTGTTTGCTGGTACCTTGGGGCCTCAGCTTCTGACAAGCTGTACCTTGTTTCCCCATCCACATGGGACAGTGACTTGGCTTGGAGGGTCTGATTTGCTGAGGGTCTCAGCTTCAGAACTTAGGCCTGAGGCTGAGAAAAACCCAGAAATCTTGAATCAGGCCATGAGCACATGGCTCGCTGTGGTTACCACCCTTGACCAATCTCCCCCAAGGCTCACCATCTAATTACAGTGCACCCCATCACATCGATCTTCCTGGACCCCATCTGCTTGCTGAGCACCTGTGAGCGTCCTCTTCCCCACACACACACACACTCAGACACAGACATGCACAGATACTTGCAAACACACATGTAGACACAAACACACGGGTTCACACACAGACATACCAAGAAACACACACACACACACACACACACTCAGGTTCTTCATAGAAACAGGAATAGGACTTGGCTGCCAGCCTCACTCAGGGAAGGCCCCTTCCCCTGCTTCTCTGTGAGGAGCCCCAGGGAAGCTCTAAGAGTTTAACTCAGGAGGCACCTGGGTGGCTCAGTGGGTTAAAGCCTCTGCCTTCGGCTTAGGTCATGATCCCAGGGTCCTGGGATCGAGCCCCGCATCGGGCTCTCTGCTCAGCAGGAAGCCTGCTTCCTGCTTCCTCCTTCTCTCTCTCCCCCTACCTCTCTGCCTACTTGTGATCTCTGTCTGTTAAATAAATTAATTTAAAAAAAAAGAGTTTAACTCAATCTGAGTCTACATTTCCTGTTCAGTGTCCTCTTGCATCTGCCCTGTGACGCCTGGAGAAACTGCCACCCACCAGGTGATGAAGCTGACAATGGCTCTGGGCTGGCTTCTGGTAGCTCTCTTGTTGGTCAGCCCTGCTGCTCATGCCTCCTTGGAAGGGAGGGCTGGGCTCACCCGGGCTACCACAGGAGCCAACTCAGGGCCAGGTCTGTGCTGCTGCAGGGCAGAAGGCCTGGCACTATGTCTGTGGCGGACCATGAGGTGTGGTGTGCCATTGGGATGGTGAGAGAAGAGGGCACAAGCAGAGAGTGTGTCCTGGCCCCAGGGCTTCTATAACAATACCCACCAAGGGAGGTAGCTGTAGAAAGGGCATTGAACCAGGAATCAGGCATCCTGCCTCCTGGTCCCAATTTTATCTCCAAGTGGCATTGTGGCCTTGGAAAGTCACTTCTTTTCTCTGTGAATATTTATTTCCTAACCAAGGATGTAAAATGAGATGTATGTAGAGCCTTTTCCAAATCTAAGTTCTGAAGAAATCTGATTCCTCCATCTCTCAACTGAATGCATGTAGGTGACTGTGTGTGTGTGTGTGTGTGTGTGTGTGTGTATGCATGCCTGCTAATCTTCTAGCTAATATGTCCAGTGTATTCAGAGATTTTCTTCAGAAGGGATAAGGTATGGCTACCCACTGCTCTTTACTGGCTCATTTGCTCTGAATTTATTCAACCTGATATGGTGGTTCTTCAATCCGTCTATTCTGTGCCTGAACAGGCCATGAAGACTGACTTAATCTGCCTGAGGGCTTCTTAGATGATGCAAAAGAGACATTAGGGACCAACTGGTGAGTTCCATTTTCTTGGGAGAAGGGTAGGAGGGAGGGGGAATCAGGTGAATCTGTGTCTCTTCATCTTGTAGTGGGTCAGTCTTGAGGGTGGGCTTGGGGAAAAGGAAAACTGGGTACTCAGAGCCCCTCCCCTGGTTCAGGACAGGTCAAGTATGTTTCTTGTTCCCAGTGGAGCCATCAAGCTTGGACTCAGGTGAGGACTCAATGAATGCTATCCAACCAGATTCTGTGTGTGTGTGAGTGTGTGTGTGTGCGTGCACACTTATAACTCCCCAAATCCTTGTGTGTCTCAGAAAAGTCACAGACTTCTCCTCCCAGACTGTACCAGTTCCTCAAAAGAGATATACTGAGTGGCTGATGGGAAAACACACTGTGCTCTATTTCTTTTCTATAGCTTGGCTCCCACCCACCAGTTTGTTTTTTTCCTCTGTGTGAACCAAAGTTATATAATAGGGCACCTGAACTTAGCCAGTTGAGGAATTGAAATCTTCATATTCAAGTGGAGTTTTGTCATGTGGTGTGGTAGGTTGGATAATGGTCCCCGAAGATGTCTATTCTCAATCCCTGGAACCTGTGATTCTGTTGCCTTATAGGCTGAAGGGACTTTGCAAATGTGACTAAGTTAAGGGTTTGGGGATAAGGATTATCCTGGATTATCCAGATACCCAATAGATCACAAGGATCCTTGCAAAAGGGAAGCAGGAGCATCATAGTCAAAGAGCCATAAGGTCAGAAACAAGAGACCAGAGAGGAGGGGAGCAGCAGTGCTGCTGACCTTGAATGTGAGGAAAGGGGCCAAGAGGCAAAGAATGCAGGCAGCCTCTAGAAACTGGAAAATGCAAGGAAATGAATTCTTCCCTAGAGACTTCAGCGGGAATGCTGGCTTACTGCTACCTTGATTTTAGCTGAGCAGAACTGATTTTAGAATCGTAGGGTAATAATTTCATGCTGTTAAACTTTGTAATTTGTGGCAGTCTGTTTCAGCAGCAATAGGAAACTAATACATGTGGTAAGCACTAAGTTTTAGTCATGCAGAGTTGGAAAAATCCCCTGGGGCTGCATCACATTGGGCCTGGGACCCAGGGCAGAGCACCATCTTCTTTCTTTATCACCGTGGCCTGCACATTTCTCTATCACAAATTCCAATTCAGTTGTTATAACAATGTAAATGCAGTCTGAGAGACTTGGCTCTGTCCCTAAGCCGAGCTTCACGCCAGGAGCTGCTGACCCCATCAAAAAGAATGAAATCTTGCCATTTGTGATGACCTGGATAGAACTAGAGATATTACACTCAGCAAAATAAGTCAATCAGTCAGAGAAAGACAAATACGGTATGATTTCACTCATATGTGGAATTTAAGAAACAAAACAGATGAACATAGGGAAGGAAAGGAAAAATAAAATAAGATGAAAATAGAGAGGGAGGCAAACCATAGAAGATGCTGAACTCTGGGGAACAGACTGAGGGTTATTGGAGGGAGGGTTGGGGGGTGGGTAATTGGGTGATGGGCATTAAGGAGGGCACTTAATGTAATGAACACTGGGTGTTATATGCAACTGATAAATCACTAAATTCTACCCCTGAAACTAATAAAACACTATATATTAATGAAATTGTATTTCAATAGAAAAATAGTGTATGGAATAAAAAACTTGACTATACCTTGCTGCAGAGGAAGCAAAAGGTCTGGTTGAAGAGGTGTCAAAGTCCACTCGAAAATGGCGTAGAGTCTATGAGTCTTCAAGCAGAAGCCCACACGATTTTACTAATAAGGCATCAGTGTAGATCTCCCTAAAATTTTTAATTCACCACACAAGTCTGAGTCTGTAAATGTGCTCGGCGGGAATTGCCAATGTGACTTCTGCCTTGAAACTGGCTCTCTCTGCATCGTGTTGCTTGGCTTTTCGACATCTGATACCTTGTCTTTCTGGAAACTGTCAAGGGTTTGAAGGGGAAACATGGTATAGAATGTTATGCTCATTTCTCTGTAGCTCCCCCTTTTCTAGAATCTTGACCCTCAGGTCATACTGCTTTGGTTGCTCACCAACCCCTTCAAACATCCGATTTCTGTATTATCTAGATTTCCTACTTGTTTTTGGAGGAAGTGTTGGTCTCTAAAAGCTATACCATCATATGTAGGAATGGAAGTTCATAGGACTTTTCTTCTGGCACTTGATGTCTTCCATCATGTTGGAAATTTCTCAGGGATTATCATTTCAAATATTTAATATGCCACTATTTTTACTCACTTCCTTGTGGGCTATAAATATTCATGTGTTAAATTTTTAAGTTGACCACAGAGTAAGGAATGGTACAGTCAGGTCAACTGGTGGGACTCTCATATAATATAGGAAGTGATCAGTGAGATTTTCTTAAACTAAACACAACTCTAAGGTTTGAAACTTCAGGTGGTGCCATTTTGTGTCCAATCTGGGATCTCCTGTAACATTTGCAGAATACCGTTGGCCACCAGGATGAGTCCTTATGTGCAATTCCCGGATGAAGTGATCCAAGTGACTAAAAGTGAGATTCAGTCGGATTTGTGCTAGTTCATGAAAACTAAGCAACTCTTTTTTTTGATAAAAGAGGGCTCTGCACAATCATGCCAGGTGTATTTAATGACCATCTCTTCAGATTTTACACCCACAGAACAGGACATGAAATTATGAGCCCCAGAATAGACCTTTAAGTTGAGGATTGACTATTGAAGGTAGAAGTAATAGATAAATGATCATCTTGGTGGTGTGTGGAAGGAAAAGGGTGAGAGATTTAGGGAATAAAGATAGGGAGGAAGTGCAGATGACTCAAAGTACCCTTTTGGAGGGGAATGACACTGTCTGGATCTATGGTTCCTCTTAAAGGGGTGATCTGAATAAGACACCATACTTCATGTTTTACATGGATACTATTATTTAATTTCTATAATTTTCTTTTTTTTTAAAGATTTTATTTATTTATTTGACAGAGAGAGAGATCACAAATAGGCAGAGAGACAGACAGAGAGAGAGATGAGGAGAAGCAGGCTCCCTGCTGAGCAGAGAGCCCCATACGGGACTCGATCCCAGGCCCCCGGGATCATGACCCGAGCTGAAGGCAGAGGCTCAACCCACTGAGCCACGCAGGCGCCCCACTATAATTTTCTTTTAAAGGAAGAGTGGTTTCCACATACTGAAATTTAAAAAGATTAAATGACTGTCCGAAGGTAACATAGTCCATAAACCCTAGAGCGGGAGAAGTAGATTTATGCTTCAAATCCTTGATTTACTCACAAGTCTCACTGCATCTTGCCTCTTGATGTTGGGAAGGCATCAGGACACCCAGGTCAGGCTGTCTCACAGGTAGACAGATTGAAAATTGTAATGATGGACCACTTTTCTCTCTTTAATAATACTGAATGATTTCCCTGCTGTTGCTATACTCCTTTCCCTGGAATTATCTTTATCTTTGTCACTACCATCAAACATAAGAAATTAAGATTTCTTATGTCAGATGTCCGATGTCAAGAAGTTATATTGGCTTTAAAAAAGCAACTCTGTCACCACAAGCCTATGATCAAGTTCATCTGTCAGTCAAAGCACTGTCCATAATGGAAATCAAATATATCACTTGAAATTGGATAAAAAACACAGACTGAGGGTGAGTTTAATCACTGCCTATCCTTTACAATCCCCCCAAAAACCAAAAATGATGTTAAAATAACAAAAGAGCAAAGCAGTAAACTCAACAGTGTGGGTGAGGGGAGTGACAATGTTTGATTACAAGTTTTTAAGACATCCTGGTCAACAGAGAGCAGATAGGATAAAGTCTACAGAGAAATGAATTCAGAAGAGACTGAAGTCCAAGCACATGCTGGAGAAAAACCCCATAGAGCGAGGTGGTTTTTGTACAAAAGAGGAATCAAGACTTACAGTTAGATTTGAATAATTATTAAAGCAGAAAATAGGAAAGGATGAAAAGTAGAGACGCATGACCAGAATGGGACAACTACTTCACATCCATTCTCTCTGTCTTTGTCCAGCATGTGGTGTTTCACCAGAGAAGACAGAAGTAAAAGTTGTACAGTTTTCTTTAGGTAAAGATTTTCTTTAGGTACATTAATTACAAGGGCAGCTGAGGAGGCTGAAGTGATATAACATCACAAAATATTGTGTAGATCAATTTCCAATGACTCGTGAATTAGCAGAATTTCTGGCCAGTGGTAATGGTGTTGGTCACATGCTTTTGAAGATGTTGAGAGCACTCATGAAGAAAATGTAGAATACTGGGACCTTAGAGTTTGTTGACATTTTAATTTTTTTCTCAATATGATGGGGATTCTCTCTTACCTTTGTAATTCTGCAAGTTAGACATTTTCACACATACATCACTTAGCTATAAATAGACTTTTCTAGTGTTTTTCAGTATCCAATAAAGGAAATAGAAAGCATTCTAGGTATATTGGACAAAGAGAACTTCATCCAGGAATTGGTAATAAAGGTGTTTGAAGGACTAATAAGCAGGGAATACATTACCCGCAGAATACAAAAACAGTAATTACAAGGGAGAGATGCACCCCTATGTTTACTGCAGCATTATTTACCCTAGCCAAATTATACAAGCAGCTCAAATGCCCATCAATAGATGAATGCTTAAAGAAGATGTGGTATATATGTATACAATGGAATATGATTCAGCCATAAAAAGAATGAAATCTTGCCATTGGCAACAACATTGACTGACACTAGAGGGTGTAATGCTAAGCAAAATAAGTCAGTCAAAGAAAGACAAACTCCGTGTGATTTCACTAATTTTTCATGGTTATGTATAATTTAAGAAACAAAAGAAATGAGCAAAAGAAAAGAGAGGGAGAGAGAGAGTGAAACCAAAAAACACTCAACTATAGAAAACAAACTGCTGTCGCCAAACTGTGGAAAGAACCAAGATGCCCTTCAACGGATGAATGGATAAGGAAGATGTGGTCCATATACACTATAGAGTATTATGCCTCCATCAGAAAGGATGAATACCCAACTTTTGTAGCAACATGGACGGGACTGGAAGAGATTATTCTGAGTGAAATAAGTCAAGCAGAGAGAGTCAATTATCATATGGTTTCATTTATTTGTGGAGCATAACAAATAACATGGAGGACATGGGGAGATGGAGAGGAGAAGGGAGTTGAGGGAAATTGGAAGGGGAGGTGAACCATGAGAGACTACGGACTCTGAAAAACAATCTGAGGGTTTTGAAGGGGTGGGGGGTGGGAGGTTGGGGGAACCAGGTGGTGGGTATTATAGAGGGCACGGATTGCATGGAGCACTGGGTGTGGTGAAAAAACAATGAATAATGTTATGCTGAAAAGAAATAAAAAATTTAAAAAAATTTTTAAAAAAAGAAAAACTGCTGGGGAGGTGGGTGGGGGATGGGAGAAATAGCTGAAGGAGATGAAGAGTGTGTACTCATCACAATGAACCCTGAGTATTGTATAGAATTGTTAAATCATTATATTGTATACCTGAAACTAATACAACACCCTATATTAACTTTAAAAACTTAATAAAAAACTTAATCAATTAAGTTTTAGTTAATTAAACTTAATTAAATTAAATTAATTGGATCAAATTAAATTCATTATATTAAAATCAATTGGAATTAAATTTAAAAACTTAATTAAAAATTAAAAAAAAAAGAAAGTAGGGAATACAGAGTATCCATTGACTGAAAATTGCAGGAAGATGTTTCCACCCCTAGAATTGGAAGAGAAAAAGGAAAATGGTGTTGCCCAGACCTCATGACTTCAGGTGAAGTGTAGGCTGCTTTTTTTGTTACCAAGTGAGAACTCAGGAGCCCATCCATGACAGCCACCATTGCAGACACTGCCTTCTGCCTTCTTCCCTCCTTCAGATTCCCATCAGTGCCTTCCATTGGAGATCAAATCGACATGAGGCAGCACTGGTAAGAGAGACTGGGATATGTAACTCACAGGCCTTCGGTTCTAGCGATAGAGACACGAGTAGTACAAAGCAACTGTGGAACTAAGAAAACATAGCTAACTGAACATAATAAAAAAATTGTAAAAAAATAAATGTTTATAAAAAAAGAGCTATTACATTGGTTGGGGTTGGTATTTTTAATCAAGTAGCAAACAGGTACTCTCTAATTTTGCTGTCAGAATTGTGAAGTGGTACAATGCCTTGGAGAGGCTCTGAAGGTGGTTACAAATATTAAAAATACAGATGATCTATCTCTGGGGTACCTGGCTGGCTTAATCAGTAGAGCACGGGATTCTTGAGCTTGGGGTTGTAAATTCAAGCCCCATGTTGGGTGTAGAGATTACTTAAAAAATTAAATATTTTTAAAAGTATAAAAAAAAAAAAGAGAAGAAGACATAGAGACTATCTGCCACACAGTGATTTAATCTACAGAGTTCTTATCTCCAGCCTGCTGGAAGCCATTTGTCCGATCCTTCAAAGAGTTAATATTAATAGTTTGTTCCCATAGATGATAAACAAACGTAATCAACTTGACAAATAAAGAATCTTGAGGACATTATGGTGAGTATTTGCTCATTAGCTTCCTGGCACCTCTGAAGTCCTGAGGTTAACTTGGCCTCCTTTTTCATGCAAGGCTTCCAATATTTAGACACAACTTGATGCCACAGGGTAACTATTTCCTCCCTAGGCTAGAGATGGAAAAAATCTGCTTACTAAATCTGCTGACATCATCCTAAGCGGCATCTGAGTGCCATGCACCTGAGTGTTTGCAGAGGACTCAAACACCCCCTGAGAGGTACCTTTGGTGGGTTTGTGACTTGCTGTCCTCGAGTTTCCTGTTCACATGTGGGCCTGACTTCCAGTGAAGAGTATGTACCTCAGGCATGGACCAACACACCTGCCTGACTCTGGGGATGGTCAAGAAGAGTTGCTAGCACCTGGCTTGAGGGCGACAAGGCAGCTCCCCTGGAATTGCTTTATGTGAAAACAGTTCCCAAGGAAGAACAGTTGCATTGACATGAGTCTCACCTTGGTCTGGTAACCTTGACTCCATTTTAAAAGGAACTTGGGATGACAGGAGATTCCTTGACATTCAAATGTGTTCTCATGGATGAAAATCACTGGAGGAAAGTCTCATGGGTCCATGACAGTTTCCTACAGACAGAGCTCTGCGATCACTTCAATGAAGCCTGCATGCCATCATGACATTGAGAGGACTTTAGGCCACATTAGGTCTGGTCACTGCAGTTTTCTTAGTTTTTGTTTGCCATTGGTTTGTGTATAACCTTGTCAGAGCTCTGGAGCTGGGTTGGAAAATATGGATGTAAATTGATGTTTGACTTTGCATATCTATTGGGAAATGTGTCCCATAAATTGAGGCCAGCCTGAGTCATTGTTGAGTAGAATTCTCCAGAAGAGACCGTATACTAAAATAAATGGACCAACATATAAAAATAAGAGGATCTGGGCAAAGGTGAAAGGTCTTCTTTCAGTGGATAGGTCGTTGCAATGTTTCTGTAAGTTTGAAGTTCTTTCTTTTTTTTTTTTTTTTAATTTATTTTAAAATTTATTTATTTGACAGGGAGAGAGACACAAACAGGGGGAGCTGGAGAGGGAGAAGCAGGCTTCCTGCTCAGCAGAGAGCCCGATGTGGGGCTCGATCCCAGGACCTTGGGATCATGACCTGAGCTGAAGGTAGGCACTTAATGACTGAGCCACCGAGGTGCCCCTTGAAGTTATTTCTAAATACAAAAGGAAAACTGTGCTCCAAGGCAAAATGTGTTGTGTCTAACACAGCTTCTGCCTTTTCAGGAATGGAGGCCTTAGGCCATCCAGAGCGTGTTCATGACATAGCTGGGCCATGGGAGTACCTACTGTTGGGAGATGATATATGAAGTCAGTTTACAGGTAGACAAAGCCTCCCCAAACTCTTGTGTCCCAAATGGTACCTGGGCTGGATTCCTAGCATTATGAGTTGTGCAAGTAGGGGAGTGCACACAATGAGAAACTGTTATGGAAAATTCAGGAGCAAACCAAGTATTTCTGATATTTTCCTACCTTCCTTCTAGGTTAGGACACAGAAAAGACATGGAGACATCATGGGACTACCACTTCATGGCAAGTGTTGGTACATAAGGTGAAAAAACCCCACAGTCTCTGATGCCCAATGGCCTTTCCCATGGCATGGACCTCCCTTTGCAGGTCACAGCTTGCAGCAGGAAGTCTGAGTATGCATTATGGGTACGTGGTCTTCAGTAAGTAGTAAGTGGTGGTACATAAAATCGCAGATTTAGTGCAATTAATCGCACATGTAGGCTCCACCATGCACAATGGCAAGGGAAGAAGTAACAAAATGGCTTTGAAGAGTTTATAACACAGAGTATGGTGTGTGCCAGTAGAGATGCTTATACCTTTGGATAAAGATCCAAGGTAAATTTTTTTTTCTTAAATATATAATATAAACATTATTGATAAATTCTTCCCCTATTGAGCAGAAAAATCCCTGATATTATGTGTTTATGCAGAATATCATTTATTGTTAAAACGAGATAGTTTTATTCACAGTTTTTATCTTTATAAATGTAAATTCTGAAAATATTCACCACTTCTCGCAGATGTGAAAAGAACGAGTTTGTGGTAATGATGGCACTCTCGCCTTTGAATACTTATGCCACTGTAATATAGCACTTAAAATTATTTTTAATGATTCTTCACTCCCAGCTAAATTAGGTTTGATTTTATAAAAACAGAGAATTAGAATCAATTTCATATATAAAAATGTTTGTGTCCACCAAATAGTTTAAATTGGGTTTTTTTTAGGTCTGCAGATTTGCACAGGCACAATCCAGGTTTTATATGAAGATTTTGATGGATAAAGATATGTCTTCTGTCTTTGGTAATTGAAACAGGAGGGATCGTGGAAGCGGATGTGGGAAAGAGGGTCTGGGTGATCACATGTATGTGTGTGGTTACAGTATATATGGACGTTATGATCTCGATGTGACCATTACAAGTCTTATCCTGCTGGTATGTGCTTGCCAGTTGAAGACTAAAGTCCTAGAGAATCCCTGGGATTTCAACCTGAGCCAGAAGGGACATGTGTGACCAGCACTTCCTGCTGAGGACAGGAGACCAGGGACTCTGTGGGGTTTGTGGATAACTAATATCTAATCCCCACCACCACCCTCCTGTATCCTTAGTTCCAATAGTCATCACTTAGGATTTAAAAATCACACTAACAGCCACTTAGACATGACCATAAACCAGTGAATTAAGTGACTGAAAAGTAGTGAAATAAGTCCATCAGAGAAAGACAGTTATATGATTTCACTCACATGGGGCATATGAGGAAGAGCCCAAAGGACAACAGGGGAAGGGAGAGAAAGGAGGGAAGGGAGACTCTTAACTCCAGGAAACAAACTCAGGGTCGTGGAAAGGAGGGTGAGTGGGGGGATGGGGTACCAAGGGGTGATGGGCGTTAAGGAGGCCACGTGATGGGATGAGCACCAGGTGTTATACACAAGTAATGTATCGTTGAAGGCTATATCAAAAACCAATGGTGCACTATACATTGGCTGATTAAATTCAAATTAAAAAAATAAAAAAGGAAGAAAAATAACGATCCTAAGTGAGAGGCGTCGGGTTGACCTGGAGTCTGAAACGGAAGCACACTCTGTTACCATTTGGAATAAATAAACATTCCTTGTTGGCAGAAGCAGTTAGAATCAGTTTCATATTTGATTTTGGGAATGAGGTGATCTATTTTGTTTGACATTCTACTTTTATTTCCCCCTTTCTTTACACAAGTGTAATAGCTGACATTTACTGCCAAACACTATGCTGAGCATGTTTCCTGTAATAATTTGTTTGTCCTCACACAGACCACCTTGCTGAGGTCCCCACAAGTAGAAAATGCCAACGCTGAGCTTGAACCCAGGTAGTCTGGGCTGAGAGTCGATCTCCTCCCCATGACTCAATAAATGACAACATTCTAATTTAGAATGATCCAAATAGTACTTCAGATTCAAAACAGAACATAAAACTATCATATTATGATTCTGGTTGGGACAGCATTGAATTTTTAAAATACTTTAAAAATAATTGACATCTTTAAATTTTTTTAAATATAATTTTATTTTTTCAGTGTTCCAAGATTCATTGTTTATGCACCACACCCAGTGCTCCATGCAATACGTGCCCTCCATTATACCCACCACCAGGCTCAACGCAACCCCCCAACTCCCCTCCCTTCCAAAACCCTCAGTTTGTTTCTCAGAGTCCATAGTCTCTCATGCTTTGTCTCCCCCTCTGATTTCCTCCAATTCACTTTTCCTTTCCTTCTCCTAATGTCCTCCATGTTATTCCTTATGCTCCACAAGTAAGTGAAACCATATGATAATTGTATTTCTCTGCTTGACTTATTTCACTCAGCATAATCTCCTCTTGTCCCGTCCATGTTGATACAAAAGTTGTATTCATCCTTTCTGATGGAGGCATAATATTCCATAGTATATATGGACCACATCTTTCTTATCCACTTGTCTGTTGAAGGGCATCTTGGTTCTTTCCACAGTTTGGCGACTGTGGCCATTGCTGCTATGAACATTGGGGTACAGATGGCCCTTCTTTTCACTAGATCTGTATCTTTGGGGTAAATACCCAGTAGTGCAATTCCACGGTCATATAAATTTTTAAATATTTCCTTTCAGATACCTGTGCATTGTCTGATTTTACCCTTAAAAGAGCTTGCATATTTCTGATAGGTATATGTCCATATTACGTTGCTACTGTAGTTCCTACTGCCAGTGGTATCATTTTTTCCATAACATCACGGAATGGTAATAGCTAGGTTGTGGGAAAGGAGTAGATTCTTATAGTTGACAATATATTCAGTTAATGTTATGAATTCTTACCAGTTCTACCAGTTTTATTTTGTAGATTCTCTTAGATTTCCCTGACAGTTGTTGGAGTATCTATAAATAGTGACCTATTCATTATTTTGCTTTTCTTATATGGATGTTTTCTTCATTTTCTGTCTTTACAGGAGTTTATTTATATTTTTATATTTTTATTTAATTTAAAAAATATTTTGTTTATTTATTTGACAGACAGAGATCACAAGTAAGCAGAGAGGCAGGCAGAGAGAGAGGAGAGGAAGGAGGCCCCCCACTGAGCAGAGAGCCAGATGTGGGGCTCGATCCCAGAACCCTGGGACTGGAATTTATTTTTAGAGTGGTTTTAGATTCACAGCAAAAATGAGCAGAAAGTGCAGAGAATTCCCACATATCCCCTACTCACATATATGCCTGGCCTCCCCCACTATCAACAGTCCCCAGCAGATGGTACGTTAGTTACACTGGATGAGCATCTATGGATACATCCTTATCACCAAAAGTCCACAGTTTATAATGGGGTTCATTCATGGTGTTGAACAGTCTACGCCTTTTGTGAAATGTATGTGATGAACACCTCTCTTATAGTACCAAAGAGTTTCATTATACTTAAAATCATCTGAGATCTGCCTATACATTCCCTTTCTCTCCCAGTTTAAAAAAAGCATTTTACTTATTTATTATGTGAGAGAAAGAGAGAGAGAGAGAGAGAACAGAGGGAGGGGCAGAGAGGGACAAGCAGACTCTGTGACTGAGCCACCCAGTTGTCCCAAGGACAATTCTTTTTATGTCCTCCTTGTTTGGACTCTTCCAGAATTTCTGCCACTGAATGCAGAGATCCAGCAGAACTCTAAGTTCCTTAGAGATGACAGAGCCACTCAATGGGAGAAGCCAGGGCTCCTGAATGACCGGATGTGGTCAGGATATATCATGGACTTCCCCAGTGGGGAACACCCTGCTCAGGGTCAGTGTAACAATTATTTAGGATTCCCAGCAAGGAGGGACATGTTATCCGTGATGTCATGTAGAAAAACTAGCTCATAGTGATCATTTAAAGCCGTTGACTTTTATTCAATTTCGTTGTCATTTTAAAACTCTCCACAAAAAGTGTACGCGTCACGGAGCATCACCCCTGCCCTGGCCAACTACCTTGCACTGAGATATATTAATAATAACCCATTATTTTTTAATCCACTGAGATAAAAAAAATAAACAGGAAATGGAAGTATATTTGTATTTTGGAGGTAAAGGAAGATCAGAGGCTCAGAAATGACTTCTGCAACCAAATGGAATAGATTGCCACTTGGCCTTAATTCCGAACAATGTATTTTCCAAAAATACACAGTCCAACAACTGAATAATGGTTTTTAAGAATTACTTTTATTGCATTTTTAACACATAGGACTACGCAGTGTATCGTGATTCTTGAATTGTCTTTTTCTCTTCCTTCAGTATTTCTCACTTCTTTAGTCTCTATTCAAATGTCTTTTTCTCACTGAGAAGAGTAGGGTTTTTAGACTTTTACAAGTCTCTGTGTCTGGCTCAATAGGAGACAGCTGGTTTTACATATTTGTTTCAGGCTTAAACATTACAATATCACATGTCATGGAACTTTTGAAAAATTCCACCATACATTTGTGAAAGAGTGAGAGTAACCTGGGAAAAGAAATCTTAATATATTATTACAATAGGTTTTCCTACCAAGATCCCTGAAAGACTGCTGGGGTCCCCTTAGCAGTTCCTGGAAGCACTGCAGTATGTAAATGTGTGTGTATATATAATAAAATTTCTCCTCTGCCTATCAAAAAGTGAAAGCCAGAGAGGACTCTTAACTTCAAAGGTTAGGCCCATGTAGAGGATTCCAGAAAGAACACAAAAGTGTTACTTACCCTTATCATTATTACTCAGCAAATGAATAAAGAAAACCTCATAGATATATGAATAAAGTTATTTGATAAAATCTGGTGAGCTCTTAGTAAAATTTCTAAGTAAATAAAGAATAGAAGAAAACTATTTAGAACCAAAAAAATCCATTTTCAAAGTCAGCAGCAAATGTCATTCCAAAATAATGAGTTTTAAGGATACTTCCATCAAAGTCAGGAAAACAGAAATGCCTGGTATATTCATTGTTAGTCAACATTGACATGTAAATCCTAAGTGTCAATTAAAATAAGAAGGCAAAATGATAATAAATATTTCCAAAGTTGAGATAAAACACTTTCATTTGCAGACAGTGAAATTCTTTCAACAGAAGACGTGAGACATGCTCACAAAGTACCACTGGAAAATGTATTAAATTAATTATTAAAATTATTTTTATTTTTAAAATAAATTTAATTAATTAATTATTAAAATAATTTATTAAATTATTATTAAAATAATAAGATGAGATACTTTGTAAGTGGCTGGATACTTACTCAATGTATAAAAATATAACAGCTTATATGTTGGAGAGAATGCATGAGAATTTTACATGGAAGAAGATACCCCATTTGCAAAAGTAACAAAATCATAAGATACCTAAGAACAAATCTAATAAGTAAATATACCATGTATTTGGACAAAGTTATAAAAATGTCAGTCTTTCCAAAACTGATATATAAAAGTAATGTAATTTAAATCTGATCCCACTGGAATTTTAGCAGAAATTGAATAAAATTATTTTAACATTCATGGGGAAGACTATGTGTCTGAAAATGGCTAAGAAGACTAAGAAGAACACTGAGTGGTGATTTGCTGTATTGGATACTGAAACCTACTGAAAAAGAACTCACCTTGATCCAGGTTATTGTTGGCAGAGAAATAAACAAACATAAAGTGGAACATAATGGAGAGCTCAAAATTGGATCCACATTTTCCCAACATCACTTAGTGAATAAGGTTTCTCTTCCCTATGATTTGAATACCACTGTTATCTCTGATCTGGAGAATTTGGGGACACTCTCTCATAACCTGTTGGTTCTCTATTTTTAAGCTGTTCCAATGAGATTGATTCGTGGTTTTTTAATTAGATAAGGCTGCTTCTACCTCATTCATTCTTCTTTTTGCAAAATGTCATGGTATTTTCTTTTTTTTTTTTTTTCTTGGTGAACTTTGTATCATTTTGTCAAATACAAACAGAAATGTAGATAAAATGTCAATCCACTGAATTTATAGATTGATCAATGTGCAAACAAAATAGATTCACATGTACAGGTAACTGAATATATAGCATAAACAGTTGTATTAAATAGTTAAAAAATGATCTTTGGGGCAGACACTGCTAATATCTATCTGTGAGAAAGAAAACATGACTTCCACCTCTTATGATGTAAAAAAAAATGGAATTGGTTTAAGATTAAAATGTAAGAAATTAGAAGTTTCAATTAAATGGTTGGAATGCAAGTCAGATTGCTTCAGGATGAGGAGTGAATGGAAGGTGAAAAGTCAACACTCTCCAGGGTCTTGTGATAGTTGTTCCATATGTTGGTCAACAGAGCAGAATGGTTCTGTTGTAACTAGGAATATTGTTCCCTAGAATAATTAAGGACAATATGTGTTTATATAAGAGCTAAGAGAATTGTCTGGCCAGACCCCGTGGAGTCATTCAACTAGAAATCCTCACCTCCTAGACACCTCACCCTCTCTCTCTCACCTCCTGCAGATCTGGGATGAAAGGTAATCTCCTCAGTGAGTTCTTTCCTGTCCACCCCAATTAAAATCATGACCCCTACCACTACTTAAATTTTTCTCCAAGACACTTACTCCCTTCTAATATACCACCTATTTTATCTCCTTATTTAGTTTATTTTTTCTCTCCCCTCAATAAAATAAAAGCTTCATGAGGGCACAGATTTTTGCCTGTTTCCTTTACTGAGGTAACCACAATACCAGAAACAGCGCTGACATGAAATTGAAGGGAAGGAAAATTTTTCCTCTACCCTTTAGGTCTTTTTTTTTTTAATATGTTATTCAAAAAATTCAAACATGAATGTTTTTTATTTTTAATTTATTTTTTAAAATTTCTTTTCAGTGTTCCAGAATTCATCGTTTATGTACCACACCCAGTGCTCCATGCAATATGTGTCTGTCTTACTACCCACCACCAGGCTCACCCAACCCCCTGACCCCCTGCCCTCCAAAACCCTCAGTTTGTTTCTCAGAGTCCACAGTCTCTCATGCTTCATCTTCTCCTCTGATTTCCCCTCAACTCCCTTCTCCTCTCCATCTCCCCATGTCCTCCATGTTATTCCTTATGCTCTACAAGTAAGCGGAAACCATCTGATAATTGGCTCTCTCTGCTTGACTTATTTCACTTAGCATAATCTTTTCCAGATATGTTAAGTGAAATAAGTCAAGCAGAGAGAGTCAATTATCAGATGGTTTCCCTTTAGGTCTTTTAGCTGGGCTGGCAATGGAATTTACTTAAGACAGATTACCAGGGGAAAAAACAACAAACTTTTATTATATATGTGGAATAAATATACCCAGTAATAAAATTGAGACCTAAAGGAATAAACACGACTGACAGTTTTATAAATTTTAAACAAAGAGACAATAAATCATTGAGGAATTTTCAGGACAAAGAAGACAACTTTGGGAGCTACAAAATGTAAAAATTCACAACAGAATTCCACTGGAGTAGTAAAGTAGTAGAAAGTAACAAGGATTCTATAGCCTTCTAGGTCCACATTTTCTATCTTTGGTGATAAGGATGTCTTCTCCTGACTCAGAGACCTTACCTTACATGGGAAGATTTTTTTTCCTGCTTTCAGGGCAACAGAATGTGGTCTGAGTGCCCTTATGCACTGATTGCCTCTCAAGTAACTTTTATTGAAAATAATCTATTGGGCACCTGGTGGCTCAATTGGTTAAGCATCTGCCTTCGTCTCAGGTTATGATCCCAGGGTTCTGGGATCAAGCCCCACATCAGGCTCCCTGCTCATTGGGGAGCCTGCTTCTCCCTCTCCCAGTCCCTCTGCTTGTGTTCCCTTTCTTGCTGTGTCTCTATGAAATATATTAATAAAATCTTAAAAAATAATAATCTATCAAATCATCATGTTGTACACTTCACGTATATGACAATTTTATTTGTTAAACTTTAATAAAGCTGAAAAGAATTTTCTTTACAGAAAAAAAAGAAAAAATAATCAATATGCCAAAGTGTCACATTTTGAGGCAGCTTGCCCTTGGCCCCTACAAAATGCAATTTCAACAAGAGGTTTGTGAGTGAAAGACCCTCATATAAGAATCGGTCAGTGAGAGCACCCAGTCAAGGGACGATCAAAGAGAGACATAGTTCCCAGGCAAGTCCAGATCAGAGATGATGAGGAAGTGGCAATAGAATTGAAGAAAAGAACATTATAGATGACAGTACAAAAAGAACCATCAGCACAAAAAAAAAAAAAAAAAAAGGAGCTCCAGCACGATTTGACTTGCAGTGTGTCATGTATTTGGGTACTGGAGATTACGGTGACATGTGGGGGTCAGGATGGCAACCAGAAACACTGAGTATGACAGCATGTAAATGATTCCCTTCAATGGGGGCAGTGAGCCCTCTCTATATGGGGACCTAGCAATCCCACTGCACATGAAGCTCTCGGCAATATCACTCTAAAACATTTGTGTCCCCCTGGGGATGGAGATTCTCTGTGGCTTATGATGAAGGAAGGAATTATGAAATTTCATTTAAAAGCCAACATGGGTGGAGAAGCAATAGATGTGGAGAACGCCAAAGAGATGAAACAGATGCTTATGAATCCTGTTCATCGGTTGGCATATAAATGAGCACAGACAAACAAGTGTTTTCTGAGGTGTAGGGTTATGGACAGAAAGGGGTAGGGCAAATGTGGATGCTCAGCTTTCATGGAATAGGTATAATTCCCAGGGAGGACACGAGATGTCTCCCTTCCAGTGGGAAGGGCTTAGGCTCTGGATCCTTCTGGATAACTGCACCCACCTTGATCACCAGGACAAGTGTTGATCCTTCAAGTCTCAGTTGATCACCAGTTACCTTGTTTAGAAACCCAGGACTGACCTCCCTGCAAACATCAGTACAGTCACCGTCTCTTGCCTCCAAGTCCCTCTCCTTGATGAATCGTAGTGTTTACTAGAGAATTTGACAGGTGAGGAAGGAGGCAGACACAATTTTGGTATCAAAGCACTTAAGAAATGAAGCAATAGGAGGTTAGATGGTGAGAGTTGTGATTGCTTTCACAGTCTTTATTCTAAGCCCTCTGGGTCCATGGGAGATGCTCCAAGGCTGTGCTTGGAAAACTGAATGGACCAAACAGACCACCTAAATCTTTGCCATATTTGAACCTCAGCAAAGCAGTCAATAAACATTCTCTCCTATTTCAAGTATGTTTTCCCAGATGAGAGTGAAAATGTTTTATTCAAGACCCTGTTAGACTTCCCTTTCAAACAAATGACTTAGTATTGTTTTAAATCTCATTTATGTTACTAAAATGGATCTAATTTTTACAAGCTCCTCTCTGTCTCTTTAAATCACCACACTCTGCACATCTTGAGTGGAGGGTGCTTGATATCTCCATAGCCATTTTAACTGCCCCCAAGTAAGCACAGATCATGCACTCAATCATGATAAATTAATAGAATCAGACTGCAGGATCAGTTTTGCTGGTAGAAATTGGGAAGTTGCATTATCTAACTGGGGATGGTTTCATCTCTCACTGACTACTCATTGTTCCTAGACATTCAATAAACTCTGATCTCTGCATCGCCTACCCAGGGAATGAGACAAAAGAGGAATAGAATTAAAAAATCCCCAAAGACAATTTGAAATCACTTGCAGAGAGGATTCCTGCTCATGGGTTGAAGGAACCCAGGCATTTCAGTGGCTTTAAACTCCCAACAGTGGCTTCCACTGGAGAACCACACATGGCAGCTGGCAAGAGTATCTGGGACATGTAACTCACGGGCCTTCCTTTCTAGTGATAGAGACATGAGTAGGATAAAGCAACTCTAGAACTAAGAAAGCATGAGCGTGTCTGGCACACAGCGATTTAATCTACAGAGCCTGGGTTTTATTTTTCAGCCTGATGGAGACCGATTGTCTGACTCATAGAAAAGTTAATGGCTGGTAAATTTGTTGCCTACAACATAACAAACATGACTTATTTGCATAATAAATAACTAACCCACCCCTTAGCTTTATTGGTCAATACAGGTGTACTAGGTAACACTGAGATAAGAAAGGTCACTTAGGGTCTTCTGTTTCACACCCAGAGGAGCAGATGTATAATCAGAGATTTGGAGAAGATTTAAAGCTACATGTATGTTTAAAGCTATATTAGAGCATAATGGAGATTAAAGAGGATCAATGCCCATAAGGCACAAATTACTTTTATTGTCCATTTCACTACAAAAGACTATTCAAGAAGAAAGGTCTTTGTAGTAAGCAATGTATAAAGGTCAGCAAAGCAAATAGTCTTGAGAATCCTACAGTGGGTATTGCTTCATCAGTTTCCCACAACCTCACGAGTCCCGAGGTTATTTGCCTGCCTTCTTCATGCAGTGCTTCAAAAATTTAGAAACAACTCAACCTGTTGTTGATGGCCATGGGTTAACTGCTTTCTTCCCTAGGCTAAAGATGGAGAAAATCTGAGTGGTGTCTGAGTGTCATTTACTTAAGTGTTTGGAGAGGATTCTAACTCCCCCGTTTAGGAGGTACCTCTGATGAGGTTGTGACTTGCTGTCTTCGAGGTTATCATTCAAATGGGAGGCCAACTTACAATGAGGAGCACATACCTCAGGGATGGAGAAGCACACCTGCTTGACTGTGAGGACAGTCAAGAGGACCTGTTGGCATCTGGCTTGGATTCCACAAGGCGGTCCCTCTGGAACTACTCTTGGTAACATCAGTTACTCAGACAAAACACATGTTTTGTGACAGAGTCTCCCCTTTGTCTGGTAGCTTTGATTCCAGCTTAAAAGGAGCTTGAAATGAAAAGAGAGTCCTTGACATTCAAGTGTCTTCTTCTCATAGCAGAAGGGAATTGCTGGAGTCCTACTTGGAAATCTCCTGGGCCCGTGACAATATCATACGTGCAGTGCTTTGCAGGTCATTTAAATGCAGACTGTATGTTTCCTGCATCAGTAAGCTTGTTGCTTATGATTTATTTAGTCTGTAATGTGCCTGGATTTGGGAATGATCTTGCCAGAGCTCTGGGATTAGGATATGATATGTAGTTATAATTTGATGTTTAAGCCTTTGCAAATCTGTGGGAAATTTTGTTTCATAAGTTGAGACTTTCTTATTCTACTTTTGAACAGAATTCCCATAAAGAGGCTGTATATGGGGCAAATGGAGGAACTCATCCATAATAAGTGAATCTGGGTAAATGTGAACCTGTGTTCCTATAGGGTACATTGCATAATTCCTATAACATTGCATAATTCCTATAAATTTCTAGTTATTTTCAAAGACAAAGTTAACACTTGTATTGCTGAGGCAAGATGGTCTGAACAAACTTCTGCTTCCTGGAAAGGAAGGGTCAGATCATCCTGGGAGAGTACCTGATACAGCCGGGCCATGGGAGGGCCCCAGTGATGGGTGATGGTATATGAAGTCAATGTGCAGTTGGACGAAGGGTCCTCAAACGCCAGGTTGTGTCTGAAATGGCACCTGGACAGGGTTCCCAGCATTATGAAATGCACAAGTAGGGCAGTGCACACAATGATAAATGGTTATGGAAAATTCTGGAGCAAACCAAGCTCTCCTGAATTTTTTTTAATTTATTTTTTATTTTCAGCATAACAGTATTCATTATTTTTGCACCACACCCAGTGCTCCATGCAATCCATGCCCTCTATAATATCCACCACCTGGTACCCCGACCTCCCACCCCCCGCCCCTTCAAAACCCTCAGATTGTTTTTCAGAGTCCATAGTCTCTCATGGTTCACCTCCCCA